>NC_056728.1:1377590032-1377901282 GCF_019279795.1 Protopterus annectens | reverse complement strand
CCAGTAGGCCACCCCATTCCCTTGCATGCATGCATCATTACCATAGATAGATATGTTACCAAAACATACTAATCTATTTATTTATTGTTAAGAAGACTGACTTACCTTGTACCTGCAGCAGTTGTGAGGACGGTGCTTGAGGGCCGCCTATGTTGGATGAACAAAGTACACTGCCTATACATGGTAAGTTACAGGTAATGTGATGTGTGTGTCATCTATTTTACTGTGTGTGTGAGTCACAGAGAGGTGTTAGTCCCTGGGTTCCTACAGTGTCAGTGTATGTGCTATGCGTTGCCTCTTTGCCAAGGCCTGGGCATACTGGGCACACCTCCATCTGCCTACAGGAGCAGGCTCAGGGTCCTCCTCCTCTGAGTCCCTCTGTGCCTGTGGGGACCTTGGCAATGGTGGGGGGCTGTGTGGCTCTTCCCCATGTTGTTCCTGCTGCAGATGTTTCCACAGGATCATATTGTGTAGCATGGCACATACTATGAACATGTGTGCACATTGGCTGGAGAGTACTGCAAGGCTCCACCAGATATGTCAAAGCAGCGGAACCATGACTTGAGTATCCCAAACACACACTCTATAATGATCCTGGTTTGTGCATGTGGCTCATTATGGCATTCTTGAGTGGGTGTGTGTGCATTTCTGATGGGTGTCATCATCTATGGCTCCAGTGCATAGCCAGCATCCCCCAAGAGATGGCCATACAGGATGTCCCCACTGGCAAATGCCCTGGTACAGCTGTAACAAATGCCTGATGTGGGAGTCATGATAGCTTCCAGGGCTGCCAGCACACACATTCATGATAATGCCCTAGGCATTGTACACAACCTGGCAGTTGATGGCGGGGAAGCCCTTGCAGTTTTTGTAGACCCCACTCTGTTCATCGAGCAGTGCTTTGATGTGGATGTGCATGCAGTCTATCGCACCCAGTACTTCCGGGTATTCTACTACACGGTGGAAGAAATGCATATTGCTGGTCCTCTCCTCACGGATGTTGGGAAAGTAAATGTGCTCACTGGCATGTGGTAGGATGGCATCCAGGAACTGGTGGAGTACCCTGGATGTGGATGCCTGTGAGACCCCATGATGTCCCCAGCAGGTCTTTGGAAAATACCTGTAGCTATTATTCTTAAGGCTACACATACATTGGTATCCACTGGGATGGGTTCCCCTCCATTGGCTCTGGGTCTGAGTTGAGGCTGGCACAGCTCGATGATTTGCTGAAGTATGTCTCTGCCCACCCTGTAGCGTTCTACTATCTCCAGATCATGTAGCCCCTGGTAAATTGCCCTGGGTCTGAACACTTCTCCTCCACCTCAGTCTGTGACTGTTGTCAGCATTATCCTCCTCACTACCCTCAGCCTCTAGCACATACTGATGGATCAAAGCAATGGCAGCCTCTAACATTTTTTCAGTTAAAATTCCACCACATGTGTACACCAATGGTGTGGGAAAAACCAGACTGTAAGGTGTTTCGATAGTTTATACTGTTGTGCTTCAGATGCTGCCTGTATGATTGGCTGACTATGATGCATTCCACCTGTCAGCCATGTTATTTGTACTATATTGCTTTTATTCTACTAGTTTCCTTTTTTTCTTTTTCCCCTTCCCACTTCCACCTCTTTTAAGCCCCAAGGTGTGCCATGCAAACCCGGTGTCCAAATGTAAACAGTCCTGCTATTTCCAGGGTTTTTTTTTTTTGTTTTTGTTTTAGACCCAGTGTGCACCATGCAAACCCGTTTAGGTAATGTAAACACTGAGAAATGTCCCTCCCTGGACACGAACACGCTCTTAATTTCATGGAGTGTCAATACAGCCTCAGACACACCCCATTGCTTACCTGTGCTTAGCTACGCTTATCTGGGAGCCATGGAGCTCCAATGTGCTTACACCAAGCATGACACACCCCCTTTTCATGTCTGCTGCTCCTCCTGCATACACCACTGCCTTATAGCACCTACACGCTTAGGTGCAGTTTGGCAATTAGAATATTTTTGTGATTCAGTAAATTTCCCTCATTAGCATACCCCACTGCCTTAATCCCTAGTTACTGCACTACACCAGATCCTTTCCCCTTAGCAACCACTGTTCCCTGATATTGTTTTGATTCTGCATGCCATAGACTATAATGGCAAATGCAGATTTCACTTAAAATTACCTTTTCAACTTTTTTTTAATATTTTCGGCACAATCCCGTTTGTGCACCACTGTCTTATGCTTAAACGACCGAGAACGGCAAAAAAAAACTTTTATTTTTATAAAATTTTAACTTTTCCATGCCAATGGCCAAATCGAAACACTTTTCCATGCCAATGGCCATATATTTGGCCATTGGCATGCCTTAAAATTATAATACATGCTTTTATTTGAGCTGTCATGCCTCCGTTTTGATTTTTCCGGAAATGTATTCGGCTAGTAGCCAAATACATTTTTGCAGGTAACACTATTCCTGCATGGATGTCTGCCTGCTTCCTGAATCGCTAATTCACCTCAATTGCATGGTTTTCACCAGCAAATGAGGCAATTAGCATTATTCAGTGGTGTCCGTGCAAGAATAGTGCTGCCAAGCTCATGCACATCCCCAGGCTTGTTTACTGGATTGCTTGGCGGCCATATTCTGTGCAAGAGCAGCTGAACTATTCTTAAACTCCGTGTAAGCTTTATTGAACCCCGGGAGAAGTTATTAACTTTCTGATTGTAATAAAAAAATATTTCTAGGAAAGGAAATTAAGAAAAACACTGGTGACACAGACAAGTATTTATTTATTTTATTTATTTATTTTATTTTACATTTGTAAACCGGGTTAGTCTGGCTGAGCTTTTGGCTCATTTTCAGCAGAGACCTGGGGAGAAAAGCTCCTCAGGACTAGAAAACAATTTATTAAATGTTAGTAACATAGTAGTAACAATCAGCTATAGGATCTTACAAGCAGAGACCTGGAGAGAAAAAAAGCTCCTCAGGCAATTCAATTATACAGAGTATTAACAATTGGCAGGCAAGTATGTGAGTTGTTACAAACAAGGTTTTAAACAATTAGCAGAAGAAAATGTGACTAGTTACAATATTATTTAAGCTGCTTAGAGCAAAATGAGTTAATAGTTAGGCAGATGCATATTTAAAGTGAGTAGGATCTAGTTGTATAAGAGTTTGGAAACAAGAAAGGAAAGTAAGAATGGCTAGTATGAGATGTAGGGGAGGTAGAGAATAGGAGGCAGACTAGACAGGCAGGTTGTTTTGAGACTGTAAGAATTAAGAGTGGTTGGAGATAGAGGAAGGGAAGAGGAAGAAGAAGCAGGGGAATAGTGTTAGAGGTTTAGGTTAAGTAGCTTAATAGGAAAGACTTTCAGAAAATGTGTTAATTCTTGGCCAGCAATAAAACCTGAACATTCAGCATCTGGGCCCATCCCATTTTATTCAGTAACATGTCTAAATCTACTTCAGGTGCTCAAGTGCTTAAAGCTCACAACACACTTGCTCACTGGTACGTCTTCAGAAAAACAAGTGCTCAGACTCCAACTAGCCTGATTTCTCGTTTCTATGTAGCTGTCCCAAAACCCCATTCTCTAAACTGTATAGCCCTACTAGAGTTCTAACTCTAACTGTAAAACTCCCTTTCACCTCCCTAAACTAAAATCCCCTCCTGCTCCCTTACCCTAACACTTCCTTTTCACTCACTAACTCTAAAACTTCCTCCCCACTCCCTAATCCTTAAATCCACTTACTGTTCCCTAAACCTAAAACTCCCTTAATCTACCCAAGCTACAAGGTGTTTGAGTCCCTGGCTTTGAGACAGTAGTCTTTAAGTGCTTGTAGAAGACTCCTTCAAGGGTCTCTTCATCGGGTTTCTCTCATCAAATGTACCAGCTGTCAGACTGATTTGTCAAGTCTCATGTCATGGAACACTATTAAAAATAAGATAAAAATGGTCCATTATCAATATAGGAATTAAACCGTTCCCTTTCTCCGAAATAATTTACTAAATAATTTAAAATAAGATTTAGTATATGTGAGTGGTTGGGGGGGGGGGCTGTAAGGACTTCTGTCCCCAGCATACATGGTGTGAAGGGACATGCCTTCCTGCAAAATTGCTTATTTTGTGAAGTTTTTAGTCAATAATGTGCCATAAGTTGACATGTGAGTATGTTAAGTTAGTGCTGTACATACAACCTTATCTGGTTGACATGCTAAACTCAAAGAGCTTGTGCTTGATGAGTTTGCATTTGAAATAATGGACTAAATCAGAGCACCCCCCTGATCATTGAGACTCTGGCATGAGGTGAAATAGATGACCAAAAGGGTTGTACTACAGAAACAAGTCAGATGACACCATGCAGTTCAGTATCACGGGCTCGATCCTTCTAAATATATATATTCCACTCTTCTCTGTTTTGGAACAGCATTGCATGAGCAGAAGGCAATGTCTGAGGAAGAGTTGAGAAGGTCAGGAAGACAATGTTTAAGTGTTTATAGATTATATTTAAAATTACAAATGTTTTGACTTTTTTCTCTTTTCAGGAAGAGGATTGAGTATCACAGATGTGTGAATACTGGGTCACTGCTACAACAAGTACAATCTGATGGAGCTGCAGCAAGACAAGAATTTGGCCATCTGAGGCAGAAGGTTAAAGTTCAGGGGTCTGAGACCACAGACATGTACTGACATCAACTTGAGCCAAGTCTGATGAAAAAGACAAATAAATTCTCAGAACCTGCTGGTACTCTTAATATTTAGTTGTTATACATAAAAGGTGAGAATAATAATGTTTTAATACAATGATGCTTTTTTTAATGTCATTAAATGTAAATGGCCTCACAGATAAATACAAAAAAGAAAGCATAGTGAACTATATTAAAAAAAATCTAGAGTACAAATAGTTATGTTACAAGAGACACACACATAAAGAACTGAACATGTGAATTTGATAAGGAAAGGTTTTCAGGATGGTTAGTCAGTGGAATACTTGGGCCAAAGGAAGAGAGAAGTAGTTAAATTAATTGCAAGAGGAGCTCCAATAGTGACAGAAGAGGATAGAAAGATAGTAGTAGATTTGTAGTACTAAGGGGCTACTGGCAAGGGAGGAGGATTATACTGGCATGTATTTATGTTCCATCTAAAACTGCTATAATGGAGCTTAAGAAAATTCTGGGAGAAATAATCAGTTTTCAGCAGGGAATATTACCTACAGGTGGGGACTGGAATTTGATTTGCAGCAGTGAAGAAGTGTCCGAGCAGCCCAGAAGGGAAAATATAACAAAGGAGAGTAGATTTTTGAGGAAATTTATGAAAATATTTGGCATGGAAGATGTGACTTCAGTACTAGGAGTTCAGAGTGAATCGATGTATTATTCCCAAAGATATAAAAACTGGGCTAGGTTAGACAGAATTTACATTTCACAGGAACATGTACATTTAATTGAAGGTCTTGATACCCACCCAATAACTATTTTAGATCATGCACCAATAAGGGCTAAAATAAAAACACAGGATAATGAAATAAAAATTAAATACTGGCACTTTCCCACCCATCTGTTGAAAAGAGAGGAATTTAAAGAATGGGTAGTCGAGATTATTTAGGAGCTGATAGAAAAGACAGAAATTTCTTCTGAAAATATAGCTAGGAAGTGGGATAAAATTAAGGTGGAGTTTAAAAATAGGGCAGAAATGAAAGAAAGGGAGCTATGGTTAAGAAATAACAAGAATTATTTAGGGACTGACAAATGTGAAAGTACTGCAGAATAGGGGTAATTTCACGGAAAGAGAAGAGGATCAACTGTAGAATACTAGGCAGAAAATAAGGGATTACCTCGATAATATGCATGAGCTTAGGAAGATTGCTCTTAAGCAACTGTTTTTTGGTAAGAACACTAGAGCACAAAGACTCAGACAACAGAAAGTAGAAAGTGCTGTAGCCAGACGTAGGGAGCCTATAACAAAGAAGGCAAGAAGAGATCCTATAGAGACATTAGAAATATTTCAGAAATTCTATGAGAATCTCTATAAAGCAGAGAAATATGAAAATCAAGAAAAGATACAAATGGAAATGATTATGGAAGAATTAAATATGCCAAGGTTAGAGACAGATGAGGCTCAATTACTAACAGGATAGGAGATGAGATAAAAAATGTGATGTATCAGCAGTCTCCAGGAAAGTCCTCAGGAATAGATGGTATTCCTGTGGAAGTTTGGAAGCTAGGAGGGAAAAAAACTGATAAAAGACTGGAAGTTTTTTGTTTAAAAATATCTTAAGAGGAAGAGAAGTACCACCGTCTTGGAAGAAAGGAATGGTGCTGTAATACCTAACGAGGGTAAGGGTGCATCAGACCCAGAGTCGTACAGGCCCATTTCATTACCAAGCCATGATTACAAAGTGTTCATGTCTATAATGGCTAAAAAATGGCAAAAGTAATGCCAACATTTATTGATATGGATCAGTGTGGTTTTGTGGAGGGGAGACAAACATTTGACAACATTAACAGAACACTGATGATCCATTCAGAGGGAGGCAGAATGTAAGAAAATATCACTGTTGTTGGTGGGTCTTGATGCAGAGACAGCATTTGACAGTATAGGCTGGGATCTTATGAGTAGGGCAATGAAGCATTGCATTCCCTGATAAAATTATAAGGTTGATTAGGAGGATATATGAAGGATCGGAGATAAAAATTTGTGGGTGGGCTCCTCTCTAATGACTTCTGCTTGAGCAGAGGAACTAGGCAGGGGTGTCCTCTTTCCCCTTTTATTATTTGCATCATATTTAGAACCATTGGCAAAGAAAGCAATGGACTCAGAAATTCAAGGATATAATTGGTATGGTACTCAAGAAAAGCTGACTTTATGTGCAGATGATATTATTTTGTACCTCACAAAACCAGAAAGAGACATTACATATTGTGGAACATTTTGAGACAGTTTCAGATCTTTTCAGGATACAAAATTAATGAAGTTAAAACAAAGGCAATAGCAGTAAATTATTTACCCACACATGAACTGGTTCAGGAAAACCCATATTTATGGGGACATGATAAAATATTTAGGAGTATGGATTAAAAATGATTCGAGTGTGGCAACTAAGTATATGTGGGAAGAGACAAACAAAAGATAATACAAGTACTGAGAAAATGGAAGCTTTGTTATACGGCTATGGATAGTAAGATACAAACAGTTAAAATGTCTTTAGCCCCTTTAGTCTTATACATGTCAAGCATATTTTTATCAACCAGATGAAAAGTAGGGAGTAGCAATTAATAAAGAGCTGAAGGACTTTATTTGGGAGGCGAAGATGGCAAGATTCAGGCAGGATAAGCTAATTCTTCCAGTAGAACAGGGCGGATTGTGATTATTCAATTTGAAGAGATACTTCAGAGCTACACAGTTAAGACTCCTATTCATAGCACAAGCAGAAAACTATAATTCAAAGTGGAAAGGGATGATGATGAAATATGGGGGAAGCTTAAGAAACAAGGAGCAACTGGGATTTTGGATGCAGGCCTTTAAGGAGAATAACAATAATCATGCAGAATATTATATCCATTAAGTAGCAGAAAGTATTCTAAGAACTAAACCAGCATGGGAATGGAGAAAGTAGATTCTACCGATAGGGATGACTGCAATTAGAGATATGGACAATAGGCAAGAGGGGGCCAGAATTTACTGGAGAAAACTGGCAAAGGAACCAAGGTATTGGGAGCAAATAACTAGAGAGGGAAAGGTAACAGAATGGGAAGATGCCAAAAATTTCTTTGGATTGCAGGTTAGAGACTGCCTTCCCTATCAGGGATTGATATCAGAGTATAGGCAAAGAGAAAGAAATAGGTGGGTCCTAAACAAAAGACCAGCGCTGGTAGAGTTTTTAATAGAATCTAGAACAGAAGTTGCCATTAAAAAAGGAATAATTAGTAGAGCATATAAAATATTGCACAATAACTATAAGAATCAATCAGAGGAGCTTAGAAAGGATTAGGAAGAGAGACTGGATAAGCAATTCACAAAGAAACAATGGGAGGATATATGTATGTCTTGTAAATATGCAACAAAATCTAGAAAATTTAGGATTTTTGCATGGAAATGTTAACATAGATATTTTTGTACCCTAAGCAGACTCCAGAGAATTTTTCCTCAGGTAGACAGAAAACGTTGGAGGTGTGAAGTGGAAGAGAGAGGTAATTGGGAATATATTTTCTGGGAGTGCGGTGAGTTAGTGGACTTTAAGGATTCCCTGCAGGATGCACTGTTGGAGATGCTGGGTGGGCAGATTCGTCTGATGAGGAAGATGATTTTTCTGAGCTATGATACAGAATCAGAATTGCCTAGACATGGTAAGGCCTTGCTGTGTCTAATTATGGTGGCTGCCAAAAAAGCAAATACTAGAAAATGGAAATCAAAATCTAAACCAACTATATTAGAAGCAGTGAATATGGTACCAGAGATAAAACAACTGCTATTGAGATCTTTAGAAAAGGATAGGAGCAAACCACATAGGAAAATGGGAATTGTGGGAACAATACACACAAGGAAAGGAATTAGGCCTAAAAGGCAGCAGGACTTAAATGAGCTATGTAATGTCTGAGTGAGAAAGATTGGGTAGATTATAAGTGATGTATAATGTTTGCAACTGGGAATGTGTCAGTATGGTTTGTGATGTAAAATGCTTGCGACTAGGATTGAGTCGGTGTGGTTTGTTTTCATGTATATAAATGCATGATTGCCTATGTAGTAAGTGATGTTTCCTGTTTTAAAAAAAAAAGAACAGGAATTAAATAATTATGTAATATTGCTTAGGTTATATGATATATAACAATATATGTGAAGTATAATGTTTGTTATAGGTTCATAGGTTCATAGGTAGGTACTAGGCTATTGGCCCAAGGGCCTACGTAAGCCTAGCCAACAAGATTCCCTGGCTTACACCACCCAAGAAAGTTATTTTCCTGTGCCACTGTCGAGCAGAGACACAGAAGTGATCCCCGGGGTGTATTTCCTATTTCCCATCCACTCATCAAGATTTTTCTTGAAGAGTGCTAATGAAGAGCTTTGCTTGACATAGAGAGGTAGCCTGTTCCAGAGTATGGGAAGTCTCTGGGACAGGAATCTATCCCTCCAGCATGTCCTGTTTATTGTGGTGACAAGGTTTAGGTCCCTAGAGCATGTAGCTCGAAGGGACTGGGATTTCTTTAAGTGTAGCATGTCCAACAGTTCTGGGTTTGACATAGCTTTATATGTTAGGCAGAGATCACCTCAGAGTAGGTGATATGCTATGGAGTAAAGCTGGAGTTTTTTGAGGCGGTCAGTGTAGGGCATTTGTTTGAGGCCAGTAATCCTCTTTGTGAGGTACTTGTGTGGCCTTTCCAGCTGCGGCAAATGTCTTGTGAGGTACATTCCAAAAGGGGCATTGTACTCTATAATGGGTCTAATGAGTGTGGAGTAGAGGGGAACAATAACCTCTTTTTTTATGGATGAGAATCCTTTTAAGCTGAGGTGTGCCACGTAGAAGGACTTCCTGACTACTGTGGTGATGTGACTATCAAAGGAGAGACTATTGTACACCCGGGTCCCAAGGTCTCTTATCATGCATTTGGTGTTAAGTAGATTGCTGCCTATGTGGTAGTTCATGGGTACAGAGCTTTTACCAAAGGGGATGACACTGCACTTTTTGGCATTGAGCTTGAGGCCATGGCTCTGACACCAGGCATCTGTCTCAGCAAGGCCCTTCTGTAGGATGTCCACATCATTTGGGGACTTGACTATGGCTCCTAGTTTGCAGTCATCTGTGAACTTCATTAGCCAGAGGCCTTCTGTGTTAGCCTGTATTTCAGAGATGTAAATACCAAACAGGAGAGATCCCAGGATGGAACCTTGTGGTACTCTACTTGTCACTGCTTTGAGGTCAGATTTGGAGTCTGCAACTTTTACAGTGTGGGTTCTGTAAGTGAGCCAGTTGGCAACCCATCTTGTTATGTACATATTTATACCTAGTTTACTGAGTTTATCTATAATTCCAGAATGGGAGATGGTGTCGAAAGCCTTGGTGAGGTCAAGA
Source organism: Protopterus annectens (assembly GCF_019279795.1). Taxonomy (NCBI): domain Eukaryota; kingdom Metazoa; phylum Chordata; order Ceratodontiformes; family Protopteridae; genus Protopterus; species Protopterus annectens. The sequence goes on along the minus strand of NC_056728.1, from coordinate 1,377,891,238 downwards.
TAGGCTGTGTGAACCACCTTACCCTCATCTACGGCTTTGGTGACTGCCTCAAAGAAGTCGATCAGGTTCAGGAGGCATGATCTGCCTTTCACAAACCCGAACTGGGCGGGATCTAGAGTTTGGAGGTTACCAATGTCTTTGTTTATGAGTTCCATGATGATACATTCCATGGTCTTGCAGACCAGGCTCATCAGACTAATAGTTCGATAGTTCCCGGGATCAGTGGTGGCTCCCCCTTTGTGGAGTGAGATAACAGTTGCTGTGCACCATTCAGTGGACACAAAGCCTGATGCGAAGCTATTATTGAACATGGTGCTTAAGTGGGAAGCCAGTTTGTTCTGAAGTTCATGTAAAATGCAGCCTGGGATGTTGTCTGGTCCCATGGATGCTGTGTTTTGGGCTTTAGAGAGTGCAGCTTTTACCTACGTAGTTGTGATTACAGGAACTCTTCATTCTTCCTGTAAAGATATGGGTCCTTTAGAGGGTAAGAGGAGGGTAAAGTTAGCACTGAACCTATCTGCCATGATGTTGGCAATATCAGTTGGTCCTGTAATTTTCTTGCCTTTGTGCTGTAACTCAGAGCAGATCTGGGTGTTGCCATCGAGATTCTTGACATAGCTATAGAATGCTTTGTGGTTGTCCTTGGAATTAGTGGCAATTTAGTTTTCGTAGCTAGCTTTGGAGAATCTTATAAGGGATCTCAGCTTCTTACTGAGGCTGACCAGGGAGCTCCTCCACTCATGGGATTTTACTCCCTTTTGCAACAGTTTCTTCCTTCTGTTGTACAGTTTGTTTATGGCAGGGGACCACCAGATTGGCTTCCTTTTTTTGAGGATAGCATCTTGGTTCTGTTTGGGATAGCATGATCCATGCACTCATGTAAGTGCTTATAGAGTGCATTTGTGTAGGATTCAGCAGTTGTAACTGTATTGTCCATCTGCATGGGTGTCATGAAGTTCACCACTTTTGTCTTAAGAAGCATGAAGTTGGCTTTGGAGAAATTTTTTACTGTGGTTTCCTTAATGGGGGGAGGGGGCAGGATGTGGATATCAAGGGTGATTAGCTTATGGTCGGATCGGACCAATGAGGTGTTGACTTCAGGTGTGGAACACCGGTCACTCATGTTGGTAATGACTAAATCTAGAATATTGTTGCCCCTGGTGGGGGTGTGGATAAGTTGATCCAGGGCATTGGAGTTTATGAATTCCAGAAAGCGTTGAGCTAAGGAGTTGGTACACGAGTAGTTTTCCCAGTTAATGGTGGGGTAGTTGAAGTCGCCCATTATTAGGGTGTTTGGTTAAACCCTAATATTTTTCAGTACATCAAGAAAAGAGGAGTGGGAATCCTGGGGCATAGTGGGGGATCTGTAGCAAGCTACAATTTGGATTGCAGTTTTGCCCAGAGTTAGTTGCACTTGGATAACCTCGGATGCATTATGCTGAGCAACTAGCTTGGAGGTGTGGATATCCTTAATGAATATGGACACACCTCCACCTTTGGTGTTTAGGTCCAGGTTACATGGACTATGTTAATATAGTTTGATTACTTTTATATGAATGTAAATTTGCCTATGTCACAAGTGATAATTCAATAAAGGTGTTTAAAAAAAAAAAACAAGAGCCAAAATAAGGACTGTAATACTGCTGCAGAAGTTAGAAACCATAGCCCCCTGTATCCCATATTAACTAATGGCAACAGGTAGGATTTATAAGCCTGATTATCACAGAAATCATGACAAAATTTATCACAAGTAATGGGAGATTTGTGGTGAAGCATCTTGACATTAGTGTTAAAACTGGATGTTTTCAATTGGTACATGGAGGTGCATTTAAAAAAAAAGCAGAGTTCAGATATTTTCATTACAAATATTAAATCAGCTTTGACAGAGGAGACCTGGCAATGTGCTTGGAGTGGATGGTAAAATTCCACTCCACCTTAATGGAAATCAGATTTGGAAGGTTTTGTTTAGGAGCGCATATGGAGGTAAAAGTTTGAACATCTTGGGCCCCTGACTGGCTGGTTTTGATGCCTTCTAGAGGAAAGTATGGTTGATCGAAAACTATGATTATGATTGAAAGAAGCCTGCAAGGCAATTAACCCTTGGTTGTTTGTTTATTATTTTATTTTATTTACATTCTTTTGTTAACCAGATAGGTGGACTGGTTGAAGGAGCCATTTCAACCACAATTCAGGCCTTTTAAGTAAATACAATGAATAAAACAATCATCAGAATATAAACATTGTTACAAGTGTAAGAACACAACAAACAACATAATGTAAACATCACAAACAGGTATAATGTGAACACCGTTAGCAAGTATAAAGAAGACAACAAATGGCAGAATATAAACATGACTAAGGTATAGTAACAATGTAAAGTGTAGCAGGTTTACATTATATACATGTACAATATATTAACATTAGTAAAAAGAAAGTAACAATGTATACATGTACAATATATTAACATTAGTAAGAAGGAAGTAACAATGTATACATGTACAATATATTAACGTTAGTAAGATGGAAGTAACAATGTATACATGTACAATATATTAACATTAGTAAGACAGAAGTAACAATGTATACATATACAATATATTAACATTAGTAAGAAGGAAGTAACAATGTATACATGTACAATATATTAAGATTAGTAAGAAGAAAGTAACAATGTCAAATATAGCAGTATTACATGGTGCACTTATACAGTATATTGGCTATTGACCCTCGAAGATCTTTGGAAGCCTAGCCATGCATTCTTATGAAATGGTTTGCCTTTCTGTTTAAACACTAGTGACTCAGGGCTAGCAAAACATGTGCATGCTGCTCCTTTCCATAAGGGATAAGTGTGCTAACCCAGGGATGAATTTGCATTTTCCTATCGTCTCATCCAGACTGCATATGAATAGAATAAGAAAAGTACTTTGTTTAATGTGTATAGGAAGGCAACTTCAATGAAATGATATCCTCTGTGATACATATATATCCCTCCAAAATGTTCTATTTATATTGCAGAAGAGATTAAGATCTTTTAGTGGGTATCTATGCCAAGACTGGATTTGTGGATGTGCAGTGTGTCTGTGAGAATAAGATCTGTGGAGGCTGTGTACACAAGGCAGAGATCACCTCCCTCAGCACCATGAATGATACAAAGAAGAGGGACAGGGCTTTTGGGTGATCAGTGTACTTTTTATGATTTAGGCTCTTGGTTTTCTAGTTAAGAAAATGTTGTGGGCATTCCAGCTGTACCAAGCATTTTGATAGGTACATACAAAAGGGGGAACAATACTCGATCAGCCTAACAAGTGCTGGATACTGTGAAATGATCACATCCCTGGAGCTGGACGTTATACCTTTGCTAATAAGCTGCACACTGAATTAGGACTTTCTTATAATATTGGATACATGATGCTCAAAGGACAGTCCGTTGTCTTCACAGGTTCCCAGGTCCCTAACTACTAGTTAATTTTCCGGGGAGGGTATCTTCAATGTGATAGTTGCAGGGGGATAATGTACTTGCCAAATGATACCTTTATACATTTTTGGCATTTAGTTTTAGCACATGGTTTTGACACCAGCTATTTGCTTGGAGAAGTCCTTCCTTGAAGATCTTGGTGTCCCCCAGTAAGTTTATAGTGGTGCCTCATTTACAGTCATCAACAAACTTGGTCAGCCACAAGCCTTCAACATTAGCTTTGACATCCAAGAAGTAAATGCTAAACAGGAGTGGCCCAAGAACAGAACCCTGGGTACAACACTCATGACAGGTCTTTTGGAGGAGGTAGAGCCACCTACTCTAATTTCCTTAGTTCTGTTTGTGAGCCAGATTGCTAGCCAGTGACTAACATATGGCTACCTACTGAAATGCTGACTCTCGAAATTCCAAGTGCCAACAGCCCAAAAAAAAAACGAGACAAAGAACACAGGAGAAGACTGAAACTCAAAAATCACTCTTCTTCTTTAAACTTCTTTTTGCAGGGGGCAAGCTCCTACACACACCCCGAACACATATATATATACCAACTCTGAGATTGGCATACCTCAGAGAAAAGGGACAATTCCAAGAAATGGCATCTTGGACTTAGTATATGTAAGTCCATTGTTTTGGCCATTCAGTCTGTATTTCGGGACTTACTCTAGAAGATCCTGACATTTGAAATGGTTACCATTACATATGGATTAACATTTAGCTGCAAGAATTTATCAATAATACCTGAGTGTGAGATGATAGCAGATGTCTTGCTGAGTTCCAGATACATGGTGTGCACTGATTTCCTCTCATCTTTTGCCTTAGTAAACTTCTCAAAGATGTTGACCAGGTTAAGAAAGCAGGCAGGATCTGCCCTTGGCAAAACCCCACTGGTTTAAATGAAGTGTTTATATATTACTTATGTCGCTGTTTATTAATTCTATAATGATCCTTTCTATAGCCTTACAGATGAGTCTGGTCAGACTTGTGGTTCTATAGTTACCTTGGTCTGTTGATGCTCCAGATCTGTGCAAATGGACAACTGCTGCCGTCCTCCATTTATCCAGTACATTAACTGTTTGGAGGCTGATCTTGAATAGTCTCAGTGGGTGGGGGTGGGGGGGTTGTAGCAGGTCCTGTTTTCAGGCTGGCCAGTAAGCATCTTGGAATGTTGTCCAGCCCCATAGAAGCAGTGATTTTTGGCCTTAGGTAGCAGTGAGGACTTTTTATTGTGTGAGAATGGGGGGTATAAATGCAGGTATGTCAATTGAGAATACTGGGGGAGAGAAAGGTGAAATCTGAGTTAAATGTATCTGCTAGAGGATTGATGTCCTCTGGGTCTGAGTAGGTAGTATAATTTACTATTAGCCCCATGCAGTGCTGGGCATTGTTTCTGACGTTTCAAACAAAGAAGGCTTTGTGGTTGTAGTTTGCATGGGAGACTATTTGTATCTCATGTCTGGCTTTGATTGATTTAATCAGTGAGCAGAGTTTCCTGTTAAGTTTGCTGAGAGCATCTTTGGTGTAGTGGGACTTACTTTTCTTTTTGTTTTGTTTTTTCATGCAATGATTTTTCTTTTTTTTTTTCATTTGTTGAAGAGCCTGTTTATATTTGTTTTCCACCATAGGGATTTATTTTTAAATTTGGCATTGTGTTTACATTGCAGAGGGGCAGATGTCTCTGCAGCTATTCACATGTGTGTATAAAATTTGGCAGTAAAGGATTCACATATGTAATCGGAACATCAGGTTTGGAGGGTATATTGAATTTAGCCAGGTAATCATTCAGTTTTAGTAGATTAGCATTACAGTAATCCTTGATTACTGAGGTATTGGAAGATACTTCCTGTTTCAGTCCTGTGGTGAATGGGACTGGTTTATGATCAGATCTGACTAGGGAGAGTGACTAAAGAGATTTGCAGATTATAGTACAGTACTCTGTTGTTAGACAGCTGAACAAATGTGAACATTTTATTTCTGTGATTAGGAATATCATGGAGTTTGGGGAACAGAGGGTGGAAATGATCTGCAGTGCATATACAGTACATATTCTAACATGGACAGCAATACTGCTGTAGCTTGTCTGACTTCTAATGTCAGCAAATTTGATATATTATAATAAATCTTTAGCTGAGTACTTGTTGAGTATTATTTCTGTGTGGGATTTCCTGTGAGTAGTTTTTGGTAAGGTAGGTGGGGTCACCAGACCGAGGTAGCTCCTTTGGTGGAAAGGGTCTTGATTTTATTAGGGTTTTGATCATACATTCCTAGGTGCTGTAGAACATTTGTAAGGGTTTCAGCAGCGTGGGTTGTGGTTTCCACTGGCTCGGGGCCTTGAAGGATACCACTCCAGTCTTAAGAAGTGTGAAGTTTGCTTTTGAGAAGTTCTTCACTGTGGTCTTTTGCTGGGGTGGGGGCGGGATGTGGATCTCCAGTGAGATTAATTTATGGTCTGATCTCACCAATGAGGGATATACTTCGGTGTGGAGCATTTTGTCCCCATGTTTGTGATGCTCAGGTCTAGTATATTTTCTCCTCTTGTGGGAATGGTGACTAGTTGTTCCATAGCATTCGAGTTTATGAACTCAAAGGGAAACCCTTTTGGGGTAGGGTGTTGGGGCTTGAGTAATGTTCCCAGTCTATGTTTGGGTAGTTGAAGTCACCCAATATGATGGTGTTTGGAGAGACATTCAAATCTCCAGTGTCTTCAGGAAGGCTGTGTGAGTTTCCTGAGTTTGAGAAGGTGGTCTGTAGCATGTTACAAACTGTAGGGCAGTTTTACCTATGGTTAATTGCACCTGGATGGTCTCCAATGCTTCGTGCATTGCCATTAACCTGGAGGTGTGGGTATCCTTTATGAATATGGATACTCCCCCTCCTTTTGTGGTTCAGTCCAGATTTTGGAGCCCGAAATGCATGATATGAGTTATAACATGATAGTGCTGGGGTGCTCTCAGGAGCCTTGAACCAGGTTTCAGTCACAGCACAGACATCGATGTTCTCCATACTGAGGAGGGCTTGAGGCGTGCATCTTGAGGTTTAGACTTCTGGCATTGAGCAGTATTACCCTTAGTTTTCTCCATTTTTGTTTTCTAGGGCGGTAGGTTTATCATTTGAGCCTTGCCTAAAAAAGGCACTATGGGGGGGGCAAGAGCCTTTGCCAATATCTGGAAGCCCAGGAGTGACAGGTGCAAGCCGTCCCCTGCGACGCAGCGTGGCTTGTCAAGCATGTCATCCCAGGCAGACAGACATTGGATCCCCTTAGAATGACACCAGTAATTAAGCCAATTATTAAAGCTGATCATTTTGTCTCTGTATTGTGGCATCATTCTTGGTGAGGGTAGGATACTGCTCAGGGTCAGGGTCATACCGGCCTGGGCTACATAATCTGAGAGCTCCTCTATGTCTCTTTTCATGTAGTCCAGGGAGGTACGTCTCAGGTCGTTCACACCGGCATGGACAATGACTGAGTCATACTTGTACTTGCTGTGGAGTGACCTGAGTGCTTGTGTTATGTGGCGGATTCTAGCGCCTGACAGGCAGCTTACTGTGATCTTTTCCTTGTTCAGTCTGGTGAGTGGGACGTCAGTGTGTCTGACTATGGAGTCACCTATAACAAGTGTGTCTGGCATTGTGTTTGGCCTTAAGGGCTGTGACTGTTTAGCACACTGACTTTGAGAACTATGTGTTGCATGTCTTATGTCTTGAGGTGGCAGTTGCTTGGGTGTCTGCTTTGGAGGCCTCTGTAGTTTTGGTAGATTTTTGATCAGTGCCTCCGAGTATGTCTTTGTGTGTTTATGTGTTTGTTTTGCAGTTGTGATAGTTCTATGTGAAACTGGGTTTGTGGTGTGCGTGGTTTCCTTCTCCTCCTGTCTGGTCTTGCCAGTCCTGAGTTTAGAGAGCTCAGCCTCCAGTTTGGCTATATAGTTGCATCTCTCACATGTATTTGTGTTTTGTGGGAGAAGGAGTGGGTTGTCTGTGTACATGAGGCAATTGTAACATTGCCTCAAGATGCCCAGATTCACCAGCTGAACAGGAGAGGACGCTAGCAACTGACCCTTCGACATGCTAGAAAAAGTGAAAAAGTTTGCTGTGTAACTGAGTCAGAAAGGACCTATAGGGAAATGGGTACTCAAGGGGATTCTAGGCTAATGTAGTACTTTGTTTAGTATACAAGTACTTTACCTATATAAATATATACCAATTCTGAGATTGGCATACCTCAGAGAAAAGGGACAATTCCAAGAAATGGCATCTTGGACTTAGTATATGTAAGTCCATTGTTTTGGCCATTCAGTCTGTATTTCGGGACTTACTCTAGAAGGTCCTGACATTTGAAATGGTTACCATTACATATGGATTAACATTTAGCTGCAAGAATTTATCAATAATAACTGAGTGTGAGATGACAGCAGGTGTCTTGCTGAGTTCCAGATACATGGTGTGCACTGATTTCCTCTCATCGTTTGCCTTAGTAAACTTCTCAAAGATGTTGACCAGGTTACGAAAGCAGGCAGGATCTGCCCTTGGCAAAACCCCACTGGTTTAGATGAAGTGTTTATATATTACTTATGTCGCTGTTTATTAATTCTGTAATGATCCTTTCTGTAGCCTTACAGATGAGTCTGGTCAGACTTGTGGTTCTATAGTTACCTTGGTCTGTTGATGCTCCAGATCTGTGCAAATGAACAACTGCTGCCATCCTCCATTTCTCCAGTACATTGACTGTTTGGAGGTTGATCTTGAATAGTCTCAGCTTTGTAGCAGGTCCTGTTTTCAGGCTGGCCAGTAAGCATCTTGGAATGTTGTCCAGCCCCATAGAAGCAGTGATTTTTGGCCTTAGGTAGCAGTGAGGACTTTTTATTGTGTGAGAATGGGGGCTGTAGATGCAGGTATGTCAATTGAGAGTACTGGGGGAGAGAAAGGTGAAATCTGAGTTAAATGTATCTGCTAGAGGATTGATGTCCTCTGGGTCTGAGTAGGTAGTATAATTTACTATTAGCCCCATGCAGTGCTGGGCATTGTTTCTGAGGTTTCAAACAAAGAAGGCTTTGTGGTTGTAGTTTGCATGGGAGACTATTTGTATCTCATGTCTGGCTTTGATTGATTTAATCAGTGAGCAGAGTTTCCTGTTAAGTTTGCTGAGAGCATCTTTGGTGTAGTGGGACTTACTTTTTTTTTGTTTTTTCATCCAATGATTTTTCTTTTTTTTTTCATTTGTTGAAGAGCCTGTTTATATTTGTTTTCCACCATAGAGATTTATTTTAAATTTGGCATTATGTTTACATTGCAGAGGGGCAGATGTCTCTGCAGCTATTCACATGTGTGTATAAAATTTGGCAGTAAAGGAAAGGATTCACATATGTAATCGGAACATCAGGTTTGGAGGGTATATTGAATTTAGCCAGGTAATCATTCAGTTTTAGTAGATTAGCATTACAGTAATCCTTGATTACTGAGGTATTGGAAGATGCTTCCTGTTTCAGTCCTGTGGTGAATGGGACTGGTTTATGATCAGATCTGACTAGGGAGACTGACTAAAGATTTGCAGATTATAGTACAGTACTCTGTTGTTAGACAGCTGAACAAATGTGAACATTTTATTTCTGTGATTAGGAATATCATGGAGTTTGGGGAACAGAGTGTGGAAATGATCTGCAGTGCATATACAGTACATATTCTAACATGGACAGCAATACTGCTGTAGCTTGTCTGACTTCTAATGTCAGCAAATTTGATATATTATAATAAATCTTTAGCTGAGTACTTGTTGAGTATTATTTCTGTGTGAAGAGTGAAGGAAATATTAGGGCCAGGTGGGATTCCTAAATCTTTCTGGGATGTAGTTTTTGGTAAGGAAGACCCAGTGGGGTCAGATGTTGTGACACTGGTTGCAATCTTCAGATGACTTGTACCAGATAGCCTCATATTAGTTTTTGTTACATTGATTATAGGTTTACTATTAGCTCCTCAATGGAAGCCAGTTTCATAATACCATGAAGTCATCTTTCAGTGCTTTGGAGAAGAACTGTAATTTTTTTGCCTGATTTGGTAATAGCAGTGTTGTCTGCATAAGGCATTTGTATTACAAAGATCCCAAAAGAAGTAATTGATAAAAACCAAGAATACGAGTGGGCCAAACTGTAATCCCTGATGGACTCCTGTGCTTATAGAACTTGTTTTGCTGTGTGTGTGTGTTGTGTGTGTGTGTGTGTGTTGTGATTTATGACCTAAATTTTCTGTCTGATAAAGTTTTAAACAACAGATTTACTTTTAGAAACACAGAACGTTGTCTCTTTACAGGTTCCCAGGTCCCTAACTACTAGTTAATTTTCCCGGGAGGGTATCTTCAATGTATTGATAGTTGCAGGGGGATAATGTACTTAAGCCAAATGATACCTTTATACATTTTTGGCATTTAGTTTTAGCACATGGTTTTGACACCATTATTTGCTTGGAGAAGTCCTTCCTTGAAGATCTTGGTGTCCCCAGCAAGTTTATAGTGGTGCCTCATTTACAGTCATCAACAAACTTGGTCAGCCACAAGCCTCAACAACATTAGCTTTGACATCCAAGAAGTAAATGCTAACAGGAGTGGCCCAAGAACAGAACCCTGGGCACAACACTATGACAGGTCTTTTGGAGGAGAGTAGAGCCACCTACCTAATTTCCTTAGTTCTGTTTGTGAGCCAGATTGCTAGCCAGTGACTAACATATGGCTACCTACTGAAATGCTGACTCTCGAAATTCCAAGTGCCAACAGCCCAAAAAAGAAGACAAAGAACACAGCAGAAGACTGAAACTCAAAAATCACTCTTTCTTTAAACTTTTTGCAGGGGCAAGCTCCTACACACACCCTGAACATATAGTATATATATATATATATATATATATATATATATATATATATATATATATATATATATATATATATATATATATATATTTATATATATATATATATATATATATATATATATATATACACACATAGGTTCATAGGTTCATACCAGGCTACCCGCCCCAGGGCATTTACAAGCCTAGCCAGAGTGTGCGTGGGCTTTCACCACCCCAGATGAGAACAACACTATGTACTCCATTAGTTTGCTAGGTGCCTCTGTCCAGCAGTGACACAGAGATGATTCCCTGCAACCCACGATCTTCCATCCACTATCAAAATTTCTCTTGAACAGAGTCAGTGAGGGCTCTACCACATGGACTGGGATTCTGTTCTATAGTGCGTAGGGAGTCTCTGGTGATGAATCTGTCCCTCCAGCACGCCCTATTTACATCCGTGTTGAGGCTTAAGTCTCTTGCCTCGTGGCTCTGTGGATTTGGATTTTGAGGTGGAGCATGTCCATTATTAATTCCAGGTTGGACATGGCCTGTACGCCAGGCACAGATCACCCCTGGAGCAGCATCTGCATGCATCAACAGAGCTGGAGTTTCTTCAATCGGCAGCGATGACATATGCTTCTGAGTTTCCCTTTACCTTTGTGAAAAACTTTGTGTCTCTTCCAATCCGCTACTGCAGGTGTCGGGTAAGGTATAATTCCGAATGGGGCGCTAGTGTGCTCAATCATTGGTCTGATAAGTGAAGAGTACAGGGGCAATGACCTCTCCTGATCTGGATGTGAACCTTTCATGCATCAGGTGGGCAATGTAGAAGGTCTTCCTAACCACTTCTGGCAATGTGGAGTGTCCGTAAAAGAGAGGTTACTGTCAACTTTGGGTCCCTAGGTCCCTGATAATCTTTCCTTTCAGTAGTTTAATTTGGATTTCGCCAATTCCATGTGGTACCTTAGGTTACCTTGTTTTTCCCAAAGGGTATGACTTCATACATTTTTGGCATTTAGCTTAAGGCCATGGCTCTCAAGGCACCAGTGCTATCCATTTCTAAGTGAGACCTCTGGTGATGTCTGTGTCTGATGGAGTGGCAATTATGGTGCCCAGTTTGCAGTCACTCTATGTTTGCCTGCACTTCAGAAAAATAAATGCATTGAGATTCTCCTGTGGAATAAACACCGTCAGGACGGACCTAATTTAGGAGTCTGACATGGCACCAGCAACTCTAACCCTGTGGGTTCTGTCCTTGGAGTTTCAGTTTGCAACCCATCTTGTGACATATGGGTTTACATCTAAGCTGGTGAGCTTTTCTATGAAGTCAGTGCGGGTCATTGTGTCGAACGCTTACACGCCAAGGTAGGCTGTGTGAACTGCCTTTTACCTCATCAATGGCCTTTTAAAGTGACTGTTTCAAAAAGTTTCCAAATCTTCAAGTTCAAGAGGCAGGATCTGCCCTTGACAAAAGCCAAATTGGGTAGGATCCAGTGTCTGTAGGTCCCTCTAATCAGTCTTTATTTATGAGTTCCATTATGGATCCTCTCCATAGCTGGGCAGACAAGGCTCAAGCTTATGGGGTTGCTGCAATTTCAGTGGTCCAGTGAGAAGCACCGGGGCTCAGGTAAGTGGACCACAGTTGCCGTGACGCCATTCTTTGGGCACGTGATCCTGTAGTATGGGCTAAGATTAAACAGCAGCCTTATGTGTGGTTTAGTTCCTCATTGAGTTCGTAGCTATCACAGCCGGGGACACCGTCCGCCAGTCCCATTGACGCTGTAAGCTTTTGCTTGTGGAGAGCAGTCTCACCTGGGCATCTGGAGTGCATGCCTTTGGGAGGGATATTCTCTCCCTTTGGGAGAAATTTGCACTGAACCTGTCTGCCAGTATGTTGGCAATGTCTGTGTGTGGTTCAGTGGATTACCTTTTGTATCAATTTTGGACTAATTTCTGGAGCATATCTGGGAGTTTCCACCCAGGTTTTAAATATACCTAAAGAAGGCTCTTATGATTGTCTTTGTGTCATTAGCGATTTTTCTCTCATAAAAGTTGGCCTTGGATGATTTTATGAGTGATCGTATTTTTTTGCCAGTAGTGATCAGAGCTGCCTTCCTTTAGGGAATGGCTCTGTCATGTGTAGTAGCTTTCCTTGTTGTAGAGTTTGTTATGGCTGGGGGTCCACCAGACCGGGCGCCTGCCTTTGGTGGATTTTATTAGGATTGCTTGATCCATACATTCCTGGAGGTGCTCGTAGGTATTTGTAAGGGTTTCAGCAGTATGGGCTAGGTTTCCACTGGCTCGGGGCCTTGAAGGATACCACTCCAGTCTTAAGAAGTGTGGTTTGCTTTTGAGAAGTTCTTCACTGTGGTCTTTTGCTGGGGGTGGGGCGCGGGATGTGGATCTCCAGTGAGATTAATTTATGGTCTGATCTCACCAATGAGGGATATACTCGTGTGGAGCATTTTGTCCCCATGTTTGTGATGATCAGGTCTAGTATATTTTCTCCTCTTGTGGGAATGGTGACTAGTTGTTCCATAGCATTTGAGTTTATGAACTCAAGGAACCTTTGGGCTAGGGTGTTGGGGCTTGAGTAATGTTCCCAGTCTATGTTTGGGTAGTTGAAGTCACCCAATATGATGATGTTTGGAGAGACATTCACACTCTCCAGTGTCTTCAGGAAGGCTGTGTGGGTTTCCTGAGTTTGAGAAGGTGGTCTGTAGCATGTTACAAACTGTAGGGCAGTTTTACCTATGGTTAATTGCACCTGGATGGTCTCCGATGCTTCGTGCATTGCCACTAACCTGGAGGTGTGGGTATCCTTTATGAATATGGATACTCCCCCTCCTTTTGTGGTTCAGTCCAGATTTTGGGGCCGGAACGCATGATATGAGGTATAACCTGATAGTGCTGGGGTGCTCTCAGGAGCCTTGAACCAGGTTTCAGTCACAGCACAGACATCGATGTTCTCCATACTGAGGAGGGCTTCGAGGGCGTGCATCTTGAAGTTTAGACTTCTGGCATTGAGCAGTATTACCCTTAGTTTTTCTCCATTTTTGTTTTCTAGGGCGGTAGGTTTATCATTTGAGCCTTGCCTAAAAAAGGCACTGTGGGGGTGGCAAGAGCCTTTGCCAATATCTGGAAGCCCAGGGGTGACAGGTGCAAGCCGTCCCGCGAAGCAGCGTGGCTTGTCAAGCATGTCATCCCAGGCAGACAGACATTGATCCTTAGAATGACACCAGTAATTAAGCCAACCATTAAAGCTGATCATTTTGTCTCTGTATTGTGGCATCATTCTTGGTGAGGGTAGGATACTGCTCAGGGTCAGAGACATACCGGTCTGAGCTACATAATCTGACAGCCGCTCTATGTCTCTTTTCATGTAGTCCAGGGGAGGTATCGCCCCAGGTCGCTCACACCGGCATGGACAATGACTGAGTCATACTTGTACTTGCTGTGGAGTGACCTGAGTGCTTGTGTTATGTGGCGGATTCTAGCTCTGACAGGCAGCTTACTGTGATCTTTTCCTTGTTCAGTCTGGTGAGTGGGACGCCAGTGCGTCTGACTATGGAGTCACCTATAACAACTGCGTCCGGCATCCTGCTTGCCCTTAAGAGCTGTGACTGTTTTGCACACTCACTTTGAGAACTATGTTGCATGTCTTATGTCTTGAGGTGGCAGTTGCTTGGGTGTCTGCTTTGGAGGCCTCTGTAGTTTTGGTGGATTTTGATCAGTGCCTGAGTATGTCTTTGTGTGTTTATGTGTTTGTTTTGCAGTTGTGATAGTTCTATGTGAAACTGGGTTTGTGGTGTGCGTGGTTTCCTTCTCCTCCTGTCTGGTCTTGCCAGTCCTGAGTTTAGAGAGCTCAGCCTCCAGTTTGGCTATATAGTTGCATCTCTCACATGTATTTGTGTTTTGTGGGAGAAGGAGTGGGTTGTCTGTGTACATGAGGCAATTGTAACATTGCCTCAAGATGCCCAGATTCACCAGCTGAACAGGAGAGGACGCTAGCAACTGACCCTTCGACATGCTAGAAAAAGTGAAAAAAGTTTGCTGTTTAGCTGAGTCAGAAAGGACCTATAGGGAAATGGGTACTAAGGGATTCTAGGCTAATGTAGTACTTTTGTTTAGTATACAAGTACTTTACCTATATAGATATATACCCAACTCTGAGATTGGCATACCTCAGAGAAAAGGGACAATTCCAAGAAATGGCATCTTGGACTTAGTATATGTAAGTCCATTGTTTTGGCCATTCAGTCTGTATTTCGGGACTTACTCTAGAAGATCCTGACATTTGAAATGGTTACCATTACATATGGATTAACATTTAGCTGCAAGAATTTATCAATAATACCTGAGTGTGAGATGATAGCAGATGTCTTGCTGAGTTCCAGATACATGGTGTGCACTGATTTCCTCTCATCTTTTGCCTTAGTAAACTTCTCAAAGATGTTGACCAGGTTAAGAAAGCAGGCAGGATCTGCCCTTGGCAAAACCCCACTGGTTTAAATGAAGTGTTTATATATTACTTATGTCGCTGTTTATTAATTCTATAATGATCCTTTCTATAGCCTTACAGATGAGTCTGGTCAGACTTGTGGTTCTATAGTTACCTTGGTCTGTTGATGCTCCAGATCTGTGCAAATGGACAACTGCTGCCGTCCTCCATTTATCCAGTACATTAACTGTTTGGAGGCTGATCTTGAATAGTCTCAGTGGGTGGGGTGGGGGTTGTAGCAGGTCCTGTTTTCAGGCTGGCCAGTAAGCATCTTGGAATGTTGTCCAGCCCCATAGAAGCAGTGATTTTTGGCCTTAGGTAGCAGTGAGGACTTTTTATTGTGTGAGAATGGGGGGTATAAATGCAGGTATGTCAATTGAGAATACTGGGGGAGAGAAAGGTGAAATCTGAGTTAAATGTATCTGCTAGAGGATTGATGTCCTCTGGGTCTGAGTAGGTAGTATAATTTACTATTAGCCCCATGCAGTGCTGGGCATTGTTTCTGACGTTTCAAACAAAGAAGGCTTTGTGGTTGTAGTTTGCATGGGAGACTATTTGTATCTCATGTCTGGCTTTGATTGATTTAATCAGTGAGCAGAGTTTCCTGTTAAGTTTGCTGAGAGCATCTTTGGTGTAGTGGGACTTACTTTTCTTTTTGTTTTTTCATGCAATGATTTTTCTTTTTTTTTTTCATTTGTTGAAGAGCCTGTTTATATTTGTTTTCCACCATAGGGATTTATTTTTAAATTTGGCATTGTGTTTACATTGCAGAGGGGCAGATGTCTCTGCAGCTATTCACATGTGTGTATAAAATTTGGCAGTAAAGGATTCACATATGTAATCGGAACATCAGGTTTGGAGGGTATATTGAATTTAGCCAGGTAATCATTCAGTTTTAGTAGATTAGCATTACAGTAATCCTTGATTACTGAGGTATTGGAAGATACTTCCTGTTTCAGTCCTGTGGTGAATGGGACTGGTTTATGATCAGATCTGACTAGGGAGAGTGACTAAAGAGATTTGCAGATTATAGTACAGTACTCTGTTGTTAGACAGCTGAACAAATGTGAACATTTTATTTCTGTGATTAGGAATATCATGGAGTTTGGGGAACAGAGGGTGGAAATGATCTGCAGTGCATATACAGTACATATTCTAACATGGACAGCAATACTGCTGTAGCTTGTCTGACTTCTAATGTCAGCAAATTTGATATATTATAATAAATCTTTAGCTGAGTACTTGTTGAGTATTATTTCTGTGTGAAGAGTGAAGGAAATATTAGGGCCAGGTGGGATTCCTAAATCTTCCTGGGATGTAGTTTTTGGTAAGGAAGACCCAGTGGGGTCACAGGTTGTGACACTGGTTGCAATCTTCAGATGACATGTACCAGATAGCCTCATATTAGTTTTTGTTACATTGATTATAGGTTTACTATTAGCTCCTCAGTGGAAGCCAGTTTCATAATACCATGAAGTCATCTTTCAGTGCTTTGGAGAAGAACTGTAAGTTTTTTGCCTGATTTGGTAATAGCAGTGTTGTCTGCATAAGGCATTTGTATTACAAAGATCCCAAAAGAAGTAATTGATAAAAACCAAGAATACGAGTGGGCCAAACTGTAATCCCTGATGGACTCCTGTGCTTATAGAACTTGTTTGCGTGTGTGTGTGTGTGTGTGTGTGTGTGTGTGTGTGTGTGTGTGTTGTGATTTATGACCCTAAATTTTCTGTCTGATAAAGTTTTTAAACAACAGATTTACTTTTTGCAGAAACCACAGAAGGATATTTTTGTAGTAGGCTGCTATGCTCTGCTGTCTCAAAGGCATATTAAGGTTTAGCAAACTATCACTAGTAAACAGTTAATTGTTCATTTTATTGTTAACTGGTCAGTGAGGGAATATATAGCAGTAAGCCTACTGTAATCTGGGAAAAAGCCATGTTGTTTGTCTGTCAAGATGTCATATTTGATAATTTAATTTAGAATTTGATTATAAATTATTCTTTCCAGAATTTTGGCCAGTGGACAAACATTTGCAATAGGTCAAAAAATTAGCTGCACTGAAAGGTAAGCTCACTATAGGGAGTTGACTGGTCAGTGCATGCTTAACCACCCTCAAGCCTATAACGCTATTTTTCCATACTTCCAGTTCACACCCATAGCTCCTTATGGCATCTAGACCTTTTTTGAGGCCTGGCTTCTTTAATCAAATGACTTATCGGCTAACAATAGGCAGCACTAGAGAGGTGGCAGAAAATGCAATGGAATGCAAGTATGTGTGGGATACTAGAGGTGTGACATTCCACACCACATAGGTGTTGATGAGGGGTATGGCAAGTCATAAATAAAGGTGTAAAAGCAAAAAGAGTATGTGTACCAAGTTTTAAGATTTTTAGGCAGCTTTTGTGAAATTTACACTTATAGATGAAAGAATGTTTAAAAGAATTGGGACTTGTGATGTGATTTTTTTTTATTTTTATTTTTTTGTAGTACTATCGTTGGTATTGTAGATACTTATGCAGGTGAGTTGAAGGAGTCACCACCTGTATGCTTAAGTAAAGTTAATGCTGTACATTTTGGAAATAGCTTTTTTAGTCATTATGTTTCTTATTGTTTTCCAGAATTTTTGAGTTGGCTAAGATATATTTCCTGCATAGTCCTGACATAGTTTGTTTTGTGGGTATTAATTTTAATTCTTAAATATCTTTGTAGCCTCTGGAATTTTCAAAGTTTATTATATTTGGTTGGGTCTGTCTTCCAATCTTTCCAGGGATTGTCTCTGTCTTTTATATCTTTTTTTTCTCAAGTCAGTGGTAAGCCACGGTGAGACCTTACTGTGAAATATGATCTGTTGAGCATTAATAACTTACACTGAATAGGTGTCAAAAGATTAAAGAGAGTGGATAATGTGTATGTGGAGTCTGTGGTCTATAATGAGAGCTATTCCTCTAGCTAGCCTGTTGCCTAATTTGTTATCTTTGAATACAGTGTGTTTTTATTAAAAGATGGATCATCAACATGGTAACACATACTATTTTGATATGGTGGGTTCAAATTGGACCCATTTGTTATTAAGGGTGCATGTATTTAAATAGGATATGGGCACTGTTTTAAAATTGAAATAAAAGGGGATTAGTGGCTTGAGGGGCCAGTATTTAACTTAATGTCTACAGCTTCTAAGAATGGCTAGTAAATGTAGGACTATAAGCAGTTTGGGGTCTTTAGACATGCTTTTAGAGTTGCTTTCATTGACAAAAGTTTAATGATAATGGATGCTGGAAGGTTTTCTTAGGAGTCCACCATGTAGGCAAGTTAATGTGGTAAAGGGGATCATTATGTTAACCCCGACCAATAAGGTAGGAATCTGGCATATCCCACTATATAGTTTGGATTTTGGGAATTTTGAGAACAGTATTATATATCCTGGCAGAAGATTCTGGCGATAATTAGAAAAGTGGTATCTAGTGGTTTAATAATTGCTGTTTATATTGTAATTGTAATGAGCTTTCATTGCCATTTGTGGTAAGAGTTACCCTCTGATAAGATATTTGTAGTGGTATGCCTTCAACATCTGACTACTAGTGAATATCATATCATTTGAGATTGGAAAAGTATAATTCAGGTGTGAATAGTAACAACAAAGATTGTGTCTGCTGCCGTTTTTATTTCAAGAAAGTGAGTTCTTCTTTTGTCATATATAAGTATATTTTTATCATCTACTCAAAGCCTGTAAAGTCAATGGGAATTAATGTAAAGAATGAAACAGGAATGGCAGAGGATGGAAAGGGGGATAGGACAGGATTACAGGACAGCAACATGATCAACAAAAGAAGTCTAGATGGGAAATGAGATTGAGTGAGGGGATTTGGGGAGTACATGTCAGCAGTGCAGAGGCACCTGCTGAAATCAGAAAGGGAAAAGGTACTGACACATTTACTGCTTTCAAACTGAGCTGCCCTAACCCTGTCTTTGAAGAAGAGGATAAATGATTTAGTGTAGGGTCAGGATCTCTTGAAATCAAAAGTGATAATTGTAGGGTTTGTGAAAATATCCTACTTTTATACTTTTTAATATGATTTTTCACAGTTTTTTCCCATCCCTAGCAAACATTAGGAATACAGTTGACAGACAAGATTGTCCAGTCATGCTAGATAAAAAGTAGAATGAAAAGTTAAAGTTTATGTTCAGATGTAAGGTGGCACTGTCTTAGACAACATGACCCTTTGGAGATCTGGTCAGATACCTTTCAGGGTAAATGATGGACAATGGGAATCTGATAATAAGAGCAGAATCCATGGATGGTAGTGCTTGGTAAATTGTATGAGTTACACTGACACCATGAAAGAGTGCTTTATTTGAAGTGTTATTGAAAGGGGCCCTTACAGAACCATGACTGCCTGTAAAGACATTAGTAGTGATATGCACTAAGTTGGTCACTGTCCCCTTTTGCTTGACCAGCAGACTATACTGCATATGCCAGTTATTTAGTCTCAGGAAATGACAGACAACCTGTTTTACTTACATCTCTTTGTTAATTGCTTTGTTCTGGCTATAAATGGATTGCTGTCACTTATAAATTGGGGCTGGGATGCACCGTCGATTATTTGGTCTCGGCCATATGAATTTTGACATTTTAAAACATCGAACTTGTAAAGTGAATCCATATATATGTATATATATATATATATATATGTGTGTGTGTGTGTGTGTGTGTATATATATATATATATATATATATATATATATATATATATATATACACACACACACACACACAAACAGACACACACACACATACAGACACACACACACACACACACACACACACACACACACACACACACACACACACACACACACACACACACACACACACACACACACACACACACACACACACACACACACATATTTATATAGAGAGAGAAAAAATAGATATAAATATTACACTGTTTTGATGTATTGGTGAATCCCACGAATGCTTTCTAAGTGATACATCTGTATATTTACACTGATTACTGCGGTTCTCTATCAGTATACTTCCTGTTCATTCATACTGTCTTACCATTACTCTACCCTTATAGTTCCCCTGCATTCTCTTGTTCTGACTTACTGTGGTCCTTCATTCATCTCTTTTTTGTATAATAAATATTAACTTTATTGCTTCAATATAATACAACAGCTTAGTAGAGTTTTTTTTCTTTATTTAATTTCATAGCTTGCAGTCACTACATCTGACCTCCATATTGCAGGAGCTCTGCCACAAGGCCCTACACCTACAAGCTTATTGAGAAATTTGTTATTGTTTAATGTAAGCTTATTTATCATGAAGAACCTTGCTGCCCATTAACCTTAATCAGTTAAATACATGCCTGCTCTGTGATTGAAAGTCTCTTTGAAATAGTCCATGCACTAAGTTGTCCATTGTCCCCTTTTGCTTGACTAGTATCGACTGTGGTGTATATGTCAGATATTTAGTCTCAGGAAATGACAGGCTCCTGTTTTACTAGCATCTCTTTAATTGCTTTGTTCTGGCTACAAACTGATTGCTCTCACTTATAAATCGATCTGAAGGTGGGAAGCTCACTACTGTCAGCCTCGCTATGCTTCACTTCTCTTCAGTCCCCTACCCTACCCCCAGTTCCTACCCATGCCCTCTTACTCTAATATTATACTTCCAAAATACATATTTCACTTGTGACTCTTACTCCAAAACCTTCCCCGATTGACCTTACTATTTCTATACATACACTTCTGTTTCTTCTTTCCTACTTCCCTATCTCTATTTAATTTTTAGCCGCATTCCCAATTATCTTTCTCCCTTCCATACTGATTTGCACTATATCCAGTTATAATCACAACCCTTTCAAATGTTACCTATCTATTCCACACTGTATCTTTTTCTTTTAACAAATAAACCCTAATTTCTTCTTATTTTGACTACAACTTTATAATCTAGGCTTTAATACCCCTCTGTTCTTTACATTCCAGAAAAGATACTAGGTCAACCTACCTCTCTTCTTTTATAGAAAATACTCCTGTCCTTACCATTCCTCTTCCACCTTTCAGTATCCACCATCACTAAATCTCCTGCTGCCTTGCATCTTCTTGTTTCCTTCTTCATTGCTACTCCCCCTCTACCTGACTTCCCTAAAATGCAGGTTCCTGTACTTAATTATGCTACTCTTCAGCTTACCCTCCATTCTTCTCCTCCTACTATGCCATCTGTTATCCTACCATGAATCAGTAATATCTCGCAACAACTCTCCATCTCTGTCCCAACCACCTATCCATGTTTCCTCTTTACACTATCCACACATTGCACCAAACCTATTTAATATTGCCCCTCAACATTATTCCAAATATAGGCTGATTAATTGCACTTCAACTCAAACCAAAACAAAATTAAGTGCAAGAGTCCTGTCCAGAAAACAAGTATGCATAATTCCCAATATACTAAAATCCTTTGAGGAAGAGATAGACACCCTAATCCTGGCCCTACTTATCACAATGAACACAAAGTTAATTCTCTCCCACACACTTCTGTAACTCAGTAACAGCCAGTTCCCAACCTAGGTAATCTAATTTTTTTTGCAATAAATGTTAGAAGTATCAGAAATAAAACTGCTGAACTACCTGCCTGGATTGCCCAACATAAGCCTAATGTTCTCACTGCAACTGCAACTTGGATTAAACCCAGTATAAATGACTCTGAAGGTATACCTTCTGGCCATATCATCCATAATGACTGTATAAAGAGGAAAGGTGGTGGTATTGCTTTAATATTTCCCAGTACCTACCACATTTCCCCTTACAGCAAACCAACACCAAACGTCAGTTCAGCAGAGCTTCTCATTGCTTTTATCAATATAAGCACTTATAAATAAATATGTATTACTGTCCTTTATGTCACTCCTGGTGACTCCGACATTGACTAGCCATGACATTTCCACAAGAAAAAATATTACTAAATGATATTAATGTCAATTGATTGGACATAAACTCTAACTCCCCTACATCTAGCATGAACTTGTATGGTTTCACACAACTAATTAATAGTCCCACACATTATAGCAAAACATCACATTCTCTTTTAGACTGGATCCTAGTATCAGACCCTAGCAAATATTCCACCACACGTACAATAATAGACTCTTTCAGTGATCATCTCCCAATCTATACAACTAGACATCTCACGCATCCAGTTAAACAGCATATTTATAAAACAACATGTAACTTTCCCAAGTTTAACCCAGGAATGTTCATTAATACACTATCATCTATTAACTGGAACGTCCTAAAAATCCTTCCCTTATACAATGCTGCAATTGAATTTAGTACAACTTTTCTAAATATCTTAAATAGCCTTGCACCTCCTAGAAGGAAGAGACTGAAAACAAATAATACAATTTGGCTTTCCAAAACGAGTAGAATGCTAATGCGAGGGAGAGAAGAAGGATGAAAGGAATGACAACAATATAAAACACTTCAATATCATGACAACTTCAGAATGCTTTGCAACCAGACTAAAAAACAAATAAATGCAGACAAAAAACTATACTATAACAACTTTCAGAATAATACTAAACATAGCCTGAAAAAAATTTGGATATCCATTAAAGAAATTATTCCAGTCAAAAATTCAACCCAAACCCCTCTCCACGTAACTCACCACTTGAAACTGCCATACTGTTCAGCTAGACAGTACAGTGTCTCTAACCAAGGATTCCTCAGCATCTAATCCCAGCCCTGCCCAACAGCCAAGTATCACCACATCCACTTTCACCTTCAAGCCTGTGCCCACATCCTGTATAAAACTACTCTTAAACAAACTTAAACCATGTTCTTCTTCAGCTGATGTCCTTCCAAGAGAGTATCTAAAAATAACAGCTAATATCATTGCCTATCTTGTCTCAATCCTTATAAATAGGTCAGTCCAGGAATCCCACATTTCTTCTCTCTCTGGAAAAAGTCACACATTATCCCACTGCATTTGACAGGGTCATACACAAAACACTGATCAATAAATTAGTACAACTAGGTATTGATGCACTCTTGATAAGATGGATAGCTGCATGGCTTACAAATAGGACATGGCAAGTATCATGTAGCAACTGGACAGGTGAAATCCTTGATTACAGTCAGGGTGTCCCACAGGGCTCCTACCTAGGCCTTTACTTGTTTAAATTGTATTTTTCAGACCTAACTTTTTCATCTGAGGTATTCTACAGTCTATATGCAGATGACCTGAATTACATGTGTTACAGATAAGGCATGTCTGCAAAATAACTTGACTAAATTGACAATTTTGGCACAGACGAATAATATGCTGATAAATACATCAAAAACTAAGCATATGAGATTTGGAAGACATACATTGATAGATGAATATTTAATACAGCATGCAGTGATTGAAACTGTAGACTCATTTTAAGGACCTGGGTATATGGGTAGCTAATGAGTTTTTCTAATCATATCAACCAATTGGTTAATGATAGTTATAGAACTATAGGTTGTATAAAAGATTTATAAAGTCTAGGAAATCAAAAATGATGAAGTCATTGTTAGTTACATTAGATCCAAACTTGAGTACAGAATACCAATATGGAAACCCTATAAGAAAACAAGCATGAGTAAACTGGAAAGAACACAAAATAAATATACCAAGGGCATCTATGGATGTGAAAATTTAAGTTTTTATGAAAAACGAAATATCTGAACTTCTACAATGTCTCTTACAGATATCTAAGAGAAGATCTTATTCAAGTATATAGGGTATTTAGAGACAACTACCTCTGGGAATGTTTGGGGTTATCAAAAAGTACTAGAGAATCATCAGATAACCTATGTAGATTCTATAGGAATGAGAAGTGTACTAATTGGGTCTCTGACAGAGCAGCTGATGCTTAGAACAGACTACCAAACTACATTAAAGCAAGTACTAGTTTAGATATTTTTAAGAACAGCCTGGACACATATTATGGGAACAAGTGTTTTGGTATATTGGCAGGCTAAAAGGGCATTCATGCCATGCTTGAAATAGTTGCATGTATGTATAGGCATCAGTCAGTAAATTGGCACTCCACATTCTCTCCTTACCTCCCAATCACCACCGGTGTACCACAAGGCTCTATCCTTGGTCCTCTCCTCTTTAACATTTTCTCCAACACACTCTATACTTCTACACAACAAGCCACCTTAATACAATATGCAGATGATTCCACTCTCATTTGCACATCTGACAACATGGTACACCTCCAAAAAAATACTCAGGAAGCTTTAACAGCCACTGAAACATAGCTTTATAACTCACAATGCATGCTCAACCCAAAAAAAGACCAAACTACTACTTTTTTTGCCAAAATCCCATGCTCATGAAAAAAACAAAATTTAAAGTCCTCTCACTTGATAAAACAACCATTGAAGTCATTTCTGATAGTAAACTATTAGGGATGATAGTGGATGGTAATCTTACATTTGACCTGCATATACAAAACTGCATAAGAAAAACTCATCTAAAACTATGGATGCTTTACAGAGCCAAAAACTTTCTCACTGACACAACTAAAGCTACACTTGCCACTACTTATCTCCTCCTGCTCTTCTTTCTGGCGTTCCCATCCTTACTAACCTCCAGGTTTTACAAAAATTAAAACTTGAACAATGTTATAACAAAGTTGCTAAATTTACAGCACATACCCCTTTCAGAACCCATCACTGTATAGCACTTAAAAGCCTAAATTAGTTAGAACTGTCACATCAACTAATATCTACACAACTTCTTACCACCTATGAAATTATACAGCATCCATCTGCCTGTCGAGCACTAAAAGAAAATCTACAAAGCTATGTCCCCAGTCGGTCATTGCGATCCAGTGACCAAAAGCTCCTGTCTGTCTGCAAACCTAGCAAATCTGCTGGGCATTGTCTGCACTCGTGCAAGGTTGTTAAGGCCTGGAACTCCTTACCTGTATCCATCAAATCTATACCCTCCCTCCCATCTTTCAAAACCACTCTGAAAGACTGCCTAGCTAAAATCTGTCCCTGATATAGCAAACCTCCTGTCTGATAAATTCAGCTCCAACTTTACCCCTGTCTCCCCCCCCCCAACCTTCCCTCAGGAAATGCCATCAAATATAACTCCCCCTAATATCACTAAGGAACAGGTCCTTAATGCTCTCTCTAAGACCGAGAACACTGCATCAATGGGCCCAGACAGTATCCCAGGATGCCTTCTAAATAGCATGAAACATGACCTATCAGGGCCTCTGGAAATACTATTTAACTGTAACCTCCAAACAGGCTTCATGCCTCATGAATGGAGAAAGGCAACAATCATCCCTCTGCACAAAGGTGGGCAATCTACAGACTCTGGAAACTATAGAGCCATAAGTCTCACTAGTCATATATTTAAAGACATGGAAAGAATTATCATGGAAATGATCAGCAGAGATATAGTAAACCTCCCGACACTGGACCCAACCCAGTTTGGTTTTGTCAACGGCAGAAAATGCCTACTCAACCTGGTGGAATTCTTTGAGAAAGTAACCAAAGTAATGGATGAGGGAAAAATGGTTCACACAGCCTACCTTGATCTGTCCAAAGCATTTGACACAATACCCCACTCAGCCATTGTTGGCAAACTCAAGAGGTTAGGTACAAACTTGTATGTCACTTAGTGGAGAGCCGAATGGCTCACAGACAGGACCCAGGAAGTTAGAAATGGGGAGTCCGCTTCTACAAAGATGTCAGTCACAAGTGGAGTCCCTTGGGGATCAATCAGTCCTTGGACTACTCCTTTTTGGCATTTACTTCTCAGAAGTCAAGGCCAATGTCAATGGTCTCTGACTGACTAAATTTGCAGATGATTGCAAATTAGGAGCTGTCATTAAATCCCACACTGACACAAATGTTCTCGGGGGGGGGGGGGCTGACACAGGCAAACAACTGGCGTCATAGCCATGGACTAAAACTAAATGTCAAGAAATGCGTAATAGTATCCTTTGGGAAGTCATCCATCCCTGGTAACTATCATATTGACAATACACCCCTTAGAGTTGACCCAGTATTCAGGGACTTAGGGGCATACGTAGATAGTAATCTAGTCTTTGATCATCATGTGTCTACAGTAGTGAGGAAATCATTCTATGTTGCACAACTTATAAATAAAGGTATGGCATCTAAGTCTAAGGAAGTCATTGTTCCACTTATTCTGCATTCATCAGGCCTATCATTGAGTACAATGCCCCTTTGGTATGTACTTAACCAGGCATATCCAATGACTGGAACATCGATAGCAGTTCCTCAGTAAAAGAATACAGTGCGCAAGTAAAATGTCCTATGCAGACTGCCTCAAGGCCCTATGCTTGTATTCTGTCTCCTACAGGCTTTTGAGGGGAGATTTACACCTAGCATACAGGGCATTATCAGACCTCACTCTGATGGACCTCCTGCATATCCACAAAACAAACAGCACCAGAATTACCCATTCTAAAGATTTAAACCTTGCCTGTGATATAAATAGGATCTGCTGGAGAGACAGGTATATATCCCAGAGACTACCCCATCTATGAAACAGGCTCCCTATCCATGTGAAGCAGAGATCCTCCCTAACCCAATTCAAATGCAACTTAGGCAATTGGATGGGGAACAGTAAATTCATCCCTGTTTGGCACCTATGTCTCTAATGGACACAGTCAACCTGTAAATGGTTAATCTCCCAGGCCCATGCTTACACTTATCAAGGGTGTCAGAACTTGTCAGAGATTTGGGATGCATGGCTAGGCTTAAAAAGGTCCTTGTGGTCATTAGCCTAGTAATATGAACCTATGAACCTATACTTTGTATCAATTCTTAACTGATGTTTTTATATTAAGTCTAATTTATTATAATTCTTTAAACTGCAGATGTTTTTATTTTATTTTTGAAAATTGTATAATTATTGTTCTTAAAATGTTTTGTAATAATTTGGAGCGTTTCTCCCTTGGTCCTCCGCTGAAAATGGGCTTCTACCCAGTAAGACTTTCCTGGTAATCAAATGTCAGTAAATAAATATGCCTTCAAGTCATTCTTGAATGGCACATTTGGTCATTTCACACTGGTTCGTTTCAACTTAATTGGTTAAAATACATGTTAGATGTGGTTAATAATAATAGATGCACAGCTGCAGCTATTTTTGCCAAGAAACCAACTCTGTGTTTTGTAAAAGAAGTTAGTACATCCATTTGTATGCAGTCACATTAACATTAATTTATTTCCATTGTATGTACTGGGAAGATATGTGAAAGATGGCTACAGTACCGTGTCACGCACTGAGAAACTGGAGTATTACTAGTGCTGACCTTCAAAACTGTTAGCAAGGTCTGATCTGATCTCATAAATGTATTTAAACCACAGTGTGTGCTTTTTGTCTTTTAAAAATAATGCAGAATTAAAAATGTTAAGAATTCGTACATCAGAACAAAAGACGTATGTGACCTATTCACCTCTACTTTCTTTTCATGATAGTGACAATTAGAACTATTCTATCAAGTTCTACAACAACAATGTAAAATACTTAGCACATATCAGTGCCTTACATGATGAGTTGAGGAATAGGTCCAGATGTCTGAAACTGTAGCTACACTATCTTGTGCCCAGTGCAGTTCCTTGATCTGGCATTCCCATTAACTCTAAGCTGAAGACAAAAAATAATGCGATCCAAACTAATCTGCTTGAAACTGTAGCAACCTGTTTGCCACAAGTCTAACACACAGACTGCCATACCACACAAGAGGAGCTTCTGCACTTCAGGCATGATTGGCATTCAGTTATGAATGACAGAACTACGCTACTGCCCTATCAGCATCTGTTGTTCAGCCAATCACTCTGTGTAGCACTGTGCACCCAGGCCAGCTGCCCCCTTTACCCAACAGTGATAATTTGTGATTCAAGGACATGATAACATTTCATTGAGCAACACAGAGGGTTATGATCAGGTCTCCAGTAGTAACAGCATTATGTGTTCTAGACATGTATGTCAAGAAATTCACCCCAAGAACAAAGCTAGACAGGTGGATCTTGGTATTCATGTTGAGAATACATAATATGGGTGATGATTGGAGACCTGATCATAACACTTTGTAGTGTATTGAGTTTTATCTACTTCATGTACTTCTTGTTACAAGAAAAACAAAAAACAAAGTGTTTTAACAGTTTTGAAAGCCAATACAGCACTTAGTAAGTGTTGTTGCATGGACAGCAAGTAAGGAAACAAAATCAGGGACAGTTTTTAAATACTGCCCTCATTAACATAAGTTCCTTATGTGAACATAGGAGCTCAGCTATTTAGAGACTGTTGAGAGTGAAGAAACATCCCTATTCCTATACCTAACGGTAACAGTGCTTGGGAGGGTGTAGCATTTCTTACACACCATTAAAAGCACTGTTACAGCTGGGTCTCCCACTACAGAAGTGCATAACAGGTTTATCTTTTTTCCGATTTTGGAGTGTAATCGCCATACTCCATGCACTACATCTCAATAGTGATTCATTATCATATCCCTGTACCAAACTGCTCTAATATCTAACCATGCTAGTGTTCCTCCTACCAGCCACAGCAACATAGCTGCACAGGCACATTCAAACACAAGCATGCACATACATAATCAAACTCACATAGATACACACACACACACACGCACACACACACACACACACACACACACACACACACACACGCACGCACGCACACACACACATGCATCCATACAGTACAGCTCATGCCTCATGCTCAAACAGACATCACACACACGCACGCATGCACGCACACATCTATACAGCTGCAATTATGCCCCAACAAACATGCGTGCACACATAAGCATGTAAACACACACACGCACACACACACACACGCACACACATGCACACACACACACACACATCCATACAGCTGCAATCATACCCCAATAAATGTGCACATGTACACACACATACATGCAGATGACTTTGCAATACTTATTTACTGCACTATTAACAGCTATGCTCCTGCCATAGATGTGAGTGGTGTACACCTTCAAAAAACATTGTATACTTTTTTGCTTCACTACCCATAGCATGGTAGAATTATTAGTCAAATGACTCTTCTGCACAGGGAAAAGTACATGGCTGATCTCCATTATCAGCTCACTCAGACTGCTGGATTTGCATGCAGTCTTTGCCAGCGAGACCACTTCATTGCTACAGACCTTTGTACCACTGTAGCAATACAGCCAAGGGGTTGGAGGTTGGCATACTGGTTAAGGTGTTTACCTTACAGACACAAGGTGCAGGGTTTGATTCTCACGTGGGGTAATTGGCTAGGCTTAAAATGGCCTGTAGGGGCAGTTAGCCTAGTACCAATCTATGAGCCTATGAGTCTCTGAATTGCTCCGATATAACTCACTGCAAAAATCTGTATAGGACAGGTTATCACAGTGCTTTATTTCTTTCTGTATCACAGGGATGGTGTTTTCCTGCCATTTGCTTTCTTCCTTATGGAGAAATGTTTTACTTTTTGTGATGAGTCAAATTCTTTTGCACAGTCCGCTCCCGTGCTTATTCTGCTGAACAGTAGTTCCATTTCACAACATAGCTGACTGATTAGTACCTTTTTTGATGTCATATAGCTGGTCCTGACCCACATTTAGTATCCTGTGTTACTCAATTTAGAAAATTGGTATAAAGCTATATTTACACAAGCACTGTTAGAAAAATATTGTTTTGTTTATCAAAGTTGAATAAAACAAAGAGTAACAGAAATGCCATTTTTGTATCTTCTGCGCCCTTCGCATACTGAAAAGAAGCTTATTATGACCTAACAAAGTGAAGATGAGATTTGATAATCTGTAAATTAGTTGTCTAATGTATAACAAAGTGAGGGTGACATTCTCAGTCACTAGCTGCAGTATGAATCATTCACTTGATTACCAAGATGATATATGCACAGTTTAGAAGCAGAATCTTGTGTCTCTCATGGGATGCTCAGTGTTCAGTACAAGCGAATGAATTCAATGAGGCCAGGGTCATTTACAGAGGAAGCCAAGTGAGCAAAGCTCCACTAAAGTAAACAATATGGTGTTTTATAGTCATACACAGCAGAGAAAAAGCAACAGTAAGTAAGAGGGCATTTCTAAGTCACTAATATGCAGACAGAGAACACATGACCGAATTGAGAGATAATATAAGACACTGTTTACATCATTCATGTTTGCAGGATCAATGTTTGGTTCAGGTCTAAACACATTCTTTGTTTGTATGAAGGTGTATTGAGTAGTCCACCATTTAACCAATTCGAACTCAGATGACAGAATTCCTTATATACAAGCAAAGCATTGTTGTACCATTGTAGTCTGCTTTTAAGAAATTGATTGCAGTGCTCCCAGCAGACCTAATAATACTTACAACTGAGTAATACTTACAGCCTGGATTGTCCTAATGGGACAGCAATCTATACCTGACACCTTAGTGCCCTATAGAATTGATCCATACCTAACACCTTAGTGCCCTATAGAATTAATCTATGCCTAACTTCTTAGTGCCCTATAGGATTGAGCCATACCTAACTCCTTAGTGCCCTATAGAATTGATCTATACCTAACTCCTTAGTGCCATGTAGAACTGATCCATACCTAACTCCTTAGTGCCCTGTAGAACTGATCCATACCTGACTCCTTAGTGCCCTGTAGAACTGATCCATACCTAACTCCTTAGTGCCCTATAGAATTGATCCATACCTAACTCTTTAGTGCCCTATAGAATTGATCCATACCTAACTACTTAATGCCCAATAGAAATGATCCATACCTAACTCGTTAGTGCCCTATAGAATTGGCACATTACATGGTCTTACCTATGAAAGAAATATGGGCATGACAAATACTGCAGGAAAAAGTGTTTAGTTTTCTGTTGGTATGTCTTGTCAAGAAGTTAATGCCATTATTAAATGTGAAGAAGTGTGTTAAACAAATCACATGGTATTATGTCCTCAGCAAGAAGTGGATAAAATAATTAATGTCTGGTGGTAATTTCTATTTAGTTTCCATTCACATACCTTCACAGCTGCATGTTCGTTGGTCTGTGAACCAAGTCTTTTTTATTTATTTATTTATTTACCTTGTTCAGCTATTTTGTGAAAACTTGGACCCCTCTTCATTAACTTCCTAGATGCACACAATGAAAGGTAACTGTAACAACAATATGATAAGGTGATATTCAATTAAAAAAAGATACAGAAACATACAGATCATAGAAATGTAACAAGAGCAGTAAAAGGCAAAATACTGACATAGCTATATACGTAATATACTTATAATAGATAAGCTACAGGAACGTTGTCCTGTAGATATAAACAAAAATACTCAATAAGCAGATATTTAAGTTATATATCCAGTGCATATGCATTCTGCTTGCTACAGATGTACTATAAGCTGGATGGTGAAGGAAGTAAGGATATCAGTCATCAGGTCTGGTGCTTGTGAGTGAGTTCCAGGTAGAAAGGCCCATTTGGGAGCCAGCTCTATCAACACAGACAAGTGAAGTGGAATGGTAAGTAACACTGCAGTATAGTAAAAATATTTGAGACACCCAGAGTAAAAACAATTAGTTCATATAAGACCTTGCTATGGTCTATGTATACAACTTTATGTAGAATTGAATCAATGATGAGTAAGTATCTGGAAAATCAGAAACCATGCAGACTGCTTGATTACAAGGCAATGATGGGGCCTCATGCCATTTTCTGCAATAAAGCTGCAGAAGTGATGCTGCATTGTTTGCAGTTTTTTTCTGATTTCTGCCAGAGGTGGAGAGAGTGATGGGAAGGGAGTATTCAAAGGCTGGTAGAAGCACAGCCAGATCCAACACAAGGTGAACTAGGCAGCTGTTTAGGGCCTGGTGATGACTGGGGGGCTAGACCTGGCTTAAAAAGTGCTTTGTCACTGGCCTTTAAATGAATTTAAAAAAATGCTCAGTTAAAAACACTATAGCCCTCTAAAATGCTCTACAGATGGAGCATGCACAAGCACCTTTGCCTAGATTTTCATAAGAGGAAGGCAACATGTCAATGTGTGAGATTTTAGCAGCACTTTGCTAATTTTGTTTGATTGATCAGCTAGATGCAGATATTTGTTCTTTCCACAGTAATTCAGTTCAGCCATAATAGTAAGTACAAGGGAGATATGTCGCGCACGTGTGTGTGTGTGTGTGTGTGTGTGTGTGTGTGTGTGTGTGTGTGTGTGTGTGTGTGTGTGTGTGTGCGCGTGTGTGTGTGTGTGTGTGTGAGAGAGAGAGAGAAAGAGACAGAAAGAGAGAGACAGAGAGAGACTCTAAACAGCTCTATTTTTGACATAAAATAACAAACTTTATCCTAAAATATTCAGGTGCCACAAAATTTTGAATGGCATCCTTAAATCACGATTTTAGTTACTTTATTTTCCATTGCCAGCCTTATCATCAATCTGTGCCTAAACTGCAGCACTGTCAGATGTGCTAATGTCACTGTAGCCAGGACTGATTATGATTCAAGCCATGAGAACAACAATCACCTTTCTGGTTCTAGAAATTTGCACTGGATAAGCTTAGTGGATACTAAATCTTTTTTGCTGTTTTCCCAGGTTCTAGAGAGGTGCCATTAAGTATACTGAGACATATGGTTTTCTGTGTTAGGACACTGGAAAATAATGAAATATATGGCAAAATTCAGATTAGTGACTGCACTACATACACTTCAAGGATCTTGTCTGAATGCTAGCTTCTGACAGCACTAAAAGCAGAACTGCGGCTTGGGCAAATAGAAGGAGACAGTTGCCCCAGCCAAGCACAAGCTCTTAGAAGATGCAATTCAGAAGAGTTGGAGTACCGACAATTAGTTTATTATTGTAGTTTGGCATTGATGTTGGTATACCGATATTCATTCATTTAAACAGTTGTGGCTGTTTAAATAAATGAGTAACTTTATGACTTATAACTTTTTTAATACTGCTGTATTACAGTCAAAGGAAAGATTGAATGAAAGAGTATTTTTGGTAAGTCTTCAAGGTTGAAAATAATTTTTTTGCTCTTCTTTTTCTACTTTTTTAAGTCTGAGGGGCCATCAATGTGGAGATTGTCCAGAGCACCAGTTTATCTAATGACTGCTCTGCTATCAGATTATTTCTTTTTGACATTCTTGTTGCATTGGCTGTGCTGGTAGCAATGCAGGGCTTTGCTAAAGCAGTACTACTAACTGCTAAAGTGCTAAACTCACATGGACTAATGATGATAGCTGATGCATTTCTAGAACTGTGCTATTCTTTAACTCATTTGCTGAAGTTAACCTTTTGGGTTTTGTTACTATTAGTGGCTAAGTATTCTGCACTTTTTAAAGTACATAGGACAACTCTAGGCATTTGAACTTTTCTTAGACATATTGCCGACATGTGGGAGGAGTGCTTGATGTGACTGAGATCAAAACACCTAAAGCATAACAGAATCACTTGCACTAGGGCATAGTGTCTGTTGCCTTTAGAACAACAAATGTTTCAAGTGTCTATATTTTCAAAGTGTTGCTAAACAGTATGAAAAAAAAAATAGACAGTGTGAGAGCTTAATTGATTACTTCACATTAAAATGTGTGACACAGAGTGTAAAACCTTGCTGGATATTGACATTGTGATGATATATAGTTATTGTGAACTTCAAAAACAGATGATACAGCAGGGTAGCTTTACAGGGAGGGAAAGATATGGAGCTGGGTATGGTATAATTATAGTTATAATACTTCTATGTCCAGTGATTGTTAACAAACATTTCCTATTCTTCTGGCAGGTGCTGTGGATTTGGCACATGGTCCCAGCTTCCTGGAATGTTTAACTGTGCTCAGAAAACCAGAACTAGCAAAAGCCAACATAAAATGTGTAGCCAAGAAACACAAGCCTAGAGTTTGCGGACTTAGTATTTATTTTTGCTTTAACTGTCCTTTCCTACATTATCAGAGCCTCACATTTGCTGCATAACATATGGAAAACTACAGCAACTTCTGTATTATTTTGCAGAACTCTGAGTCAACAGCACAACTTCTTCTTCTGCCTCACATTTTTGTTCTTGTCAGAACTTCATTGTCTACAGTTCACTGTACTAGTTTGTATGGAATCTATTTCCCCTTAAAATTATTCCCTCCCCTGATAGAACCCTGTTACCACATCTGCTGTAATGGCTTGGTATCAGATTTCTGATATCTGCAGGTTGAGAGGTATGTTGTGCATGTGTGTAGTTAAGTGACTTGCTCAGAGTCAAACCTAGAACTTTAACTATGGGAAGCAAGAGCCTTATTCCTCCATATCAACTGCAAGGCCTACTTTTAACATCTTTTTTTTTTTTTTAAAATAACTGAGGATTACAGTCTGTCAATGTCAGTCATAGAGTTGCATAGGTTTGTAGTTTGGGCTACAGTAGTTTTTCTAACACTTAAATGATTAAGGCTATGAGCTGTTAAAGTGGTGTTCAGGTAGGTCAAACCTGTACTAAGTGATGTCAAATGGGTTAGCTATTCCTTATGACTGAGAAGACATAGGGAGGTAAAAACTGAGATGTAGATGTCCTGTAAGCATGTCAGCTTCCTCTGCCCAAAATAGTATGTTGTGTGCAGTACTATTTATGTTTTTTGTATGATTTGTGGGTTGTTGAACAAAAGCTGCTGCAGTATTTATATTGTCTTTAATTGTTTTGCTTTATTTGTTGTTCTAAAGAATGCACTAATTCATTAATAGCTTCCTTATTAAATAAACGTTCAAAATTTTGAATGCCCCTTTATCGACACCTAAATGTCAAAACACCCAAATCCCAAACAAACAGAATAGCGATTTTTTTTTTCTAGATCGCTGGTCCACAAAAAAATAAAGTGGGGGGCTTCACCCCCACACCCCCTGATGTGGAAGCTATGCCCCCACACACCCCCTACTTAAATATACCAACTCCGAGATCACACCGCAGTGGAGGAAATGGCAAAGTCCCGAAAAAGGCCCAGTGATTTTTTTCCCTATGAAAAAAATCGCTGTTCTATGTCTTCTGGATTTGGCTTTTTCGACAATCAGCTGTCGATAAAGTGGCATTCGACATTTTAGACGTTCACTCAACTAATAGGGAACCCATTAATACACCTGGATGGTGTAATACAACCTAAATATGTTGCATTTTAGTAATATATTTGTGCAATACCTTCTTTACAGCTTCCAGCAATTGCAAAGGAGTTGACATTTGTTAGGTCATACAGTCGGCATTATTTGGAATGATGATCAGAACCATCTGATTTTCAGCATCCATTATGTAGTCATTGTTGCATATTGCTGTAATGCAGTCTTGTCTACATGGTCAGACTGTAAAGGATTTCAGCATTTAGTTAAAAAATGTTACTATTGGCAGTTAGTACAGGGGTCTATAACTTTGATTCGTTAATAAGCTGCTTCCTGTGGCAAGAGTGCAGGTTTTGAATATTTCCACCTTCATTTAGCTACTATGTTACATTGAGTAAGTCACTTAACCAGTTGGAGCAATTGGGAATTTGGGTTAAGTTCCTTAATGTTCTCTAGGACTGCATACCTAATAACTATAAATCTGTTGCCATTGTTTGCCAGCCATTCCCTATTGCATAGCTGATCTAGTCCAGGAAATGTCATGGCAATATCACCAGCACACCAGTTTTTTTTTTAATGTAACCTAAGCAATTTATTCTTCAAGGCCAGTAAGCACTGCATTTATAGATGAAGCACTGAAATGCAAAGTTGTTTGCCAGCAGCAACCTCTGCATTAGTAACAGTTTTCTTTAATGTGGAATTATTCAGATAACTTTTACTTCTATAGATATTGTGCATATTGATTTAGCATATGCTATCAGGTGATAAATATTTCATATACTGTCATAAATACTCTTTCTAAACAGTGCTACATGTGGCTGGATCATATGGTCTGACACTCGTGACATTTATACAATTTCATGTAATTCATCCAAAACTATCAATAAAGTGCATGAAATATATTTTTTATAACAGTAAGGAATGTACCCAGTCAACAAAGCAGCTATAACTGCTGGTGGGGGTGGGGGCTCTCTATGAATGAAAGTATCTCATGCTCTTAGCATCTGCACATTTTTAAACAGTCTTAAATCTGGTTTTGCAGGACGTGTGTGTGTGTGTGTGTGTGTGTGTGTGTGTGTGTGTGTGTGTGTGTGTGTGTGTGTGTGTGTGTGTGTGTGTGTGTGTGTGTGTGTGTGTGTGTGTGTGTGTGTGTGTGTGTGTGTGTGTGTGTGTGCATGTACACATGTGCGTGTGTGTATGTGTGTGTGTGTATGTGCACGTGTGTATGTAAGTTGTGTGAGTGTGTGCATGTGTGCATGTACACATGTGTGTGTGTGTGTGTGTGTGTGTGTGTGTGTGTGTGTGTGTGTGTGTGTGTGTGTGAAATGAGTTGGAATACTTTGGTCACTATGTGTTTATGTGAAACAAATTTGAAATAAGTGAATTTAGTCATAGATTCATAGATTGTTACTAGGCTAACAATATGGGGGGCTTTCTAAGCCTAGCCATGTTTTCCCAAAAGAATACTGATGTCCTGTATCTGAACAGGACATTGAGAGCC
Organism: Protopterus annectens; assembly: GCF_019279795.1. NCBI lineage: Eukaryota > Metazoa > Chordata > Ceratodontiformes > Protopteridae > Protopterus > Protopterus annectens. The sequence goes on along the minus strand of NC_056728.1, from coordinate 1,377,854,807 downwards.
AGGCATTTATAAGCTACCTGTTTCCATATGGAACATGGGTGCCAGGAGTGGTGTAAATTTCCTATTCCCCATCCACTGCTCTAGGTTGCTCTTAAACTGGGGTAATAGACAAACCCAGCTTCACATAGATGAAAAGCCTATTCCATAGGAGAAGCAGTATCTGGGACATGCATCTGTCTTTCCAGCATGTTCTGTTTAAGTCACAGAGAAAATTCAGGTCCCTAGACATTGTATTTCTGATACTATTTGACTTACGAACATGTATTAGATTTATAAGTGTGGGGTTTGCAGATGCCTTGTAAGCCAGGCATAGATCACCCCTCAGTAATGTATAGGAGACTGAGTAGAGGGAAAGGGATTTAAGGGACTCTGTATAAGGCAGGTGTTTATGCTTTGTATTATTTTTCTAAAAAAACTCTGAGGTCACTCTAGTTGCTGCATATGCCTGGTCCACCAGATTTAATAGGCATGACCTTCCTTTAAAAAAAGCTGAACTGTGATGTGTCCAGCATTTGCAGGTTACCTATGTTCTCATTTATCATGTCCGTGATGATTCTTTCCATGGCCTTATATATGAGGCTGGTAAGACTTGTGGGCATGTAGTTACCCGAATCAGTGGTTGGACCTCATTTGTGCAGTGGAATGACTATAACCATCTTCCATTCCTTGGACAATGTAAGATATGATTGACAGTACTTTACCATAGTTAGCTGGAAACACTGTATGCCATGAGACTGAGAAACGAAAGTCTTAATTACCCAAGCTCGTGCTTTAATAGGTGTCAGTCTCTCCCTTATGAAGCAAGTCTTGTGCACTGTTTAGCATGAATTTCTCCAAACACTGTAGTTCATTTAATAAGGTTTTATTAGATGTTCACAATATCCAAAATACTATTTACATTAACAGTTCTGATAAACAATTCAAGTTGCTGTACATCATTCTGATTGTCCTGAACAACGTAAACTGCCATAGTCTCTAGATGACCTGTTTTCTGTACTCATGCTCGAGTGTTAGACATCTTCTCTGAAGTAACAGGTCAAATTAACTCACTAACCTTAACTGCCTCCTATCCTGAACACAGTATAGTATATCCTCTTTCTCAGTAATTTTCCTCTGTTGACTATATCCACTCCCTAGCCTTGATCCTCCTCTTGTTTTTTAGCTTAATTTATCTCTTGATTCTTTCCTTGAGAAAAGTACATAACAAGAACTTTTTGCAATCTTCCCTTGACAAACTGTTATTTCAGGTCAGTGAAAGATTCTTTGTTTCTACTTTCTAAAATGTATGCATAAATGAAACACCATTTCTAGCTTATTTTATTCTTTAGCCTGTCTGTCTGTAAAATAAAAAAAACCCTGATCTAACAGTTGTCCCTGATCTCCCTTGATGAAAGTCTACTGGGATCTACTTCTGTAACTACCTTATGTTTATATTGCTAACTACTGTATTTATCTTTTATGCTACTTGACATAATTTGAAAATAAAATAAAAAAAAATCTGGTAAGCCTGAAATTTTAATTTTAGCCACCAGGTGTCACTTGATTATTTATGCCCTGTTTGGATTGAAGTTTTTTAACTTTATGATTTTGAATAAATTTGCAATTTTTGACCACTGTCACTTAATTATTTATGCCCTGTTTGGATTTTAAGTCTTTTAACTTTATGATTTGAATAAACTTGCAATTTTAAAATTGACCACTAGGTGTCACTTGAGCATTTATGGCCTGTTTCGATTGAAAATTTTTAACTTTATCATGAGCGGACAGGTGATCCGCTGTGGCGACCCCTAACCGGGAAAAGCCGAAAGAAGAAGAAGAAGAAGATGATTTTATTTCATATTACCTAGATTTATAGTCTTTAGAGTATTTAAGTGAGTAATACATTTAAACTAGTACATTAACCCCCTTTTTCTGTAGGAAGCCATCTTGAAAAATGTATTTGTATACTGTACTATGCTTTTTTCTGCAACCTAGGTTTTCTTAACATAGGGTTAGTCTGCAGAAATATTATACACTCCTCTTGAATTTTTTTACTTTTACTTACTCTTTTTTTTATTTAAAACTTATACTTTATGATACGCCAACATTTCTGAAAACCTACATAACTTAGTAGCTGATGGTTGTACTTTATTATTTGCTTAGCCAATAATTTTGACATGTAAGGCAAAAGTGCACATTGTTTTGTATTATACACATACAACCTTACTTCAGGGACTGGACTGGACTGGTAACTTTGTATTGTGCCCTTTTATTAGCATTTTTCTGCATGTCTTGGATTTTTGCCAGATTTGCCTTAACTGTTGAACCCACTTGGTTCACCTTTGTTATACCTTTTACCTTAATTTTCTTTTACTGCATTGGATATAGAGGAAATCCCCTCCTTGGCAGCTTCTTTTGCCACATATTGTATAGCCTATCAAGCATGATGGCTATTTTCTGAAGACTAATTGAAATCTGCACTAAAAAGATAACTTTATAAATGGTCTTGAAGCATAATTACCATATTCTGTATTAACATGTGACTATACATTTTATTTAAATTTATTTTATAACGCTACTTACCTTTTTTAACTTTTATGAATATGAGCAATAATAGTTTACTAAAACCTATACTTACTGTATTTTAAGTATATACATTTGCATTATTTGTTAGTGTTTTTAATTCCTGACTATTGTAAACTAATTAACATGTTAAGCCTGCCCTGTTATGCCGTAAGTGTATTGAATAACTATAATAAGCCTGTAAAACTAATTCTGTTACTTTACCCTTAAGTAATGACTGAATAATTTAATTACACATAAGTCTATCGCTTTACCCTTAACTAATGAGTGAGTAATGTGAAGTATTTTGAGATTTGACTGAAATGTACAGTGCCTTGACTATTACTATCACTACCTATTATTTAAATAATAAGTCTGTAACTAAAAATAATTCTGTTACTTTACCCTTAACTAATGACTGAGTAATGTAATAAGCTTGTTACAAATAATTATGTCACTTTACCCTTAACTGATGACTGAATAATGTACAAATAAGTCTGTCATCTTACCCTTAACTAATGACTGAATAACGTGAAGTACGATTTGACTGAAATGTAGTATACTGAACACATAACTGAATATGAATGTCATATTCTGAAACTTGACTGATATTTACATTAGCATCTACTGAACATTTAAAAATAGCCATTTATATTCTGGAAACTAACTAAACCAAAAGAATATTTTTTGCCAGTGTTAACTAAACACAGATAAAAGACATAACTGAAACTGCTACATGTTATATTTTAACTAACATTGTTTGAAACATAAGAACATTTTGATAGTGTTACCTGAACACAAATAAACTGAAATCCATTTGAGCACACATTGAAAACTACTACTAAAACATGAGAACATTGTCGAAAAACATAATACAATTGTTTGAAACATGAAAACATTTTAAAAAAGCATTGAAAAAATAACTGAAACACATAGACAGTCAATTTCTGTCCCACAGTTCTTTGTCAAATTTTGTTTTGCATTGTTCCAGTCACTGATGAAGTGAAGTAATGCCTGCTTTAATGCTGAAGTGTCCTTTTTATAGTTAGGCTTTTTAAACCTCTTCTTTTCATTTCTTGTTTGATTGTATTTAGTATCAGGTCCTTAAAATAGCATTTGCATCTTTAACAATTATAATCTGATAGCATTGCTTATTGCCCTAACTTTATTTACATTTTCTGCATGAAATGCAGCTTTAACAACTATAAACTGGCAGCATTAACATGAATTACAGCATACTTTTGATTATCCTTTGGGCTTGAATTTTGTACATTACTTACGTCATTTGCCCAGTCATTAACCATAGTGGACTGCCTTGTATTTGAAAAGCTAATAATACTTAAATCAGTAACCTGTTTAGCTTTATTGGAAACAACTGGAACTAAGTACCAGCTTTTACACACTTGTGTTTCATTGTCCAGTATTAACTGCTGGGATTTACTGCTGCAAAATCAGTATTAAAATCTGTTTCGGTCTCATCACTAGAATGGACAACTTTTCTAAGGTCTTGGCTGTAGCAATTGCATTTAACTTGATAGTTGTAAATGAAAATAATGTAACACTGTGCATTTTTGCACCTATATACAAACAGTTTTAACTGTTGAACTTTTTTTACATTTTGTCTTGTGACCCTTATATTTTAACATACTGTTCATTGAGTGAAACTCCACCCACTGAATAACCGTTTCTTTAGGTGATGTCATTTAACTTTTTATTAGTACTGAATGCTGCAAGAATGTATTATCAAAATGGAGGCCATATAACATAATTCAGCTTATTAGCTGACTATAATCTGAGCTCATATGCTTGACAAACTGCCATTTCTGTACGAAACACATACAGTCTGAAAGTGATTACATAATGTACTCTTTTATACAAAGGATCTGAATTTTTAACTGTGTTGTCACTTTTACAATGTAGCATTGACTTTAAATTTCACATTTTGTATACTAGCAATTATTTTGTCTCTGTCAATATTACAATGTTGTTTATGCATTTAATAATAGCTTTAATACAAAGCTCTTAAAACAATAATACAAAAACATTTCTTTGCTAGCTGTAACTGCAATACCCTTTATTCTGCTAATTAATTTGACTGTTAGTTCTGGTATACCTTAAAACATTTACCCTTTTTCCTTGACTGACCACACCCAATATGTCTTTCCGAACACTTTACTGCATAAGCTGAACTGGAATTTATTTTATCTTTAACCAATAAATCTTCATGTTTCTGTCGTAACCAATTCTTTAAAATCTGTACATTTGTACGTATCTCTTTACTGAAATTTAAACCAGTATATACAGAGCATTTACACCTTGAACTGTTTAGCTGCCATAATTGTTGACCTTTTAAATTCTGAACTTGTATCTTTTATATGTGCAGCTAAATTTGATTTGTCTATAAATAATGAAATAACCTTAAACCATGACAGATTAATGCTCTGATCTTTACAGCTAGCTATGTAATCCATTTTTTTTACTTAGCACTGAAGTATGTTCTTCAGTTTGTCTGAAATATACTTTATTTAAATATGTACTCTGATTTCTTTCATCTCCCTGTAGTGCAACATTGCTCTAATTGAAGTAATGTGAACTGGAGACATTGCTTGCATGTTATGCATGTTGACTGTGTTGACATTTGTATGTTGAATTGCATGTGCTTAAGTATGTATGTTTAAACTGCCATTAGCCTGCTTGTGTGACGTAAACTTTTTCTGTAACATTTTTGAACTAATAACCTTTAACTTTAAGAGAACATTCTTAAACTTAAACCAGAAATGTATTGACATTTTAACTGTACCAGCATTATTTCATGTTTACATGCAAAAAAAACTTTAATTAAGCAACTTAAACTTTGTTGAAGTGTTAACTAAAAGGTGCATATAAAGTCTTACATAACAGTATGGCTTGGAAGGAATGTGAGTTGTCTGTTGCTTATTAACATTTTTGTTGCTTTTTAACCTTTATGACGTCAGTCTAGAAACATGAAAGTCCATGGAGAATGTTCTTTATGTTTTGAAGAAAACTGGTCTCTTGACTTTGTGTGAGGCACTGTCTTAATGAGAAACTGTCATGCCATAATTTTCAGCTTATTCTGTATAGAGTTTACAGCTATATCTATGGAAAAAAAACACTGGTATGCTGCTTGAAAAGTCTGTTCTTAGGTTCATAGGTTCATAGGTAGGTACTAGGCTATCGGCCCAAGAGCCTATGTAAGCCTAGCCAACAAGGTTCCCTGGCTTACGCCACCCAAGAAAGTTATTTTCCTGTGCCACTGTTGAGCAGAGACACAGACGTGATCCCCGGGGTGTATTTTCTATTTCCCATCCACTCATTAAGATTTTTCTTGAAGAGTGCTAATGAAGAACTTTGCTTGACATAGATGGATAGCCTGTTCCAGAGTATGGGAAGTCTCTGGGACAGGAATCTATCCCTCCAGCATGTCCTGTTTATTGTGGTGACAAGGTTTAGGTCCCTAGAGCATGTAGCTCGGAGGGATTGGGATTTCTTTAAGTGTAGCATGTCCAACAGCTCTGGGTTTGACATAGCTTTATAATTTAGGCAGAGATCACCTCGGAGTAGGCGATATGCTACGGAGTAAAGCTGGATTTTTTTGAGGCGGTCAGTGTAGGGCATTTGTTTGAGGCCAGTAATCCTCTTTGTGAGGTACTTCTGTGGCCTTTCCAGCTGCTGCAGATGTCTTGTGAGGTACATTCCAAAAGGGGCATTGTACTCTATAATGGGTCTAATGAGTGTCGAGTAGAGGGGAACAATAACCTCTTTTTTCCTGGATGAGAACCCTTTTATGAGGAGGTGTGCCATGTAGAAGGACTTCCTGACTACTGTGGTGATGTGACTATCAAAGGAGAGACTACTGTCCACCTGGGTCCCAAGGTCTCTTATCACGCATTCGGTGTTAAGTAGATTGCTGCCTATGTGGTAGTTCATGGGTACAGAGCTTTTACCAAAGGGGATGACACTGTACTTTTTGGCATTGAGCTTGAGGCCATGGCTCTGACACCAGACATCTGTCTCAGTGGGGACCTTCTGTAGGATGTCCACATTATTTGGGGACTTGACTATGGCTCCTAGTTTGCAGTCATCTGCGAACTTCATTAGCCAGAGGCCATCTGTGTTAGCCTGTACTTCAGAGAAGTAGATACCAAACAGGAGAGGTGCCAGGACGGAACCCTGTGGTACTCCACTTGTCACTGCTTTGAGGTCAGATTTGGAGTCTGCAACTTTTACAGTGTGGGTTCTGTCAGTGAGTCAATTGGCAACCCATCTTGTGATGTAGGGATTTATACCTAGTTTAGTGAGTTTAGCTATAATTCAGAATGGTGTCGAAAGCCTTGGCGAGGTCAACATAGGCTGTGTAAACTACCTTACCCTCATCTACAGCTTTGGTGACTGCCACAAAGAAGTCGATCAGGTTCAGAAGGCATGATCTGCCTTTCACAAACCAGAACTGGGTAGGATCCAAAGTTTGGAGGTTACCAATGTCTTTGTTTATGTGTTCCATGATGATACATTCCATGGCCTTGCAGACCAGGCTCATCAGGCTAATAGATCGTTAGTTCCCGAGATCAGTGGTGGCTCCCCCTTTGTGGAGTGGGATAACTGTTGCTGTGCACCATTCAGTGGGCACAAAGTCTGATGCGAGGCTATTATTGAACACGGTGCTTAAGTGGGCTGCCAGTTAGTTCTGAAGTTCATGTAAAATGCAGCCTGGGATGTTGTCCGGTCCCATGGATGCTGTGTTTTTGGCTTTAGAGAGTGCAGCTTTTACCTGTGTAGTTGTGATTACATGGACTCTGCATTCTTCCTATATAGATATGGGCCCTTTAGGGGGTGAGAGGGGGGTAAAGTTAGCAATGAACCTATCCGCCAGGATGTTGGCAATATCAGTTGGTTCTGTAATTTTTGTGCCTTTGTGCTGTAACTCAGAGCAGATCTGGGTGTTGCCATCGAGATTCTTGACATAGCTATATAATACTTTGTGGTTGTCCTTGGAATTAGTGGCGATTTTGTTTTCGTAGCTAGCTTTGGAGGATCTTATAAGGGATCTCAGCTTCTTGCTGAGGCTGACCAGGGAGCTCCTCATCTCATGGGATTTTACTCTCTTTTGCAACAGTTTCTTCCTTCTGTTGTACAGTTTGTTTATGGCAGGGGACCACCAGATTGGCTTCCTTTTATTGGAGGATAGCATCTTGGTTCTGTTTGGGATAGCACGATCTATGCACTCGTGTAAGTGCTTACAGAGTGCATTTGTGTAGGATTCAGCAGTTGTAACTGTATCTGTATGGGTGTCATGAAGTTCACCACTTTTGTCTTAAGAAGCATGAAGTTGGCTTTGCAGAAATTTTTTACTGTGGTTTCCTTAAAGGGGGGTGGTTGCGGGATGTGGATATCAAGGGTGATTAGCTCATGGTCGGATCGGACCAATGAGGAGTTGACTTCAGGTGTGGAACTCCGGTCACTCATGTTGGTAATGACTAGGTCTAGGATATTGTTGCCCCTGGTGGGGGTGTGGATAAGTTGATCTAGGGCATTGGAGTTTATGAATTCCAGAAAGCGTTGAGCTAAGGAGTTGGTACACGAGTAGTTTTCCCAGTTAATGGTGGGGTAGTTGAAGTTGCCCATTATTAGGGTGTTTGGTTGAACCCTAATATTTTCCAGTACATCAAGAAAAGAGGAGTGGGAATCCTGGGGCATAGTGGGAGATCTGTAGTAAGCTACAATTTGGATTGCAGGTTTGACCAGAGTTAGTTGCACTTGGATAACCTCGGATGCATTATGCTGAGCAACTAGCCTGGAGGTGTGGATATCCTTAATGAATATGGACACACCTCCGCCTTTGGTGTTTCGGTCCAGGTTACATGGCCGAAAAGTGTGGTATGAGTTATAGCCTGGTAGTGCATGGGTGATCTCTGGAGCCTTGAACCAGGTCTTAGTCACTGCACAGATATCAATGTTCTCCATTTTAAGGAGTGCCTTGAGTGAGTGCATTTTGAGATTTAGACTTCTAGCATTGAGTAGCATTACCCTCAGTTTCTGCTTGCCTGTTCCTGTTATGGTGGTAAATTTGTTATTTGAACCCTGCCTAAAAAAGGCACTATAGGGGCAGCAGGAGCCTTAGCCAGTATCCGGAATCCCAGGGGCGACAGGTGCAGGCCATCTGTGGCAAAGCATCATGGTCTGTCGACCATGTCATCCCAAGCAGACAGATACTGGATCCCCTTAGAATGACACCAGAAGCTTAGCCAATTGTTTAAGTCAATCATTTTGTCCTTGTACTGCGGTATCATTCTGGGCGATGGCAGAATGCTACTCAGGGCTAGGGTCATACCTGCCTGGGCTAAAAGATCGGAGAGCTCTTCCATGTCTCTTTTCATGTAGTCCAGGGAGGTACATCTCAGGTCATTCACACCAACATGGACAATGACAGAGTCATATTTGTACTTGTTGTAGAGTGACCTGAGTGTGTGGGTTATGTGGTGGATCCTGGCACCTGACAGGCAGCTGACAGTAACCTTCTCCTTGTATGAAACAGTTGCTGTCACTTTAAACTGTTAATGGAGCTTTTAAGTTATTGCCATAAAACTGTACTTGTAAAAATTACTTACTACAGCTATTGAAGTATGAATGAACGAATGAGTGCTGCACTTTAATGAAAACAGTTATTTATAGTCTGTAGAACACATAAAGTTGAACGACACACTGCTATTTTGTAGATTTCTGTAGAACACACGTAGTGTAACCAGTCCTGGAAATGAACAATACTTTCACTGAAAGGGTGGTGTGACTTGTCTGCTGATGTACTTAAACAGTCAGTGTGAACTAAAGAAAACATGCAGTACTAGAGACTGGATAGTTACAGCTGCTTGCTGGGTTGTGAGAAGTATATATCTCTCCCCAGACAGCATTCCTGTTCGGGCGCCATTGTAGGATTTGATTGACAGTACTTTACCGTAGTTAGCTGGAAACACTGTATGCCATGAGACTGGGAAATGAAAGTCTTAATTACCCAAGCTTGTGCTTTAATAGGTGTCAGTCTCTCTCTTATGAACCAAGTCTTGTGCATTGCTCAGCATGAATTCTCCAAACACTGTAGTTCATTTAATAAGGTTTTATTAGATGTTCACAGTATCCAAAATACTGTTTCCATTAACAGTTCTGATAATTCGAGTTGCTGTACATCATTCTGATTGTCCTGAACAACATAAACTGCCACAGTCTCTTGATGACCTGTTTTCTGTACTCATGCTCAAGTGTTAGACATCTTCTCTGAAGTAACAGGTCGAACAAACTTACTAACCTTAACTGCCTGCTATCCTGCACACAGCATATTATATTCTCTTTCTCAGTAATTTTCCTCTGTTGACTATATCCACTCCCTAGCCTTGATCCTCCTCTTGTTTTTTAGCTTAATTTATCTCTTGATTCTTTCCTTGAGAAAAGTATATAACAAGAACTTTTTGCAATCTTCCCTTGACAAACTGTTATTTCAGGTCAGTGAAAGATTCTTTGTTTCTACTTTCTAAAATGTATGCATAAATGAAACACCATTTCTAGCTTATTTTATTCTTTAGCCTGTCTGTCTGTAAAATAAAATAACCTGATCGAAATGGCATAAAACCTGACTAAAGGCACCAACTGAAAAGGGATTCAAGTGCACCAGAGAGGTCACGTTTCATGCTATTTATTAAACATCCCGTGATGTCATCAGGGCCCTTCAATGCAGCATTCTTTGACCTTGGAAAGTGCATTGACGACCTGTTCCCTAGTAATGGTTGGGTGGATTGTGGTATTTCCTTTGGACTATTGAGAGGAGTGGGTGGAGAAAGTTGAACTGAACCTGTCAGACGAAAGATTGGCAATGGCCTACAATTCATAGGTTCATAGGTTGGTACTAGGCTATCAGCCCTCGGGCCTGTACAAGCCTAGCCATAACAATTCCCTGGCTATTTCTCCCCACAATATTTACTTCCCTGAGGGTGATGTCATTTACAATAAGCTCTGCACAATATTATATATTTCCCCTGAGGTTACGGACATAGCTGTGAAAAGCTTTGTGGTTATCCTTTGCCTGTGAAGCTATTTTTTCTTCAAATTTAGCCTTTGAAGTGTTAATTAATATGCTTAGCTGCTTGTTTAGGTCAGGGGTTTTAGTATGTATGTCTTTACTATTACTAGTATTATTATTATTATTATTATTATTATTATTATTATTATTATTATTATTATTATTATTATTAATTGTTTTGAGACAGACATCTGAGACCGATGCAGTCAACAATGCTACTATAATTGCTGGTTTTGGAGGATGTGTATGGATAAAAATGACTTACTCTCCTGAGCTGATAAAATTAAAAAGTGATTAGTCTGTCTTTGCAGGAGTAGTGTGCATTTGTTTAAAGCAAATTGGAATGCTTTACTCTGGCCACTTTTACACAATCAGACATGTGATGTGCACATAGTCAGTAAAGTGGCTGTAGTTGCTGAGTACAGATACTGCTGGGTTATAATGACAGCAGTTTGAATGGCCTTTTATGATTGAAATGTCCTGAAATGGGTACTTTTGTCATTATAGATTCACACATTTTGTTTTATTGCTTACCAGAAGGCATGTTAGAAACTACAAGTTTAAAACTTACTCTAACAAACATTGCTGTATTAAACAAGAAATATAATGTAAGATAATTAGGCAGGTGAATCAAAGAAAGTATGCATTTATGCATAATATTAAAGATGTGATTAAGTGGGTCCATGGTTTGAAAATAGCTCACAGTACACTTGTTCTGACACTGATCAGAAGCATTTTTAATGAATGTGAGGTTCAAGAGAAGAGAAGTTTACTGTTGCACATGTTAAGTGTGTTTTCAGTGTGAGGCTGTTTTGTTTAGCAAATACCTGTAAGGATTACTTCTATGAACTTTGAAATAAAAGTTTTAAATTAAATTCAACTCTCTGTAATAACTGTAAAAGAAAAGAAGAAAATAGAGCCCAGTAACAAAACACTGGAATGACTGTGGGGGTTGGGGAGGCCTTATCCATTACCCTGCCTAAGGCCCCATTTGACCATGATCTAATTCTGGGTAGAAGTACTCTCCTGACAATGTCGGTCCAGTTCTGTAAAGTAAGAAGTGCCTTTTGGGAAATGTTGAAAGCATTAATGTAAATGGCAACAGGGTATGGCTCATGAAAACAGCCTTGGAAAATTCTCACAATAGTGAATAAAGGGTGAACTTTGTGTCTGACAGAACACTTTTCAAGAATTTACTATGCAGGTGATCAGAGAACCAGTGAGATTTTAATTGTGAGCCTAGCATTATGCAAAATAGTCTAAGCAAAAACACGAACCAAACAAACAAAATAAATAAAATGACAGCTCTGATGCACAAATTAATAAACCACTAAACTTGAATCCAAACAGAAGTGAAGCACTTTTCGTCTACCTTCCCAATATGGTAGACTTCATCAGACAAATCAGCATCATCATCACCTACTGAACACCATAAGGGCTAGATAACACAATATTTGGTTGGCTGATGATGTTGTAGTGTGCAAATGACATGAAAGCCGCTTTTTGAGTACCAGTACACATGCAGAACTAAGCGCTGGTATTAGCGTGGACGACGCGTTTCTGATTTGGGAAGGCACAATAGAACAGCTACAAGTATTTGTGGAATTTTTGCAAACTACATCATATTTCCTTAGGTTCACTATGAAGTTCTCTAAAATATCAGTAGAGTTCTTAGATGTCCTGGTTACTAAGCAGCTGGATTCAACCATTACTATGAGTCTATATAGAAAGGAATGTCAGAGAAATGCCATTCTCCACAGGAATAGTATGCATCCTAGACGGGTGTTTAGAAATGTGGTCAAAGGGCAAGGGATGAGGATGTCCTGGTTACATCATATGGAGGAAGGCTATAGGAGGGGAATGGAAGAGCTGAAAGATAATTTTGGAAGAAGAGGTTATAAAGAAAATGAAACAAAGGAGATATTAAGACAAGTGGATGGACTAAGGGGAGCCATACGTTATTAGACAAGAAATGGAAGAGGCGAGTGGAGATGTAGCTACTATGAGAAGAGGAAATGATGGTGGAATAAGGTATACAATGTATTATACCAGTAATACATATAGCATTAAGCAGGTAATTGAGAGGAATTGGCCCATTTTATTAACAGATGAGAGGATAAGAAAGATGGTAGGATTAAGCCCCAGTTATTGTTATAAGATTTGTCAGTCGATGAAGAGAATGTTATGTTACCCAGATAACCAAAAGAATAATGAGATAGGGAAGGTAGGAACCGATCCATGTGGGAAATGTAGGTATTGTGAGCACATCGATATGGACTCATGAATTTAAGCATCCAAATACAGGCAAGGTGTACATGTTTAATGTGAGGGCTGATAGTGGTACTAAGCATATAGTTTATTTGCACCATTGCCTGTGTTGTCAAAGATTTTATATAGGGAAAATGGACCGTTCACTGAGGGAATGGATTAGAGAGCACTTATATAGTGTGAGAAATAGAAACATGAGTAATGCCATAGCTAAACATTTTATTAATACTATGCTAGGACATGATTTTAAATTTAGAGTGATTGAGATCATAAGGGAAACAGTAAGGTTGGGTAATGTGGAGAATAAAACAGAAGGAGCTGAGCATCGGTGGATACTGAGGCTGAGGGCTGACAAGGGAGCTGGGCTTAATGAAGTAGTGCCCATCAAACCAGTATTAAACGTTAGGGAGTTACCTAGATGATTTTAGGAAGTAACAGTTGATGTTTTTATGTTATGATGGAATGTTTACATTTATTTATCATGATGCATGTGCTGCGGTAGCGTTGTCATCTCACAGTAAGATGTTGTCCTGTTCGATTCTCAGCTAGAGCGTCTTCTGTGTGGAGACATGCGTAAATGGGCGTACCTTCATTGAAGGTTGTGCGTCAGGGTCGGCAGCTCGGCACATAAAAATCTACTGCCAATCATTAGTGGACCGGAGTTCCGCTGTGGCGACCCCTAACCAGGAAAAGCCAAAAGACACAACAACAACAACATGTAGTTAGCTTAGTACTAATCTATGAACCTATGAACCTATGTATAAATGAGTTGCTGCACCTTTAAAGAAAAGTTTATGTGATGATGTCATCATGGAGGGGGGTGTTGAAAAGGAAGGCAACTGAGTATGATGAACTGTGAGCAAATGTTTTTATTGGATGTTTTAATTTAAATTGTTATATAAATGAGACATAGAGTGTATTTTTGACATTATGGTCTGAAGAAGCCACATCAGTGTGGTGAACGTGCTTGCCTGAATAAATCGTGATTTGGTTGACTTTTATATGCTCGTTGTGCTTCGTTTTGCCGTTACGTTCCTGAGTTATCAAAAATAATATTTACCAAAATGTTTTTGCTGAATCTTTCTCCACGTAATATCGCCATGCAGGGGTAACCCACTGAACTCCCAAATAAATGCAATGTACTCTGAAGTTATAGCATTTTAGGGTAGGTAATATTTAACTGTGAAGTATTTTTTTTTATTATCTGTAAGTTTCACAAAATGGATTCTGTGACTTTGACAATGAACAAGAATCACATTCCATTTCTATTCAATGGTAATGGCAGAGAAGAAAGTCGTCACTAGAGCACATATAGCTTGCACTGTGCCTACTCATGAATCACATTCCATTTATGTTCAACGGTAATGGCAGAGAAGAAAGTCATCACTAGAGCACATATAGCTTGCACTGTGCCTACTCATGAGTGCACTGGGAAAAAGAAAACGTGTTTCAACTGCTTGCTAGCTGTCAGTTCCTACTTAGTTTTCAAAAAGGGAAGGCAAATGTAATAATTTGCATTTCTGTTTCCTCTCCTTCTGTGCTATCTGCAGTTACAGTATTCATGAGGATTATAGTCACAGCTTTACAGTGATGCAGTATTGTTGTTATGTGTGAAATGTTTGTTTTTCTCTGTCTTACTGATATCTTAACTTGTCACTATCCAGATAAGTAGCAGTCATGCATCTCACAGTGCCTTCTGGGGGAGTGTCATTAAAGTTAATTACCATAACCAGATTTTGGTGCCTCAGACTTGGTCCTTATTGTACTATGTGCATGCTCAAGCCATCTGTTCCATCCACATGGAGACACTCTCCTTGATATGATCTAGTTCGATTCAGTTTGCTCAGGAAACATTCCGTAACTATCACAAACAATGCAGGATTTTGTTTTCTATTACGTATAGTTATCAGTAGGTGCAGCAGTGGCCTTAGGAGAGGTGGTGCCCTAGGCAAAAGGGCTCCACAGTGCCCCTCCCCACACCACCCAGGTGCCCCCCATCCTGGTCTACCTACACCAAATAAATACTGGAAAAGTGCCCCTGCTACAACGGCACCCTAGACGGCCGCCTAGTTGGCCTGTGCCTAAGGCCAGCTATGAGTAGGTGGCAGTATCAACAATCCAATAAAAAGTCATAAGTCATATCCAGTAAAACAATTTCAAAAATACAGTCCAGCTCATAAAATGGGCTAAAGAAAAAAATACCAGTTCCACTGAGGTGAACAATAGACAAATGAAGAATATCAGTTGTCAACAATACACAAGCCCTGAGCATAGCTCTCAACCTTCCATGTCCAAAATGAGGAACACTAGCCCTCATAATGTGGAACAAATGGGCAAAATGTGGAACACATACTAATGGCTAACAACTTCAACTAGGAAGGTCATAGGATGGTTAAAATATGCTGGTTTTACTTATAAAGAAGATCTTTTAATGAATTAATATGATTCATTTCTATTTACAATGGATTTCACTTAAAAAAAATTCCTAACACTGAATGTGTGACAGAGTCTTTCAATGTGGAACTTTGAAAAACTTCGAGGAACATGAACTTTTTAAGACCCCAAATAAAGTACGTTCCTCATAATAAGGTACACTTGAGAGGTATGGCCCTGAGTTACAGCTTATCCATTCAGAAAGTGTGTAGCACCTAATGAGGTGTGCAGCACTGTAATAAAATTCTGAATCAGCAATACAAACAGGGAATTTATACCATCACTACAGGGCGTGTTTTCTGTTTCAGATACCCTTTCTTACACATGAATTTTATACCTCTTACAGGAGCACTATTACAGTAACATATACTGATACAGTGAAAAGTACTGTTTCATATAATCACTCATTCAGAGGGTCAGTCACAATTTTATAGCCTACCTGTCTTTTAAAAATGGAAAAGGTGTAAGCTTAATTTATTCCAAAAAGTACCATGAGCATATAATGTTGTTTGGCTTCAGCTGTAATATGTTTTTGTTAAGACCACAGTGTTAAATTTTCCATTTCTTGTGCAGAATTTGTTTAGAAAATGTACTTTTTTTATTTTTTTTTATTTTCTGTATTCATTAGAAGTGCTTTGATATACTTTTTGAATGTTCATCACTAAGTTTATATTGCAGTGAACCTTTTGTATTCACACATATGTATAAGCTACATGGATGAATCTAAACATGATCTGTTTTAATATAATGTACAGGTTCTTCCCTCAGGTAAAACTGGCTTTTTGTATTTCTAAATTATTATGAATCAGCACATATATTAATGCTTGACCATTTCAACAAACAGGACTTTGGTTGCCTAAAAAAATAAAAAATAAGGGCACTCATTACTAATCCTCTTAAAAAAACAAACAGGATATCCATTACTAATCTAAAAAGATGTGCAGTACTGTATTTATATTTTTCCCGTAAGTGGTTTTAAATATTACGAGTGACTGATTTGATTGCAGAGCTAAAAACATGATATATCTGGCTGTAGGTTTCAATGGAATACCAATTACACATGCAAGATGCAGTCAAATATGCCTTAAACCATTCATTTCTCAATATAAATTTCAGTGTAAAACAGCTCTGTGTAACAAATAACTTTAAATTATCTATATATTACTAAGCGTGCTTGCAATTTAGCCAAATGAATTTCGATAAAAATTTCAACAAGCATTGTGTGTAGGCACTTTGTTGTTTAATCATGTCATGGCTTGTCCATATATTATTCTTTATGCCTCTAACTCCAAAATACATTTACCAGTTAATAGAAATATCTGTTAACAGCAAAACCACACAAGGCATTAGAGACTCAGCTTCATAATACTTAAACTTGGAATACACATGCCTTCTATATTTACCAATCTGCAATGCTACGTCAAGTGAAAGTCACACACCCACCTCTCCCAGGCCACTCCCACATTTTGCATTCCCTAGATATTTAAATCGTGCTGTCCTACATTACTCATAATCATACCTTCAACTGTTCAGAATTTCCCAGATTTCTCTAGATTTTTGCCAAATATTTTGGCCTGTTCCTCATAAAATTTGTGGTTTTTCTGGCAAATCATTAAGGACTGAAGTCACTAAATGACAGTCATTCGAGTGTAAGCCTTTATAGTCTTCAGAAAATACATGATAATACAAAACCTTTTATTCTAGCAACTTTCAAAGTTTTAGGTGAGATATTTAAAAATGTCCCTATTTTGGACCTTTGTTCCCCCCCACCATTCTTTTTGGCTTTGTCCAGATTTCTTATGCTAAGAGGATGAGAGTATGGTCATAATGTAGCAGCTCATACAGAAACTTAAGACCTGCCACTCCTGTGTTCTGTTGTCCTCTGTCCTGTTCTTAAAGAGCTAGAATATTCATTGGAATTCATTTGAACTTTAATATAAAAGTCTCTGCTCATATTTATAGACAGACATAATTATTGGAGGACCAGTTAATTAAGAACAGTAGTTCTGGTTTCTTGGTGTTACTACCAGTACTAAATACCACTGTTTGCCTGGTGTACTAGATTATGATCAGGTCACAGACTGTAACCTCATAATTATGTGTTCAAGATGTAGATGCCAGGTAAGACACCTTTGATCACTATAAGTAAAAAACTAAGAGCTCTCATAAAATCATCCAAAGCAAATTTTGAGAGAAAAATAGCTAAAGACTCAAAAGACAATCATAAGGCCTTCTTTAGCTATGTTAGAAACCTGGGAGGAAACTCCCAGATATGCTCAGAACTAGTTCAAAATGATGTGAAGATTACTGATCCTACAGACATTGCCAACATACTGGCTGACAGGTTCAGTGCAAACTTCTCCCCCCCATGAGCATATAATGTTGTTTGGCTTCAGCTGTAATATGTTTTTGTTAAGACCACAGTGTTAAATTTTCCATTTCTTGTGCAGAATTTGTTTAGAAAATGTACTTTTTTTATTTTTTTTTATTTTCTGTATTCATTAGTAGTGCTTTGATATACTTTTTGAATGTTCATCACTAAGTTTATATTGCAGTGAACCTTTTGTATTCACACATATGTATAAGCTACATGGATGAATCTAAACATGATCTGTTTTAATATAATGTACAGGTTCTTCCCTCAGGTAAAACTGGCTTTTTGTATTTCTAAATTATTATGAATCAGCACATATATTAATGCTTGGCCATTTCAACAAACAGGACTTTGGTTGCCTAAAAAAATAAAAAATAAGGGCACTCATTACTAATCCTCTTAAAAAAACAAACAGGATATCCATTACTAATCTAAAAAGATGTGCAGTACTGTATTTATATTTTTTTCCCGTAAGTGGTTTTAAATATTACGAGTGACTGATTTGATTGCAGAGCTAAAAACATGATATATCTGGCTGTAGGTTTCAATGGAATACCAATTACACATGCAAGATGCAGTCAAATATGCCTTAAACCATTCATTTCTCAATATAAATTTCAGTGTAAAACAGCTCTGTGTAACAAATAACTTTAAATTATCTATATATTACTAAGCATGCTTGCAATTTAGCCAAATGAATTTCGATAAAAATTTCAACAAGCATTGTGTGTAGGCACTTTGTTGTTTAATCATGTCATGGCTTGTCCATATATTATTCTTTATGCCTCTAACTCCAAAATACATTTACCAGTTAATAGAAATATCTGTTAACAGCAAAACCACACAAGGCATTAGAGACTCAGCTTCATAATACTTAAACTTGGAATATACATGCCTTCTATATTTACCAGTCTGCAATGCTACGTCAAGTGAAAGTCACACACCCACCTCTCCCAGTCCACTCCCACATTTTGCATTCCCTAGATATTTAAATCGTGCTGTCCTACATTACTCATAATCATACCTTCAACTGTTCAGAATTTCCCAGATTTCTCTAGATTTTTGCCAAATATTTTGGCCTGTTCCTCATAAAATTTGTGGTTTTTCTGGCAAATCATTAAGGACTGAAGTCACTAAATGACAGTCATTCGAGTGTAAGCCTTTATAGTCTTCAGAAAATACATGATAATACAAAACCTTTTATTCTAGCAACTTTCAAAGTTTTAGGTGAGATATTTAAAAAATGTCCCTATTTTGGACCTTTGACCCCCCCACCATTCTTTTTGGCTTTGTCCAGATTTCTTATGCTAAGAGGATGAGAGTATGGTCATAATGTAGCAGCTCATACAGAAACTTAAGACCTGCCACTCCTGTGTTCTGTTGTCCTCTGTCCTGTTCTTAAAGAGCTAGAATATTCATTGGAATTCATTTGAACTTTAATATAAAAGTCTCTGCTCATATTTATAGACACACATCATTATTGGAGGACCAGTTAATTAAGAACAGTAGTTCTGGTTTCTTGGTGTTACTACCAGTACTAAATACCACTGTTTGCCTGGTGTACTAGATTATGATCAGGTCACAGACTGTAACCTCATAATTATGTGTTCAAGATGTAGATGCCAGGTAAGACACCTTTGATCACTATAAGTAAAAAACTAAGAGCTCTCATAAAATCATCCAAAGCAAATTTTGAGAGAAAAATAGCTAAAGACTCAAAAGAAAATCATAAGGCCTTCTTTAGCTATGTTAGAAACCTGGGAGGAAACTCCCAGATATGCTCAGAACTAGTTCAAAATGATGTGAAGATTACTGATCCTACAGACATTGCCAACATACTGGCTGACAGGTTCAGTGCAAACTTCTCCCCAAAGGAGAGATATCTATACCAAATGGTTGCAGCCCCCAAACATCTCAAACGCCCAAGTGAGAACTGCTCTCTCCAAAGCAAAAACACAGCATCCATGGGACCTGATGGTGTCCCAGGCTGTGTGCTCCACGAACTCAACGAGGGAATTAAACCCACAGCTAGGACAGCTGTTTAATCATAGTCTCACCTCTGGATACGTACCCAGGAGTGGCGCACTGCGACTGTGGTCCCACTTCACAAAGGCGGTGCCTCCACAGACCCTGGAAATTACCGCCCATTAGCTTGACAAGCCTTATCTGCAAAGCCATGGAGAGGATCATAATGGACCTCATAAATAAAGACATAGGGAATTTGCAGACTTTGGATCCAACCCAGTTTGGCTTTGTCAAAGGCAGATCATGCCTTTTAAACTTGGTTGACTTTTTCGAAACAGTCACCAAAGCCATTGATGAGGGAAAGGCAGTCCATACAGCCTACCTCGATCTGGCGAAGGCCTTGATACAATACCCCACTCGGGTATCATTGAAAAACTCATCAGCTTAAATGTTAACCCATACATCACAAGATGGGTTGCAAACTGGCTGAGTGACAGAACCCACAGGGTCAGAGTTGCTGGCGCCATGTCAGACTCAAAGCCTGTCACAAGTGGTGTCCCACAGGGCTCAGTCATGGGCCCACTCTTGTTTGGCATCTACTTTTCCAAAGTACAAGCAAACACAGGAGGGTTATGGCTGACAAAGTTTGCAGATGACTGCAAACTGGGTGCCGTAGTCCAGATATCCTTCAGAAGGGTCTCACAGAAACGGATGACTGGTGCCAGAGCCATGGCCTAAAGTTAAATGCCAAAAAATGCATAGTCATACCCTTTGGGGAAAACAAGGTTACCCCTAGCTACCATATAGGTGGTAATCCTCTGAGCACAGAAGAAGTTATCAGGGACCTGGGGACCCAGGTTGACAGTAGCCTGTCATTCGACACCCATGTAGCTAAAGTAGTTAGGAAGACCTTCTACATTGCCCACCTTATCATGAAGGGATTCACATCTAGATCAAGGGAGGTCATAGTCTCCCTATACTCATCACTCATCAGACCAATGATTGAGTACAATGCCCCATTCGGAATGTATCTGACCCAACACTTGCAGCAGCTGGAGAGGCCACAAAGTTCCTCACCAAAAGGATAAAGGGTCTCAAAAATCTGTCCTATGCTGCCCGACTGAAAGAACTCCAGCTCTATTCAGTCGCTACCGCTTGCTCAGAGGTGACCTTTGCCTGACATACAAGGCCATGTCAAACCCAGATTTGATGAATATGCTTCACCTCAAATATCTAGATCCATCAGAGCCACAAGGGCAGGAGACTTAAACCTCGACACGGCTATTAATAGGACGTGCTGGAGGGATAGATTCATCACCCAAAGACTCCCTATGCTGTGGAACAAAATCCCGGTATATGTGAGGCAGAGCACCTCGCTGGCCTTGTTCAAGAGAAATCTTGACCAATGGATGGGAGATCGCAGATATACTCCAGGGATTACCTCAGTGTCACTGCTAGACAGAGGCACAGCAAAATAATGGGTATAGTTCCCCATACTAAAGGGGTGGCGTAAGCCACAAAAATATGGGCTAGGCTTATAAATGCCCTCGGGCAGATAGCCTAGTATGAACCTATGAACCTATGAACCTAAGAGGTAAATCTTAGCATCAATGTTGAGAACACATAATGGAAGGTTATGATTGGAGACCCACTCATAATCCCTCATAGTGCATGGAGTTTTATCTGCTCCATGTAATACTGGTTACAGAAAAAAAGGGGAAAAAAGTACAAAGTGTTTTAGCAGCTTTGAAAGCCAGTAAAGCCCATAGTGAGTGCTGTCAGTACTTGGTGCCTAGCTCAAGACCCAATATTAACAGTGATTAGAAGGTTAATCACAGCACTCTGTGTACTACATAACCATAAAGCATAGATATAGCTCATCCCTTTGTTTTAGTCATGTTGTGACACTTATTTCCAAATTATACATCATTCCAAGTCTCACACAATTATTTAAGAACCTTATCCCATTCCTGAAAGTAATACAAGGTTTTAAAATTATTTTTCTGTGCTTCATAGTTTCTAAAATACTTCACTTCTTTTTCAAAATTATCTTTTAGCAATCCTTCATTAAGCAGTCATGTTGAACAAACCCACGGCTATTTGGACAAATAGATAAATATATACAAAGTTATCCTTTTTACAAGTTCTGCTTATTTGGTACAATATTTTATATGCTCCTCCTGTGATTTAATTTATCAAGGTTTGTCATTTCTCTAACTGAAACTACCCGGAAAAGAGCATATCCCTTTTTAGGAAAATTTCCATTAAGATACTGGATTGGAATGCAACATTTCCAAGGCAATATACTGCATAAGGCAGCATGTATTTCAAGTGCATAAAAAGCTGAATGTCTCCAAGTCATGCATTTTTTCAGTTAGGCCTGTTTCATATTTCTGCAAAGAAGAATGTTCCCAGAAATGCTTTATGTGTTTGAATTTTAGGTGTCAAGGCCAGTCTGAACTGCATCACTAAAAACAGAACTGAAGAAATAAATTGCAATTATTTTCTCAAAATACTGGAAGGAACTAGATCCCTCAATCACAAACAAACATCACAATCCATCCAGCTTACCTCAAAACTCATTCCCCTTAAAAAACTCCATTATACACAAATTATGATATTCCTTAATGCTTACCTCTCTCCAACCATTCTAAATAAAATATACCCCTCCACCTCACCATTCTGCTCCTACTGTGATACCCATAAAGCCGACCTATTCCACATCTTCTGGAGCTGCAAATGTACATGTAAGCTCTGGTGCTCACTTAGACTACAGCTAGAAAACATGGGTTATGAAAACACAACCCTATCCTGGAAGCTAGCTCTCTTCCATATCACCCCAACTGGCTTAACTAAGTTACAATCATGTACCCTAATAATACTAGTCTCATTACTTAAATACTACATTACACTACACTGGAAGGACAGAGCATCACTTACTTGGGAGGGTTTCAAGCACCTAGCTACCAAACACCTACTAGCTCATAAATACTTATCCACTACACAGAAATCTCAGGTCCACTTTACCGAATTTTGGAAATCCCTTTTTGATCACATTCTTGTTTAATATCAATACCTTTACTTTATGTTGGACATATGGCATATTTGTAAATAGATTTTAACTGTTTAGTTTTTAAATGTTTCATTTTGTACTGTTGATTACATTACTGTTATCCTGTTCATATTACCTTGCAAATCTTAAGGGTATGTACTTTGATTCTTTGAAAAAAAAAAAGAAATAAAAAAAAGATTTTTTCAAAAAAAAGAAAGAAAAAAGAAATGCACTGCAATTTCTCAGCTGTCAGGTTTAGAATTAGACTCTTTTATGCTTTCTGAATTTCCAGAACTAAGCATTACATTAGCATGCTCACAAGGTGTGTCTGGGTACTAAACAGTTGGATTTTGTATCAAAAGCTGTGATGGTCACTTAAATGTGACTGCAAACTGCAGAAAGGAGACTGTATGTTGTTTCTGCATCTGTACCACACAGATGTTCATGGTGCTCAGGGTTCTCCCTGACTATTTGTCAGGATACCAGCTATTCATTATGGGACACTTCACTCCTCTTATGGAAAATAAAGGTCATAGTGGGAGGAAAATTACAGGGAAGTACAGCTTTCTGAAATGAACATTAGCAGTGAAATGCTGTTGGACTTCCGTCTTAGTAAAACAAACACCATATTCAAACACAATGCTCACAAGTGTGTTTGATACCAGAGCACCTTAGGGCAAAGGTCAATGATCAGTTTTGCAGTCATGTCACCAGACAAGATGACATATGTTCTGGATTCTCAAATAAAAAAAAAAGTTCTGGACTGAAAATTGATTAACACTGGGTGGTGACTTTGGTGATACAGCCATTGCAGCATCTGGACAGGGTTGAGAGTGTGTATCTCAGACATGCATAGCAGATACCTCTGTATGAAATGAGTAGTACTTCCATCATCAGAAGTGTTTCACCTGCATACCTAGGTTGGCCAGCTATGTGGAGTCAAAACAGAGCCTTTCCAGGATTTCTGTATTTGAGATGGTAGCCAGGAGGTACAGTCAACATGTGGTCGATGATAGTCATAACAATATTCCTAGTACCTGCTGGGGGGCACTGTCAAGTAAGATAAGCCATCACATTAGGGAAAGTCATCTTCCTTGCAAAGTATAGGAGAAAAGTTCTTCAGATTTGACTAACAGACACCAACAGTTGAGGAAAGTGGCAGTCTAGACAGTGCCTGAAGTGATGAACCATGTCAGAGAGAAGTTTGACAAGGTGATTGAAAATAACTTTTGTCTGGTCTTAAAGATATTCTAGTAAACTATCCAGTAATTCAATATAAGGTGGTATGGTACACTACTGAGGCTATTCTCAGCAAGGGAGAGAAATACTGAACTCAAATGGAGAAGCAAACTGAAGGGAAAGGGAACATTTTTGAGAAACTCCAGATAATGGTGAATGCGCCCTCCTTTGAGGAGGCAGTATCAGACTTTCTTGGTGGAATTCAGTGTACTTCCAGTTGCTACAGCAGTTAAACAGTTCCACTGTGGCAAGGCAACTGGAGTGGATGACAGCCTAGGAATTTTGAAATCTCTAATATGTCTGAGAGATTCATTGATAGACAAGAGGTTTTCTAATTCTACATGTGAGGATCATGACATTCATAGGGCTCCTGTATGGTTTTCTTCATTGCATGGCTCATGTCTGTGCTAGCCTAGGTGTTGTTTCCATTTCTATCTTCACTTCACCACAAACCCTGCACTGCTTGTTTGTTTAGCTGTCAGATCTGAAGTAGTTAACTTCATTTATCTGCAACCTGTGGGTATTCGGATCCATATTGGATCCGAGTCTGCAACTTTTTCGAGCATCTGCTCCAAGCTCCTCCCCTTACCCATAAAACCTCACATCTCCTACCCCCTCAGATCTCGTTTGCCGCTTCATGCATCAGCATCGTGATCTCTTTAGCTCCAAGTTGGGTGCAGCAAGTAAACAGTTTTCTTGTGCTTTTAGTGAGTGTGTGTGGTCATTAGTTTAACCTTATCCACCCCTTCGCTGTTCGTCAGTTTTTTTGTGTAAAAAAAAAAAAAAAAAGTTAAAGTTGTAGTAAAGTAGGCTTTCCCGACTTTAGAGTGTGTGTTGTAGTGTTGGGTTAAGTTTTGGCTGAATGGGCTTTTAGTATGGCTGAGCAGCCAAAACCTACTTTTAAAAAATGCACAGAGTGTGGCTGCAAGCTTTCGCCGGCTGATGGCCACACTCTGTGTGTTATTTGTTTGGGTGTTCCTCATCTGTCCTTACAGTGTAGTGTGTGTGCAGGGTTCAACCCTAGGGCCCTAAAGGAAAGGAAGGCAAAGCTGGTAGCTAAGGGCCTTCTGCCAGTTTCTGCCTTAGACATGGCAACCTCGACCTCGGCTCTTCCAGTAACTGATCAAACCCCCCCCAGGCTGGGACTCAACCTCCCACTAGGCATGTTGAAGGGGGGACTAAAGGAAAGGAAAAGAAGGACAAAGAGAAGAGAGGGGATAGGTACCGCAAGCAGTCTCCAGAGCAGGAGCCCTTTCCTAGCCTGCCTTCCAAAGGGACTAGGACTACTTCTCCTCGGCTGCACTCCCCGAGGTTCTCCCCGGAGCCAAAGGAGCCCTTGGACCTGAGGATTTCATTGAGGTCGTCGCACCAGCCAGCCAGATCTGCGTTGGTCGCCTCCTCGTGCTCGACTCAGAGTCTGTCAGAGTTAGATATGGACAGGATGATGAGGAGGTTCATTTGGACGCAAATCCAAATAGGAGTCTTGCCAGGACCCTCTCCAGCTGGAGAGGGGACCTCCATGCCCTTCTTTCATCCAATTTCTCTTTCCCCGATCCGGCCTGTGGTTTCAGGGTTTAGGGATCTGAGACTCCTCAGAGTTGGGGGTTTGGCGCCTATGGTTCCTCTGACCTCAATGCCGGTGATTACCTTGAGTTCCTCAGATCAGACCTGTTCAGATCCGAGCAACTCTCGGGGCCGAGAACAGGGAGTCAGATCCGAGGTGATGGAGGTGTCTTCAGCTCCTACGTTATCGGATCCGAGCCGTTCCTTTGGAACCCTGGCTACGTCTGCCTCGGCCCCGATCCTCACGGTGGAGCCAGGGAGAGCTTCCTCCTTGTTGGTTGCTAAGGAGGTGTGCTCTCCATTGGCTTTCAACATGGTGGAGAGGGTTCTCTCCCAAGGATCGAGACCCCAGCCTATTTCCTTGGACTCTGCCCAGGTTCCCATGGATTTGGTCACAACTTCCTTCAGCTTGTCCCATGGACAGCCCATGCTAGAGGACCCCCAGGCGGATCCCTTAGTGGAACCCCCCGTGACTCACGAGCCCTCTTCAGAGAGTCCCACTGAAGAGGGTCACCATAAGCACACGTGTAAAAGGAGACACCTGGACTCCCCCCCGAGTCCCTGACAAAAGATACTGACTTAGATGAAGGAGAGGGTTCCCCCAGGTCACCTCCTGAGGATGTCTCCTTTGGAGACATCATGGAGATCCTCCACCAGAGGGGAGGTTGGTCAGCCCCAAACCCCTCTGCGGATGAGTCAGTATTCCTGGAGGCCTTTGGCACAGGCCCATCTACATCCATGGTGTCCCCTCCTGCGGATCCTTTAGTGGATCTTATTACCATGCAGGCATGGAAGGAGCTTGACATCATAGAGCCAATACCAAAATGCCCGGACAGGATCTTCTCTCCTCCCTCAGACAGACAGGCTTGGTACAAGGGATCCCCGGTGGATGCTATGGTGGTTGCAGCAGGTGGACAAGGGCAATATAACTAGTGATCAGTTACAAGTTATTCTTAACCTTATGGAGCTTGTTTTAAAGAACAACTTTTTTTATTTTGGAGGGGAATACTTCCACCAAGTGAAAGGTGTTGCTATGGGGACTAATTGTGCCCCCACTTATGCTAATATGGTGGGAGAAGAAGTTTATATTCAACTCCAGATTTTCTGAATGTTGGACGTATTATAAGAGGTTCCCTGATGACATGGTTATCTTTTGGAAAGATTCAGAAAATAAGCTCCAAGATTTTTTGAATTACTTGGAAACCACGACTTGTTTCTTACATTTCACTAGATTCTTTTGGATGTTAGCATAATTAAAATCAATGGGGGCATAAAATCTAAGGTTTTCCGAAAGGAAACCTTTCCAAATTCTTATTTACATTTCAACAGTGTTCACCCTTATTCACAAAAGAGGAACATCTTTAAGGGCCAGTTAGTTAATAAGAGCTAGTAGATTAACTTATTTGGATGAAGATTTTGAGCATGAGGTTAAATATCTTGAGGAGTTATTTAAAGAAAGGGGGTACCCTGATTAATTATTAAGGTACACCATGACATATGTCATGAACCTACGTGCTTCAAGGTATAGACCCTTGTTAGGTAGGGGTGAACAAGGGGTGGTGTCTCAAACCGACAAAGATGGTAGTAGTGAATTTTGTAGAGCATTTACCATGGAGTTTAATTTAGACTCTAAGGTTGTGGGTGAAGTGGTGAAGAAAGAATGGAATAGATTCATTTCACTCACTGATTTGAAGTGTTTTACTAATAAACCTATTAAGATCATTTTCAGAAGGGGAAAAAATTTGAAGGAATTATTTGAAAGCGGAGGTGGAACTAGTTCTAGGAATGAGAATAAAAGGGTTGACACCTTCAAATGTGGGGCTTGTTCCCAGTGTGCTTACATATCCAATAAGGGTAAGATAGAGATCAAATGTAGAAACAGAATTCTTTCTAGTGTATGTTATAGTAAGTGTAACACAAGTGGTATTGTTTACCTTGCTATGTGTGAATTTTGCAATGCTTTCTATGTGGGAAAAACTGAACGACCTTTAAAGAAGCGCATCTATGAGCATGTTTATGATATTAGTAGAAAGAATGATAAGAATGTGCTTTACAAGCATTCCCAAATATGTGGACAGACAAAATATTTGTTTTTTCTCTTAGAAGTTGTGCGGATGGATGCCGGGGGGTACTTGGGAAACTAGACTGGAGTACCGGGAATTATACTGGCAGGTCACACTTGATGCGACCAGACCTCCAGGCTTAAATGAAAGCATTTCTATTGCCCCTTTCTTGAAACTTAGGGCAGCAAAATTGTAACACTGACATACACACGTTTTTATGTTATATTTTTATGTACTGCAATACATTATTTTAGCCACTAGATGGAGGTTTTATGGGTTTAGGTGTTATGTATTAAATGTTCTTGAAAAATGTTCATTTATTTTTAACTATTTATTTTTAACTAATGATTTTTAACTAAGGTTTTTTATTGTTATTCAATTTGATAAGTTTCATATATACAGTAATGCGTTTTAGTCAACATTTGATAGTGGATTTGGTGTTTACTTATGAATGAAATTCACGTTTCATATATTAGTTAGGGTTCAACATTAGGAAGGCATTTTAATGGTTAATATTTTAATTACTAATTTTATATATGTTTTTTATTGGCTGTGATAAATTGTGTGTCCTATTTAAACCTGTTGAATTTTACTTCTGGTATCTGATGAAGTCTTATCTTTGACGAAAACGTATATAAAGTGGAGCGTTAATTTATGGTCTTTTGCTGTGCTGCGGTTTGAATAAACTGTTTTTTCCTTGCCATGATCATCCTGGTGACTTTCCTACAACCTTTCATTATTTATTTATTGGTTGCTTCAAGGTTGTGGTTCGCTTCTATTTTGGATTCTCTGTGAAAATGTCGACTTTCAAATATGTATGGAACACGTCCATGCATCTTCTTTCCCATGCCACGGAAAGAGCGGCTAGGGTAGCTGGGACTGGCATAGCTATGAGATGACACGCTTGGCTCAGACTGTGTCAATTTTCGGACCCCTTCAAGGTGTCATTCACAAATGCTCCCTTCGATGGTTCTTCCCTGTTTGGGAAGACAGTACGTGACACTCTGGTCCAGAGCGAGAAGGACGGGAAGACTTTGTCTGCCATCGGAGTCCACTTCTCTAGCCCTCAAAGATCGTTTTTTAGGAATCAGAGAGGGCAAAAGAAGATGTGGTTCTGAAAATCACAGTTTTCCCGGGACTCTCAGGACAACTTGTCCCCTAGAGGCAGAGGGGGAGAAGACAGACGCCGCCCCAGAGGCAGAGGGCGGCTGAGAAATTTTGGGTCTAGGGAAACCTTCTCTGACAGACCCACATAGCAACCCTGAGGGGTTGCCAGACTGTCCTACTCTGGAGACAGTCAAGGAAAGATTATCATTGCACCTAACGGCTTGGGAGTCCATTACGGTGAACCATTGGGTGCTTCAAATAATATCCAGAGGCTACTCCATCCCGTTCGTTACCCCTCCTGTCCAACCAAAGCACCTCCCGGATATTCCACCCGCTCAAAGGGAGGCAGCAGCGCAAGAGATTTCAAAGCTGCTTCGCAAATGAGCCATCGAACTGGTCCCCCCAGATCAGTCTGGATTAGGCGTTTACTCCAGGTTATTTTTAGTGGCAAAAAAGACGGGGGACCTCAGGCCCATATTGGACCTGTCAACCCTGAAACTGACTGTAACCAAGCAGAAATTCCAGATGGTCACCCTGCAGTCCATTCTACCTTATCTCTGAGAATGTGACTGGATGTGCTCGTTAGACCTCCAGGACGCTTACTACCATATCAAAATTCGCAGAAGCTCCAGGAGATTCCTTCGCTTCTGGCTGGGAGCCAATCATTTCCAGTTCAGAGCCCTACTCTTCGGTCTCACCATCATGTGGGTGCTTCAGTGGACCCTTGCAGTACAGTGGTCTTGGCTAGAGCTCCCCATGGACTATCCAATTAGAATCAGCAAAGCCTGCAAGGCGTCTCTTCTCTGGTGGCTCCAATCGCCAGAAATCTTGGCAGGGCGACCCTTCATAGCACCCACAGCCCAAGTCACAGTGACCACGGGTGCCTCCCAGCTTGGGTGGGGGTGCACTATTTGGGGAGGGTGGTCCAAGGCATGTGGTCCCAGACCGAGACCAGATTGCATATCAATGTTCTGGAGATGAGCGCAGTGCTTTTAGCGTTGCAAGCCTTTCACACTGTTCTTCCCCCTGGGACGATTGCAGTTCAGTCAGACAACATGTCTGTTGTCTGGTACATCAACAAACAGGGGGGATCCAGATCTTACCCTCTCTGTCGCGAGGCTATGAGAGTGTGGGAGTGGGTGATCTCCACCAGTCGGTTTCTGACTGCAATGCACATCCCTGGATGCTCCAACATTTTAGTGGACAGATTGAGTCAGGCTATTCTAATGCCATATAAGTGGTCTCTGAAACAATCAATAGCGGAGGAGATCTTCCTTGCGTGGGGTCAGCCTTGCTGCAATCTCTTTGCATCTCCTTCCAACGCGAAGTGCAGCAAGTTCTTCTCTCTGATCCCCTCACCAGGGGACTCCCCCAGAGATGCTCTCATCCATGCTTGGCCTCCCGGGTTACTGTATGCTTACCCCCTGTTACCTCTCATTCCAAAGTTTCTTCAGAAAGCTTGCCAACTGGGGTGCAAAGTGATCCTCATTGCCCCATTCTGGCCTTGTCAGGTGTGGTTCCCCTTCCTCTGGTCTCATGTTCTAACTCCTCCTTGGATTCTGGATCCTTGTCCGGACACCTCAAGCTGATGGCTTGGTTGCTCCAGTTCCCCTGATTGCTAGGACTCCCGGTCTGTCATCTTCAGTAAAGACTATTCTGGTTGCATCCCACAAGGCTTCCACTAGGAAGATTTACCGCAGCAAATGGAAACGTTTCTCTATTTGGGCTTCTCAGAGGAACCTAGATACCTTTACAGCCCCGGTTCCTGCAGTGTTGGAGTTTTTGGCCAATATTTTCCAACAAGGGGCTAGTTTTTCCATGGTAAAACTGCAACTGGCTGCCATCTCTAATTTTCATGTTGGTGAAAATATGAATGTTCTGGCCTCTTTGAGACTATGTAAAGCCTTTCTGAAAGGCACTTTTCTTTTATGCCCTCCAGTTAAGGACTCAGTTCCTCCTTGGGAGCTTACCGTAGTTCTGCAGGCGTTAATTGCTCCTCCCTTTCATAGGTTCATAGGTAGATACTAGGCTACCTGCCCTAGGGCATTTATAAGCCTAGCCAGAGTGTATTTGGCTTCCGCCTCCCTATTAGATTAGCCTACTGTGCCTCTGTAAAGTAGGTCACAGAAGGTACCCTTTTAAGATTAGTTTACTGTGCCTCTGTCTAGCAGGGACACTGGGGAGATCCCAGGGGTGAATTTGCGATTTCCCATCCACGCGTCCAAATTTCGCTTGAAGAGGATCAGCAAGGGGCTATGTCTAACATGAATTGGGATTCTATTCCAGAGTGAGGGAGCCTCTGGGAAATGAATCTGTCCCTCCAGCATGTCCTATTTATTTTTGTGCTGAGGTGTAGGTCCCTGGAGCGTGTAGCTCTAATGGACTTGGATTTTTTGAGGTGGAGCATGTCCATTAATTCTGGGTTTGACATGGCTTTGTACGTCAGGCATAGATCGCCTCTGAGTAGGCGGTAAGCAACTGAGTAGAGCTGGAGTTTCTTTAGTCGAGCTGCATAGGACATCTGTTTGTAGCCCATGATCCTCTTGGTGAGGTACTTTTGGGGTCTCTCCAATTGCTGCAGGTGTCGGGTAAGGTACATCCCAAAAGGGGCATTGTATTCAATTATGGGCCTGATGAGTGACGAGTAGAGGGGCACAATGACCTCTCTTGATCTAGATGCGAACCCTTTCGTGATAAGGTGGGCTATATAGAAGGTCTTTCTAACCACTTTGGCAACGTGATTATCAAAGGAGAGATTACTATCTACGTTGGTCCCCAAATCTCTAATTACTTCTTCCATACTTAATGGATTACCACTTATGTGGTAATTTGTGGGCACCTTGTTTTTACCAAAGGGGATGACTATGCACTTTTTAGCATTTAGCTTGAGGCCGTGGCTCTGGCACCAAGCATCTGTCTCTGTGAGACCCTTTTGGAGGATGCTTGTGTCAGCTGGAGATTTGATTATGGCCCCCAGTTTGCAGTCATCTGCGAACTTTGTCAGCCATAATCCCCCTGTGTTAGCCTGAACCTCAGAGAAGTATATACCGAACAAGAGAGGTCCCAGAACTGAGCCCTGTGGGATGCCACTTGTAAATGGTTTGGATTTGGACATGGCACCTGCGATTCTGACCATGTGGGTTCTATCTCTGAGCCAGTTTGCAACCCATCTTGTGATATAAGGGTTGATATTTAAGCTGGTAAGCTTATCGAGTGGGGTATTGTGTCGAAGGCTTTTGCGAGGTCCAGGTAGGCTGTGTGGACTACCTTGCCCTCATCTATGGCTTTGGTAACTGTTTCAAAGAAATCAACTAGGTTTAAGAGTCAAGATCTGCCCTTAACAAAGCCAAATTGGGTAGGGTCCAGTGTCTGGAGGCTCCCAATGTCTTTGTTTATGAGTTCCATGATAATACGCTCCATAGCTTTACAGACCAGACTAGTCAGGCTTATGGGGCGATAGTTTCTGGGGTCCGTTGTGGCACCACGTTTGTGGAGTGGGACCACTGTAGCTGTACGCCATTCTTTGGGTACATATCCTGTAGTAAGGCTAAGTTTGAACAGTGACTTAATGTGAGGGTTCAGTTCTTCTTGGAGCTCGTGTAAGACACAGCCTGGGTCACCGTCCGGTCCCATAGATGCTGTGTTTTTTGCTTTGGAGAGGGCAGCTTTCACCTGTGCATCTGTGATGTCAGGGAGGTTACATTCAGTTGGGATAGGCATTTGCTCCTTTCAACCTGCAGCATCAGTAGTTTTGAAAATCTTATCCTGGAAAACAGTTTTCCTAGTGGCCATTACTTCAGCCAGGAGAGTTTCTGAGATTCAAGCTTTGTCTGTCATGCCCCCTTACTTGATCTTTCATAAAGACAGGGTCTCGCTCTGCACGAACCCTTCCTTCTTACCAAAAATTGCTTCTGAATCAAACATTAATTAGATGATTAACCTGCCTGTTTTCTTTCCAAATTTTCAGAACAAGGATGAATATAAACTGCATTTGCTAGATGTTCATAGACAGCTTCATTTCTATTTACACAGAACTAAACCCTTTTGTAAGTCTGACCAATTATTTGTGTCCTTTTCTAGACCCTTTTTGGGCAAAGCCATATCCAAGGTCTCCTTAGCTAGATGGATTACACAATGTATACTGCAAGTCTATAAGGACAAAGGTCTGTCCCCACCTGGTCCTGTTAAAGCTCATTCTACCAGATCTATGGCAACTTCTGCTGCTTTTTGGTCTAGGGTTTCACTGGATGATATTTGTTCAGCAGCGACCTGGGCAAGGTCACATACATTCATTTCTCATTATAAGTTGGATTTGATCTCTAGAGGGAGAGCATCCTTTGGCTCTGTGGTGCTCAGGAATATCCTTCCATGAGGGCCTCCC
This sequence comes from Protopterus annectens, assembly GCF_019279795.1. Classification (NCBI taxonomy): domain Eukaryota; kingdom Metazoa; phylum Chordata; order Ceratodontiformes; family Protopteridae; genus Protopterus; species Protopterus annectens. The sequence goes on along the minus strand of NC_056728.1, from coordinate 1,377,821,735 downwards.
AGGAGTTTTGGTAGCTGGAGACTCTGTCCCACAGGTTGCAGATAAATGAAGTTAACTACTTCAGATAAAGAAGTTATGTACTCACCATAACGTTCCATCTGAGTAGTTATACTTCATTTTCTGCAACCGTCCCGCCCTCCTTCCCCCAAACCTGTTCTAGGTTAGTGATGTTATTGAGTTGCTGATAGTTTGGATAGTGGCAAACTCGATCTGAAAGAAGGTAGGAGACGTGAGGGATTGTGGGTAAGGGGAGGAGCTTGGAGCAGATGCTTGAAAAAATTGCTGGCTCTGATCCGATATGGATCCAAATACCCACAGGTTGCAGAAAATGAAGTATAACTACTCAGATGGAACGTTATGGTGAGTACATAACTTCTTTTTTTGCCATGATGTGTTATTTGGACTATTGCAGCTGTTGTACTGCATGCATCCACACTTACCACATACACTGCCTCATCAGTGGTCCATACCTGTCAACCTCTTAGAGCAAGACATCTGGATAAAGCCATGAATAATGAGGGGACAGAGGCCCAAAAATAGGGACAATTTTTAAATATTGCACTTATAAACGTAGAAAGTTGATAGAATAACAGGTTTTGCATTAGCATGAATTTTCTAAAGAGTTTGAAGTCTGAAATTCAAATGTCTGTCAATATTTCCTGACTTCAGTCCTCAACAATTTGCCAATAATTTGCTAGAAAACCAAAAGGGCAAACTAAAAATATGAAGCAAAAATCTTGACAGTCTGCGAAAATCTGGACAGTTAAGAGGTATGCAGTGGCCTAATGAGCAGTTTGTGAACACTTGTTCAGTCTCCCTTTACCAATATTACCTGGCTACTGCTGTTCAGACTTCCCTAGTCTGTGCACATGTGAGGCAGTAAGGTGCTTGTTACCTATTAGTTTAGCCGGCTGTTGCTGAAGCTGCTGTCCACTTCTGCATGCACTCATGGGATATCAGTTTTGCACTTTCTAAAATGTAGGAGAACCTAAACAGGGAATTCCTCTTATAATTTGATTTGCCTGCCGATAGTGTTTTGAGTATGGTTTTAGTGTTGGACACCTCATGACAAGATCTCTAAATAGTCTGCAGAGTTAGTATTAGGGTTGTGTGCTGACCAGTTATGGTAGTTGTAGATGATTATAACTCTTCTGTGGGGGGCACTGCATGTTGTGCACTGTTACCCCTTCACTGTGTGGTTGTGCACTTTACCCCTTCACAGACCATGATAGGGTACTTCTTCCTTCTGATTTTTTTAGCACTTTATCACTGACACCTCGCAGAATGGCATATAAGTCATGGTTTTCTAGGAGTGTTAAGTTCAGATAATGCTGACAGAACAGCTCTTTCACACTAGTATCCCTGATATTGTCTTACTCCTTACCTATTTCATGCTTAATTTTGCTGCAGATGGCCAGCTCTGCAAGGATGCTTCATCTGTCACTGTCCACATGTCACTCTGAGTGCTGTTTCACCTGTTGTACATGTATGCATTAAGCAGTTCTTACCATGTGGTTATCCTGGTAACTGCAGATCATTCTGCAGCTTAACTGCATTCATGCAGCTTCATCATGTATCTATTTCTATATGACCCACTGTTCTATTAAATTGTTGAGGGCTGCCACAGTTTCTTTTCCATCTACCTGAGGTATACTATTGGTCCGGATCCATACCTTGCACCCTGACTTTCTTTATAAATGTGGGTCAGTTTCTCCTTGAGCCTAAACATGACATCATTACAATGCTAATGAAACATGCATGCCATACAGAACAAAGGTATGGCCATGTCAGGATTATGGAATTTCATCCCAGGCACTCTGGCATTTATCAGCAATAAAACCATTTAGCTAATTGTGCTGACAAGTGCCTCTATCTGTAAACAAAATGGAACCACTCAGATTTAGAAACACTGTACAGATGGAGAATAATTTAATCTAGTAAGCTTTCAGATTGCTGAAACTCTTTATCTGACATTTGATGAAAAACATTCATGAACAGCTCAATAAATAGACATAATCATATGCTTCTGGTTATAATCCATTTCAATAACCATTGAAGTACAGCAGAGGAAAGACAATAACATAAACTAAAAACTAAAGCAGAAATGCAAAAAATGTTCATAACATTCTTAAGGACTTGGAGGTTTCATATGTAGCAGGTTGTATAAAGAAAACAATTATCAATAAAAAAGGGCTTATAGATACAAAGTGTGTGTGTGTGTGTGTGTGTGTGTGTGTGTGTGTGTGTGTGTGTGTGTGTGTGTGTGTGTGTGTGTGTGTGTGTGTGTGTGTGTGTGTGTGTGTGTGTGTGTGTGTGTGTGTGTGTGTGTGTGTATGTGTGTGTGTGGCTAATACATTTTTAGAATTCTGACTGACAATGCAGAATTACACAAAGTGCTGTGCAGAGTACAGTATCAAATCATTGCTTAAGAATAAAAGCTTTTAACTATGAAATAATGTTGTTAGTATTTTATTTTTTTAATATGGAGCATGCATTACATGAGTAATATAATACTTTTATGATGGCTTTGCAATGTTTTAATGACTTACTGAATCTGTCTGTAACTGAACATTTTTTAATGGTCTGATGAAGGGGTTGAAATCTTACTAGCTGAAATTATTTTGCAGCTGTCCAGTATGGATGTATTGCTGTGCTCTGGTATTTGTTGCTACAGGTGAAGTTATCTTCCTCACCCAGTATCAGGGCACTGTTCCCTCCACCTCTCTTATGATGTTGTTGGTTTCCAATGTAGTCATTCTTCCATCTTTTTGCTTTTATGTACATCTTCCACTGTCAGCATATCCCATGATCTTATATATATATATATATATATATATATATATATATATATATTTATATATATATATATATATATATATATATATATATATATATATATATGGGTCTAGGACATTTTACTGAATGCACATTTCACTGAAACTCAAATGACTGAACACAAATCATTGAAAGCACCCCACACCCCCTTACTATATATACTAACTCCATGGTCACACTACAGTGGGGAAAAGGCCATATATAACTTTCAGTGAAATGTGTTTCATTGAATTGAGTTTTCAGTGAAAAGTGCACACTAATCTGACTTTCAGTGAAATTTGCATTCAGTGAAACGTCCTAGACCCATATATATATATATATATATATATATATATATATATATATGTGTGTAGATATATATATATATATATATATAAATATATATATATATATATATATATATATATATATATATATATATATATATATATAAAAAATATATATATATATATATATATATATATATATATAAAACCATCCAACAGCTCCGGTGCACATACAAATGGAAAGAGAGTGCATGGACCAAACCAAATACACCTCAACTCCAGGTCCAGTACAAATACAACTTATAGTTCTTCCACATAGAAGAAATAATCCAACAATTTAAGCATTTAGAACTTCTTTTATTAGAAGTATTCAGCAGAATGGTGTAGAAGGAGGTTTCCCAGCAACATTTAAGGAAACAAGTGATCCAAACATATACCGGTTTCGCCCTCTGGTGACGTCAGTGTGATAATATATATATATATATATATATATATATATATATATATATATATATATATATATATATTTGACAGTTCTTACTGTGACTTCCATGTGTCTTTAAAGAAATCTCAGAAAGCACACTAACAGCAATTGATGTATGTTCAAAAAGTCTACTCCAAAAATATAATGAACAGAATCTAAAATCCTCATGGAACTTTACATGGACAGTCTGGTCTTTTTTTTTTTTTTTTGCTTTATTGTGCAAGTTGCTTGCATTTATTGCATTTTCACTTTGTTTTAATTTTTGATTGCTTTTTTAATAATGCAATAACTTTTAAGTCATTCTTTCTGCTCTTCCCTGCCTGAACATATTGTTTCTTACTCAACATCTCATAAAATGAATCATTCATTCCTCCTCCCCAGTGTTGACTAACTATTGTCTCTGTTGGTGGAGGGCAAGTTGTATTGTGGTAGGGCATCATCATTAGTATCTCTGTTTTTCTTATTTTGTCTCTTTTCTACCCTCCTGCTGGTCACCAAATTATGTGCTTGCTTGCCTGCTACATCATGGATTGCACGGAAGTGTAGTCCACGCCACCATACTCTACACCAATTGGAATGTTGCATGTACTTTTGCAGGGTGTCATCCCTGGATCCCTGTGTTTGCCAGGACTGTTGTTCATGACCTCTATCGAACACTGCTCCAGTGCTGGGCCAGTACCCAGAATCATTCCCTGGGATGAGCAAGCCAGTCATTGACTACCTATTGCCATACCCTGGTTGGCTTCTGTGGCACCCAGGGTCAATATCTGGACCTTGATTACCTGATCTGCAGTCAGGGCTCCTATTTCAGCACCCCAGAACTCCCTAATGCAAGTATTTCTAACACGTTAAATCCCATACAAGATATTTTAGACGTTTCTCAGCTGAAACTTCTGTTCAGTGTCCACATAACTGACTGACAGCTCAAGGAGAAGACCCCAAAGTTGAAGTCCTAGATTGGGAAGGAACATGCATATGCTACTACTGCTACTTATAAGATTAATTACCACAGTAGACCAACCATAGTTAGGAAACTTTCTTGTAATAGTCTTCAGGGTCGTCGCAACAATGGTGGAACATAGGTACTCAGGTACCATATAGGAGACTATCATACAACTCCCCTTCACTTTTTTTCCTTCTGTCATATTAAACACAGATTTAACATGTTTTTTAACAAAAATAGAAATCATATGACACAGACATCCAATCAGAATACAGCCCGAATTTAATTAAAAACAATTAAATAATAAAATAATAACAGAAAAAATATAAATAATAAAATAAGAAATATAAGTCATATATTTACATCTAAAGTCATATTTTGTTATATTTTTCTCCTTAAAATAGGCTTGATTCTTGACTTTCAGAAAACATTGTTTACTTAAGAACATATAAGCAATGTTCTGGATTATATACAGATAAAAGTAATAGAAAATTAAAGGAGAATTTCCAAACACTTATCTTATCTGATATAAGAAGACATGTAATTACAAATGCCTTGATTATATATATATATATATATATATATATATATATATATATATATATATGTATATATGTTTCTCAGAATGGCACTGGCCATAAGGTTTGTTTTCAGGTAATTCAGAAAGTTCATTTAGGTATGTGGAGAATATGTGGAGAAGTGATGTTGTCCTTTTAAATGAACTTACTGAATATAAATGGATAACATGCCTTCTGATAAAAAAACTGGAATAATAAGGCAAGTATCAAGCCTGTGTTAAAGAAAAGTATAATAAGATATGAGTTTAGATGTGAATATATGACTTTTTACCATTTAATTGTTTTAATTATATTAGGGCTGTGTTCTGATTAGATATCTGTGTCATATGATTTCTATTTAAACTGACATGTTTAAGTATATTTTATACTGGTAAGGAACCAAGTCTCAAAAGCTTTGTGGCATTTTAAATGGATATTAAAGTAATTTTGGTGTTTTGGAGTTCCCTTTGTGTGTTCTTAGATGTAATATTAGTTGAACTCCATTTTGGCTGCTGCTGGACCCATTTGTGTGTGTTTAAAACACATCTGATCCAATGTTGTCTTTTTTCATGAGATTCAACTGTGGGTTGTCAGATCCTACCACATCTGCCCTCAGTACTGATCTTGAAGCTTTTTGGTTCCATGGCTCTGACTCCTCCCCTACCTACATAAACTAGGAGAGACATTAAGGAAGTTCAGAGTGAACTGGCTATCCTTATGGAGAGTAAAGCACAAGGATCAGATGGGCTGCTTCCCAGAACCCTCAGCAATTTGGCCGGTATACTGGTAGACCCCTGATGGAGATCTTCAACAAATCACAGGCTGATGAACTGCAGAAGTGCCAGGGGACTGCAAGACAGCATGTGCTGTACTCTTGTACAATGGGAGGGGTGAGCAGAAAAGATCTAGGGGATAATATGTCCGGTGGCTTACCAATAATGGCAGGGAAAGTCATGGAGACGATAATAAACCATGGTTCCTGTTCTAATGTTTTTCCAGTAAATTTGGACCCATTCTTGCCTAATTTCTATATCCCTACTTGCATTAATTACTTTTGGCAAAAAATTACTTTCTCCATTCCCATATTGGCTTTCTTCTTAGAATACTTTCTGCAACTTCCTGAATATAATATTCTGTATGGTTATTGTTATTTCTCCTTAAGGATATGCATCCTAAATCCTGTTCTGTCATTATTTCTCAGTATTCTGTCCTGTGTCATCATCATCGCTTTCCAATTTTATCTATAGCCTTATTTTTTTGCTTTATGTATATCGGTCTTACTTGCATACCTCTAAAATATACATTCAGATCAAATAATTCTAAACCACCTTATTTTATGGAGATGATCAACTTATCCTACTTAACGTTTGCCCTTCCAAATAAATTCCTAAACATATTTTTTTAATTATTGTCCACAATTTTTCCTCTGGTTGATAAAAATATGTCTGACCTGTATATAAAATTCAAGAGCTTCTAGTTTCTCTGTTTTTATATATATTTTTCTTTAGTTTCTTACCACATATTATTAGCTGCCATAATAAAATCCTTTTTAATCCATACACCTAAATACTTTATATCGTCATGATCCCATAAATATGGTTATTGCTAAGCCATTCATGTATGGGTTCATAGTTTACCGCTATATCCTTTGTTTTAGATTTATTAATTTTATATCCCCAAAAGACTTGAACTTGTCTCAAAAATAATCCACAACACTGAACTGTCCTTTTTTTGCTCTGTCAAGTGCAAAATAATATCATCTGTTAATAATGCTAACTTTTATTGATTACCATGCCTTTTATATTCTTGAATTTGTGAGTCCCTTATTTTCTTTGGTGGTGGCTGTAAATATAAAGGAAATAAAAAAGTGGAATGAGAACATCCTTGTCTGGTTCCTCTGTTCAAATACAGTTTGTTGGAGGGGATTTCCCCCTACCTTAATTCCTGCCTCAGACCCTTCATATATTATCCTAACTAACCCTATCAGGAAATACAAATGCTTCAGGACCCATCAATAACAGCAGAACTTTCTTATATTCTGTTTCCCCTGGATTATCATTGTTATATTAATGTTTTAATACACTTTCACTGAAATATCACTTGTGACATATGCAAACTTACATTTATATAAAAGTAAATAAACCATGTAAAGAAGTTCACATTTACAGTCATTATACATTGCAATATATTCTTTATTTTTCCAACAAACATCTTTATGAAATTTTCATGCATGACATAGACAATCTTACATTTATGCAAATGAAAAACAAACAACATGACACCACTTTAGTTGCTAACGGTATACATCACAGACACCATTGAAACAACTGTAGTTGCAAACATTATACATCACTTATAATCTATCCAGTCATTGTCAGTTAAGCATTGTATGGTTCATTCAAATCCTGCCTCTTAAACCTTGTTCCTGCTCTGCATATATTGTTTCCACAGCTCCTATTTTCCCTATGTAGTTTGCTCCCTCCCTTTTCTAAAGATCCCAGTTCCAGTTGTTTTATCTATGTTACTATATTCACCACTTCTAGTAAAGTTGGTCTAGACTTTGACTTCCATTTTCTAGTATTTGCTTTTTGGCAGCCACCATAATTAGACTCAGCAAAGCTTTACTATATCTAGGCAATTCCGATTCTGTATCACAAGTAAAAAAAAAATCATCTTCCAAGTCAATCCAATCTGCACACCCAGCATCTCCAACAGAGCAGTCTGCAGGGAATCCCTAAAGTCTAAGATAAGTTAAAGTAAGGCTTGTTTGTATTCTTACATATGTGATTAGTATATATTTCTTTTTATATGTAAAAAATTTCTTTATATATATGAAAAAAATTTCTTTATATATGTGAAATTTTTATTAATGAATTTTTTATTAATGCATTTTTTATCAATGGATTTTTATATACGTGAAAATTCCTTTGGTATAGATACTATTTGACTTTTTTGCACTATTGCTTTAATTTGTTCACATGATGTTGGGCTGTGCGTCATGTGATTTTATGACTCTTATTTAAACTCTGTTTTTCAATGAACCTGTATTAAGCATTGAGAAAGGGTGTAATACCTGAAAGCTATGTGTTGTTATAAAGGTGATTTTTGCTCAGCGTTGGTGTTATTTACTGGATTATTTATACAGCGGTGTGTGCTTAAATCCCTAAAGTCTGCCAGCTAATTACAGTCCCAAAAAATATGTATATATGGAGTCTACTTGGGGTGTAAAATACCTATGTAAACACTTCCAGGCAAAGATCCTAAATCTTCTAGACTTTGTTGCATATTTGGCAGATATACATATAGCTTCCCATTGTCTCTTTGTGCATTGCTTATCCAGTCTCTCTTCCCAATCCTTTCTAAGCTCCTCTGATTGATTCTTATATTTTATCATGCAGTATTTGATATGCTTTACTAATTATTCCTTTTGTAATGACAGCTTCTATTTTAGATTCCATTAAAAACTCTACAAGTGCTTATCTTTTATCCCGGCCCCCCCTATTTCTTTCTGGTTGCCTATACTCTGATATCAATCCTTGATAGGGAAGGCAATGTCTAATCTGCAGTCCAAATAAATTCTTGACCTCTTCCTATTCTATTACCTTTCCCTTTCTAGTTATTTACTCTCAATACCTTGGTTCCTTTGCCAGTTTTCTCCAATAAATTCCAGCCCTCTCTTGACTATTATTTGTATCCCTGACCACAGGTATCACTATTGGCAAAATTTATTTTCTCCATTCTCATGCTGGTTTGGTTCTTAGAATACTCCCTGCTATTTTTCTTAATATAATACTCTATATGATTTCTGTTGCTCTCCTTAAGAGTCTGTATCCAAAATATCAATCTCTCCTTATTTCTTGAGCTTCCTCCCTGTGTCAGCATCATTCATTTCCACTTTGAATTATAGTTTTCCGTTCTGCTATGTACAAGAGCCTTAACTGTGTTGCTCTAAAATACCCCTACAAATCTCGTCCGCCTTTTTCTGTTGGATGAATCAGCTTATCTCACTTGATGCCTTCTGTCTTCCCTTCCCAGATAAAATACTTCAACTCTTTTTTAATTGCTATTCACAATGCTGTACTGTCCCTTTCTGGTTTTGTCTGGTATGGTCAAGAAAAGCTGGCTCTATTTGCAGATGTTAATATTTTATACATGACAAAACCAGAAAGGGACATTACAGTGTTGTGGAACATTTCAAGACAGTTTCAAATCTTCTCAGGATACAAAATTAATGAAGCTAAAACAAAGGAAATAGTTGTAAATTATATACCCGCACACAAATTGGTCCAACAATATCCATATTTATGGGGACGTGATAAAATGAAGTATTTAGGAGTATGGATTAGAAATGACTCTATTGTGGCAGCTAAGGATATTTCAGAAGAGACTAAACAGAAAATAATACAAAAATTGAGAAACTGGAAGCATTGTTGTATGGATATGGATACTAAGATACAAGAAATTAAAATGTTTTTAGCCCCTCTAATCTTATACACAGGTCAGGCATATTTTAATCAACCAGAGGAGAAGCTGTGGATAGCAATTAAAAAGGATTTGAAAGATTTTATCTGGGACGTGAAGACAGCAAGGGTCAAGTGGGATAAAATGATTCTTCCAACAGAACAAGATGGACTAGGATTACCTGATTTGAGGGGGTATTTTAGAGCAACACAGTTAAGGCTCTTATACATAGCACAAGCAGAAAACTATAATTCAAAGTGGAATGGAATGATGATGATACAGGGGGAAGCTCAAGAAATAAGGAGAGACTGGGATTTAGGATGTTAGACTCTTAAGGAGAACAAAAAAACATACAGAGTATTATATTAATAAAATAGAGAGTATTCTAAGAACTAAACCAGCACAAGAATGGAAAAAAGAGATTCTGCCAGTAGGGATGATTGTGATTAGGGATACAGATAATAGGCAAGAGGGACTGGAATTTATTGGGGAAAACTGGCAAATGAACCAAAGTATTGGGAACAAGTAACTAGGAAGGCAAAGGTAATAGAATGAGAAAGGCCAAGGATTTATTTGGACTGCAGGTTAGAGATTGTCTTGCCTTTCAAGGATTGATATCAGAGTATAGGCAAAGAGAAAGAAATAGGGGGGTCCTAAATGAAAGACCAGCACTGGTAGAGTTTTTAATAGAGTCTAGGACAGAAGCTGCCATTAAAAAAGGAATAATTAGTGGAGCATATAAAATATTGCATGATAATTATAAGAATCAATTAGAGGAACTTAGAAAGGATTGTGAAGAGAGATTGGATAAGCAATTCACAAAGAGACAACAGGGAGGTATATGTATATCTCCCAAATTATCCACAAATTCTTTTAATTTCCTACTGATGGATAATATTAACTGGTTAGCAGATTCATCCAATTTAAGTTCTTTCATTAAATATTCTGAAGACTTAGCTTTTCCTTTTTCAAATCAATCACACAATAATACTAATCCATTACTTTTAGTAAATTAATTGTTCTGAGTTTCCTTAAATCAAGACATGTGTGCAATAGGAAAGCTCACAGTTTCCATTTTGATATTAATGTAGTTTTAAAAACGTATTTCTTTAGTTTTTTTGAGAATTGATTTCATGTATGCAGTGTCTGATGATTGAAATGAATTTCCCTCTAAGGTAAATTTTGTTAACCATATGAAAGGATTATTACATAATTCTAATTTATCATATTTAATAAACTTATAATAATTTAGTATAATTTGCTCTGGATGGTTTTCCATTGACTAGTATAAGTTGATTCTATTCAGAGTGTAATAAACTTAAATGTTTCAGTAATAGAATAAGATTCTACATATGGGAAGCTAATACCACCATACTCCCATAATCATATATGATTTCTATAAGTAATTCTCTGCTTTTTAGGATATCATAACAATGAAGTTAACATTTTGTCCATTTCTTTCAAAGTTTTTTGTCAGGTATTAAAGATATTGAATGCAATATATATATAATCTTGGACAATATAATAATTTTAATAAGTACTAACCTATCGTCAAGAGTGAAAAAAATCATTCATTCCATTTTTTAATAAGAAGTAACACTCATTCAACTACTTTTTCAAAATTATTATTAATAATTTACTCACATCTTGATAGATTTTTATTCCTAAATATTTTAATTCTTTTCCTTCCCAATTATATTTGTATTTATCTTTAAACGTACTATCTAGTTATTGAGTTAACACTAACGTTTCAGTTGTATTATTATTAAATTTCAGCAGTGATACTTCTTGAATCTTTTCAATTTCCTCATCTATTTTTTTGAATAATTTAAATCGCCTATAGTTAGTAAAATATCATCTGCATAAAGCTGTATTTTAGAGTGACAAGCTCTGCTAACTGAGAATCCATCAATTTTTTATCGCTTCATATACTATTAGCTAAGGGTTCGATAACTAATGCAAATAGTAGAGGGGATAAGGGACACTCTTGCTTTGTGCCTTTCCTTTAAAGTGAATCCTTGACAAATATAAGATCCAATTTTAACATATGTTTTGGAGTATCTATACAGGTTTTTTAATATTCCAACAAACTGTTGTGGAAATGCAAAAGTTTCTAAAGTTTTAAACAAGTAGTTCCAATCTACAGAATCAAAAGCTCTCTTAATATCTAAGCTAATTAAGGCCAATTTCTTGTTCATTCCGTTTGCTAAATCTAAGATAATTACTACCCTTTTTATATTATCGTACATTAATTTAACAATAAATCCTGTTTGATTATTATTAATTAATTTATCTACTATATCTCTTAATCTTGTAGTAAAAATGGAAGTAAATGTTTTATAGTCTACATTTAATAATGAAATAGGTTTATGCGAGGAAACTAAATTATCATCCTTTCCTTTTTAAGTATTGGTGAGATTACAGAAAATTTTCACGAAGGAGGAATTGTATTGTCACTCTGAATTACCCTGAAAATGTCACCCAATAATTCTAAAATACTTAATGGAAGCAGAATATATAATTTCAAACTTAAACAATCTAACCCTGAAGCTTTACCATTTTTCATTTTTTAAAGTTTCTTTAGCTTCTATTAGGGTATTAGGCTTATTCAATAGAGATATTTTTTGGTCATTAAGTTTATTAGTAACATATTTCTTTAAATAATTGTCATTTTTGTAATCATCAGGATTATTATTTTTATCTTTATTAAGATCTTCATGGATTTTTTAAAAAATATTAAGTGTTTCCTCTATATCTGAAGTAAACTTATTAGTGTTAAGATTTCAGACATTATTGATTTGAGCCCATTTGCTTAACATCTTATGTCTATTAGCTAATATATGTATATTTTTGAAGTCATAGCATAACCATGCAATTTTATTTTTTTCTAAAGCTATCTCCACTTTATGTGTTAAAACTGGTTGATATTTTATCATTATTTTTTTAATGACTTCATTATTATCTGATTTCTTTGTTGGATATATTTCTAATAACTCTTTATCCTACTGTTTCATTTTATTATCAGCCCATCCCTTCAATCTTTAATATGCATTTTTAAGGAGTCCCATAGTATGACTTTACTAACCTGACCATTGTCATTCAAAGATAAAAAAAATCTCGATTTGTTACTTAGGGTAACTCTTAAATTCTTTTAACTTAATCATATATACTGGGTTTCTATAAATAATCTGAAATGTCCTTATATCCATTACTATATTAATACTTAGTGCATTATGATCAGATAAAGGGCAAGGAATAGTTTTAAAATAATTCACTTTATTAAGTGAATCTATAGAGGCATGAATCCTATGAATTCTAGTTTGTGTCACATGCACATGAAAATAATGAGTAAAGAATAATGATTTATCTTCTGTTTTACTAGTAAATCAACTAAATTATTATCACTAATCCATTTAGTACTTTAGCTGATGCCAGTATTTTAGCTTTCTTCTGTTCACTTGTATCATCTTTACTAGATATACATTTGAAATCCCCTGCTAAAATGAAACTACCCTTCCAATTACTTTGTAGTAACTTTAAGTGATCTTTAGCCACTCTTGCACCTATTCCAGGGATCCAGTAAAACCTATTGTATAAAGTTTGTCATTATATTTATTTTTTTACAAATGTATACATTCCTGTGGGATTATTAATGGAGTCCATGACCTTAGGCATTACAGTAGATTTTCTCCAAAGTATAGCAGTTCCTGTCCTCTTTTTGTTAAAAGAAGAAGATGATAACATGTCATAACCTATGTTATTTGAATATTGTATTGTCATGAAAGGGGATACTGCCAGCCTAGCTATCTGGAATTTTGTAAATAATTATATGTCATTTGTGAATATCAACATGATTCATATAAGATATTTGTGTTGCAACTGTATTAGAATTGTATGTCATGCGTATATCAAACTAGGATTGTATAGACATGTGTATTGAAAAGATATTTTATAAAGTGCTGTTTGAAATGTAACACAGTGTACCCTACTGGAAAAGAACAGAAATGTACGCACACTGTTGTAACTGTTTAAATGTATATATTTTAAAAGTGGAAAGTGGTTAACTTTAGATAAATAACTGAAATTATGGCCAGGCCATAAAAAGATATCATCTTTCAGTCAGTGTAGCAACAGGCACAATCTCTATACTGGGGGGGGGGGTGACTTCCTCTATTGTCTTTAAGGTGAAATAATTACTAGCTTTGAAATGTGTAGGAAGGTAATTGTTTAATGACTTCCAGGATTTGCCAAAGATCTGAGGAAGAGCCCTTGCCCATGTATTTTCACAGCTTGATGCTAAATGCTACCAGCTACCATCAATGGTTGCTTTGAGCCTGGGAACTAGGAGTCAGATGACAAACAATGATGTCAATCTGCAAGTTATCCCAGCAGCAATATTTGAGATGTTAGTTTGAGAACTCTCTCAGAGATGCATAGCATTCTGTATTCTGTCTTTGACCTGACAACAACAATTAGAGAAGATCCATTCACCACATATGCCTTCCTCTTAAGTAAGTTAACTAGGAAATAGTATAATTCTCTTAAATATAGTCAGGATTATAGCAAAGCTTAGCTTAGATATTTTCTTTATTTATTTGAGACTGTCCTTCAATGTTGTTTTAAATATTTCCTGTCATTTTGATCTGGTGTCACTGTAAATATGTATTTAGTATTGTCTTGTTCTTTTATTATTTATTATTAAATATTTTTAAGCATTTCATTGTGGCTGATCTGTCTAGAGATATTTAAGTTCTGAGAGTACTTGCATATTTATTTGGTGACACTGTGGGCCACTCCTAACAGCCTTGCTCTTGGTTAAACTACCATTTGTATTAATAGTAGCATTACACAGTAAGATTGGACACCCTTTGCTAAGGGCCTTAAAGTAGCTGATAAGGAGTTCTGGTGACAGTGATAGGTACCTTATAGTCTGGGGAGAAGGGGGCATGGCTAGTAAACCTGTGTCAGCCTTACCCAGGTGTGTGAGTATGGGTAAAACAAATCTCTAAGAGTGTGTGTGTGTGTGTGTGTGTGTCAGCTACTTGAGATCAGGAACATGAAGCACTGGTTGGACAGAGATGGTGCTGGAGGTCTTGGCTTGGTCACTCAATTGAGATCTCAACAATATCTATGGCTGTGCCAGTGGGGAGTCTTATTGAGGATCTGGAGGAACAGGGAGAAACCAGCCCTGGACTGACTGTGATCTCTATGTGCTCTTAAGGGAAATTGCACTTGATGCAGAGAGCTGCATCTGGAAATACAGTGTGTGTACTTATCCTCCCGATGTACATCTCCCACTGGTGCCAGTGGTGAAGATTGAGGCTCCTTGATTACCAGTCTCAATGGTGGGGTGTCATCTGTATAACTTTATCTATCAAGTGAGTCTCTTGCAAGAATATAATGTCTCCCCTATTTAATTTCAGGTACCACATTAATTATTTCCTTTTGTTCCCACTATTTAATCCATTTACATTACTAGATAACAGATTAAAACTGTCCATACTGTGTATTTAAAAAGTGTTTTTCTAAGAGATAATATAATGACACACTTATTCACCAAATGTATTTAATTATATATGACTCCAATGCATTCCTCCAACACTATCTTAACATTCCACATTGTTTTGAATTCTTCCTTTCTATAAACTAAAGTAATAAAACTCCTAAATAAAATCAAAGACAAGTCTACAACTATAACTTTATACATTGCTAATAAAACACAACCTACCATGGATGCCAAAGTTCCTATCTTGCCTGTTGCATAGAAAAATTGCTATACTGTAGCTTTACCTACCAATACCTAAATATTCATCAAAAAACTAGGCAAAAGTACAGTGACTTACAAATAATTGATACAATATAAAATATAGGTCAAAAATAATAAAAGACTATTAATTTAGTTATATATTTTGCCATTTAAAACTATTCCTCCATTACTACATTACTACATAAAAGTTTAATAATCCTATTTTATTAATCACAAATATTAAATAATAAAGCAAATAGAATATTATATACCTATTTATGGAATAGTAGTATAAATTACCCATTAAACATTCCTAAATCATTAAATCATTAACATTATCATTAAATAAATAAGTATAACAGAGTTAGACATGAAGAAATAAAGACATCTGCAAACTTACAGGTGACAGGCAATCTTATCATACTAAAATATAATACAAAAGGGAAATCAATGCACATATGAATTTATCACACTAAAATATACATGCACATTTTATAGATCTAATGAAAGCCCTGAATTAATTTTTAAAGTACAAGTGTCTGTATCTTGAAATTGTGTAACACTCTTAACATGACAAATATCAAAGTATTTAAAAATCCTTTAGCTTATTAAACTATTTCATAAAAAATATGTACATTACAGAGGTCAAAGAGAATGCCTTGCTATTTCTATGGAGTCAAACAATATTTGCAGTCTATATAGTTTTCAAAAGCCAGGCCACAATTTGTTCAGTTCAAATCTCATTCCCTTTCCTGGATTCAAACACATTGAAAAACCTACTTTACTTACTTTCTATCCAAATGGATGTACTGATTCAGCAATAAAGCACTCAAATTTCAGCTTTGACCCATAAAATGAGTCACCTCAGATCATAGTCTTAGTGGAACCAATAACATACAACATGTAAAAGCTTCAAAGTTCATATGACAAAGCTTCAAATTTCAGCTTTCATATTATTTTCAAACATATTATATGATATCATATGTAAATTATATGAGATCTTGTACATTCACATCTCTGACATATGAAGGTATATGTAATAGACAGATTTCTTAAAAGCAGTTTATTTAAATATATTTTCTGTCTTTTTTTACTACTAGTATTCTACATTATTCTATATATCTTGTATTTCTAAAATCTCCAATCAAAGAGCTATTTAGCCATCATCTCTCTATTAAAGATTATAGTATGTGTACATATTTCTTAACTTACTGATACTGCACTTTTATTAATCTTACATTTTAAATATTTCATTCCTTGTGCATTTGTATATTATTCATAAGATGTTTACCCTTCTTATTAATTCTAGTAGTATATGCAATCACCACTATATATAGTGGCATTCTTGCTTAATTTGAATGTGTATTTCTAGCCATTGTGAACTGCTGCTGTGATCTAAGCTTCTCATACTGACATCAGAATTTGACTACTGCATGTGAAAATGACAACTCACAGAACACAGCAGTTGTTAATTTCCTCTGTAAGTTTCTCATTCCTCGGTTCTTTTAAGCTGTTCCAATCAACAACAAGCATCTAACTTTACCTCTTTCAATTAATTTGTACAGTTAATATGTATAGTTAAAGTTAATAACAGTATAACATAAGCTATTAACATGCAAAATGTAAACAAATTATCATCTCAGTATAAAACATTAATATATCTTTTGTTTCACCAATTCTTCACTTTAAAGAAAAGAAAAATGGTGTTATTTTGAGTAGATTTCTCACATATATACTTGAAAAAAAAGAAAGAAAAAGAAAGTTCTTTTCTTTTTTCACAGACATCAGCGGTGAAATTAGACCTAGATTTTGTTCAAGACAACTCAAGGTGGGAAGAATCCAGCATTCTGACAGAAATGGAACATTATTTTGTTATCAAGCTTTCCCTAAGTTTAACTTGCTTCATAAATGACATGTGAAAGGAATGTGTTACACAAGAAGAAAGAAAACAAAACCACCAGCACTTTAACATTTCTAATCAGCACATTACTTAGACCTGACATTCAGTTAACCCTGCAATGCACATATTAAGTTAAGTTGAACAAATAAAATAAAATTCTTAACTTATATAGTCTTAAAGTTATCAATTCTATTGCTTATAATTTGCTGACTTTCTCTTACAGGAAGTATTTGTTTAACATTTAGAAATATACTTATAAGTTTAGTTAAATGAAATGTAGTAAGTCTTTCACTGTAAATATAATAAAACTAACTATTTATGTTCCTTATCATGAAAAAAATGTTTTAGCTTAAAATATGAACACATACATATGTTTTGAAGATTAAAGTCCAGTACAGACCTTTTACTTAAAGGGCAAATCTATTGTCACAGAAAAAAGTCCTACAGTCAGAGAATGAAAATCTCTTGTTTTTAGGCTTTTTTAATTTTAGAAGTAGTTTTCCAGGAATTCAACTCACTCTGTCTCTTCAGGGTTATACTGTTACACTCCATTTCTTCAGTATTATTAAGGATTGTATGATTCTTGGCTGGACCGCCTTCTGTGTGGAATCTGCATGTCCTCCCCATGGTCGAGTGGTGTTCGAAAGACATGTGTGAATGGGCGTGCCTTTGTTGAAGGTTGGGCATTGTGCTGGCACCTCAGCACTGTAAAAATCTACTGCCAATCATTAGCGGACCGGAGTTCCTATGTGGCGACCCCTAACCGGGAAAAGCCGAAAGAAGAAAGAAAGTATTGCTGTTAACAAACGTGGATGCCTCTTCCAGTGTGTTAAATATTTTGGTTTCTTTAGAAACAAATAATTTGATCTTTACAGGAAACACCAAAGTGTCTTTAATATTGTTATTTTTAAGTTCCTTGATCAATGGTAAACAGGATTTTCTTTTAGAAACAAAACAAGATATGCAGATAAGGGTGGACAAACCACAACTTCAAATAGCACAAGTATATACAGCCAACACAGCAGAAATTTCACTAGAACTCGCATTTATTAAAACAATTACTAAAACTCCAGAAAAAAACAATAAAAAGCTGAGCGCTTTCACATCTATCACAGGCACTTCCTCAGATCTAATACATAGAAGTTAAAACATTCCTTAAGTACTCACTTTAAATCTGGACAGGGTAAGGCCCTAGATCTCAGCACAGGTCTTAAAGGTACAGAACCATTTAAATATTTCCCACAGTCAGCATGCAGTTTTAAAATCCATTTTGTCTCCACACATTCAGTCCTAGTTTTAATGTCACCTCTTCTAATACTAGGCTTAATCAACTCTAGTACCAATAAGATAAATATATGGGTAGAATGAGTAACTAAAACATGCCTAGCAAGGACATTTCTAACATCTTTCTTAGAGATATCATTATTATGTTCACATATCCTGTCCATTAGGACCCTATTAGTTTTACCAACATAATAACATTCACAAACATTGCAGACAGCAAGATACACTAAATGTAAACTTTTACAGTCAGCATAAAAGTTAAATTGGTAAATACATCCAGTCACAATATTCTTATAACTACTACTACTATTCACATACTTACACATCTTACAAGATTTACATGGATACATCCCTTTCTAGGTTGATAGCAATTAATTCTTACTCCTTGCTGGTTTATAACATAATAACTTTTTCAAGGACTGACTGTTCTTAAAACAAAAATTAGGAATATCACCCAAAAATGTTTGTATTTCTCATCAGCAGTGAGAATATGCCAATTCTTCTTCGCTATATCGTAGACAATACCAACATCATTAGAAGAGGTAAGGGAAAACCTACCCTTATTCATGTCAGCATTGGGTATTGATATAACATTATTAGTTCTATCAGAAAGTAAGGTCTGGCAGATTGAGACCTACATGTCAACACTAAATCAATCTCTTCTGTATAGTCCCTTAATAGAAAATCATTTTTCTGCAGGGCAAAAGATCTCAACAGGTCACCATCATCATAACATAACCTAGATAACCTATAAAACTATCCTTTTAACACATTTCTATGGGCAAAACGTGGGTGCATTCTTTGTCTATGTAAAATATTCTCTTTCTTGCAAGGCTTCTTATATAAAGTCGTACTCAGACCTGTTTGAGTTTTATAGATAGTAATGTCCAAGAACTCTATAATTTCATTTGAGTACTTCACAGTGAAACTAAGAGAGCTCATAGTATTCTGCAAATACTCCACAAAATCTGTCAGCATATCTTGTGGACCTCTCCATATAAAAAAGACATCATCCACAAAGTGAGTATAAAAGGGGATGAGCCAATGAAAAAGATTTTCTTTTACTCATTACTTTACTGGAATAATTATTGAAAATCTGACCACGAGTTGTACTGTTTTCTTAACCCTTAAATTGAGAAGCATAGTCTGGATACAGGTTTGCTGCATCCAGAGCTGCAGCCGCATGGTGGTTAACCCTTTGTGAGGTATTCCAGCTACAAAATTTCCCTTAGTAGCACTTGTGTGATCACCTAGTAGTACTGCTCTTAGACCTTCCACCCTTTACCATCTTAGCTCTCTGGCTTCTCTCCCTCAGTTTCTGACAAATATGGATGGACAAATTCCTACATTTTCTCCTGCCAGTCTGGTTGATATGGGGATCCTGAGACAGTGTAGCAACTGCCTCATGTACATGGACAATCCTCTACTACTACCACCTAGGAACACAATTTGTGAGAGACGCAATTACATTAAGAAACTAGATTCAATGCTCTGTCCCTCACAAGCCAGTATATCTGGCACTGAGAAGGTTGTCAACACAAACACCACACCTCAAACACCACCCACACCTACACAACACACATCCACATATATGGAGGTCCTCAACAAAAACATACCCAAACAAAAGAGACCTCTGAGGCAAAAACACACGCAAACTCCAATGCTTACCACACCACACACCACACATAGTCAACACAGCTGTGTCTCAGAGCCACTAAGACCTAAACATAAACCCAACATAGTCATAGGAGACTCCATTGTGAGACACACAGATGTGTCCCTCACCAGGCTGGATAAGGAGAAAGTCATGGTTTGCTATTTGTCAGGTGCCAGAATCTGCCATATCACTCATGCACTCAAGTCTCTCAACAACAGGTACTGTTATGACTCTTGACTCTGTCATAGTCCATGTTGGCGTGAATGACTTAAGATGTACCTCCCTGGACTATATGAACAGAGACATGATTGAGCTTGCTGAATATGTGTCCCAGGCAGGTATGTTCTTAGCCTTAAACAGCATTCTACCATCACCCAGAATGATGCCTCAATACAAACAGAAAATAATTGACTTTAACAATTGGCTTAGTTTCAGGTGTCATTCTAAGGGGATCCAGTACCTGACAGCCTGGGAAGACATGATTGACAAACCACACTGTTTTGCCAGAGATGGCCTCCATCTGTCTTCCTTGGGCTTCAGGCTCCTGGCAAAGGCTCTTGCCTCCCCTGGAGTGCCTTTTTTAGGCAATGCCATGAGATCAAAACTACTATCATGAAAATGTAATCAAAATGCAAATTAAAGGTCATACTGCTAAACCCTAGGAGTCTAAATATGAAACTGCACTCATTGCAAGCATTCTTAACCCTGGAAGATGCTGACATTTGTGCAGTCACAGAAACTTGGTTCAAAGCTGTGGAGAGCACCCCAGCCATATCAGGTTACTCATCCTATCATACATTCAAACCCCAAACCGTGGGCAGTAAAGCAAAAGGAGGTGGAGTTGCAATATATATATATATATATATATATATATATATATATATATATATATATATATATATATATATATATATGTGCCGGTCCCAAGCCCGGATAAATGGGGAGGGTTGCGTCAGGAAGGGTATCCAGCGTAAAACTTCACCAAATCTTTTCATGCAGTCACCAGTTAATATTTCCATACTGGATCGGTCGAGGCCTGGGTTAACAATGACTGCCACCAGTACTGTTAGCCAACAGGGTGCTGGCAGAAATTGAGCTACTGTTGGCCGAAGGAGGAGAAGAGGTGGAAGGCATGGCCGAAGGCAGGAAGAGAGGAGAAAGGCTAGGACTGTGGTAGTGAGGGTCGGAACTTTGAATGTTGGCAGTATGACTGGTATAGGGAGAGAGCTAGCTGATATGATGGACAGAAGGAAGGTTGGTATATTGTGTGTGCAAGAGACCAGATGGAAGGGGAGTAAGGCTAGGTGTAGCGGTGGTGGGTTTAAATTGTTTTATCATGGTGTGGATGGGAGGAGAAATGGCGTAGGAGTTATTCTGAAGTAGCAGTATGCGAAGAGTGTTTTGGAGGTAAAAAGGTGTTGGATAGAGTGATGTTTATGAAGCTGGAAATTGATGGTGTAATGATTAATGTTGTTAGTGCATATGCTCCACAAGTTGGGTGTGCAATGGATGAGAAAGAAAAATTTTGGAGTGAATTGGATGAAGTGGTGATGACTGTACCCAAGGGTGAGAGAGTGGTGATTGGAGCAGATTTCAATGGGCATGTTGGTGAAGGGAACAGTGGGGATGAGGAAGTGATGGGTAGGTATGGTGTTAAAGGAATGCAGAAGGTCAGATGGTAGTGAATTTTGTGAAAAGGATGGGCATGGCTGTGGTGAATACG
This sequence comes from Protopterus annectens, assembly GCF_019279795.1. Classification (NCBI taxonomy): domain Eukaryota; kingdom Metazoa; phylum Chordata; order Ceratodontiformes; family Protopteridae; genus Protopterus; species Protopterus annectens. The sequence goes on along the minus strand of NC_056728.1, from coordinate 1,377,799,879 downwards.
TATTTTAACAAGAGGGAGGAGCATAGGGTGACATACAAGAGTGGAGGAAGATGCACACAGGTGGATTATATGTTATATAGGAGGGCCAGTTTGAAGGAGATTGGAGACTGTAAAGTGGTGACCGGAGAAAGTGTAGTTAGGCAGCATAGGATGGTGGTTTGTAGGATGATGTTGGTGATCAAGAAGAGGAGGAGGAGTGTGAGTGCAGCACCAAGGATCAAATGGTGGAAATTGAAAAAGGGTAATTGTGAGGTGGAGTTCAGGGATGAGTTAAGACAGGCACTGGGTGGCAGTGAAGAGTTACCAAATAGCTGGGTAACTACAGCAAAGCTAGTAAGGGAGATGGCTAGAAAGGTGCTTGGTATCACATCGGGACAGAGGAAGGATGACAAGGAGACATGGTGGTGGAATGAGGAAGTACAGAAGAGTATACAGGCAAAGAGGCTGGCAAAGAAGAAGTGGGATTGTCAGAGAGATGAATAAAGTAGACAGGAGTATAAGGAGATGAGGTGCATGGCAAAGAGAGAGGTGGTGAAGGCTAAGGATAAGGCATATGAAGAGTTGTATGAAAGGTTGGACACTAAGGAGGGAGAAAAGGTCCTGTACCGATTGGCTAGACAGAGGGACCGAGCTAGTAAAGATGTGCAGCAGGTAAAGGTGATAAAGGATAATGAGGGAAACATACTCACAAGTGAGGAGAGTGTGTTGAGGAGATGGAAAGAGTACTTTGAGGGGTTGATGAATGAAGAGGATGAGAGGGAGAGAAGGTTGGATGATGTAGGGATAGTGAATCATGAAGTACAATGGATTAGCAAGGAGGAAGTAAGGATAGCTATGAAGAGAATGAAGAATGGAAAGGCTGTTGGCCCAGATGACATACCTGTGGAAGCATGGAGGTGTTTAGGTGAAATGGCAGTGGAGTTTTTAACCAGATTGATTAATGAAATCTTAGAAAGTGAGAGGATGCCTGAGGAATGGAGAAAAAGTGTTTTGGTACCGATTTTTAAGAATAAGGGTGATGTGCAGAGCTGTAGTAACTACAGAGGTATTAAAATGATCAGTCACAGCATGAAGTTATGGGAAAGAGTAGTGGAAGCTAGGTTAAGAAGGGACGTGATGATTAGTGAACAGCAGTATGGTTTCATGCCGGGAAAGAGCACTACAGATGCGATGTTTGCTCTGAGATTGTTGATGGAGAAGTACAGAGAATGTCAGAAGGAGTTGCATTGTGTTTTTGTAGACTTAGAGAAAGCATATGACAGGGTGCCTAGAGAGGAGTTGTGGTATTGTATGAGGAAGTCAGGAGTGTCAGAGAAGTATGTAAGAGTGGTACAGGATATGTACAAGGGTAGTGTGACAGTGGTGAGGTCTGCAGTGGGAGTGATGGATGCGTTTAAGGTGGAGGTGGGGTTACATCAAAGATCAACTCTGAGCCCTTTCTTATTTGCAATGGTGATGGACAGGTTGACAGACGAGATCAGACAGGAGTCCCCATGGACTATGATGTTTGCAGATGACATTGTGATCTGTAGTGAGAGTAGGGAACAGGTGGAGGAGACCCTGGAGAGATGGAGATATGCTCTAGAGAGAAGAGGAATGAAGGTCAGCAGGACTAAGACAGAATATATGTGCGTGAATGAGAGGGAGGATAGAAGAATGGTGAGGATGCAAGGAGTAGAGGTGGCGAAGGTGGATGAGTTTAAATACTTGGGGTCAATAGTTCAGAGTAACGGTGAGTGTGGAAGAGAGGTGAAGAAGAGAGTACAGGCAGGATGGAGTGGGTGGAGAAGAGTGTCAGGAGTGATTTGTGACAGACGAGTACCTGTAAGAGTCAAAGGGAAGGTCTACAAGACGGTAGTGAGACCAGCTATGTTATATGGGTTGGAGACAGTGGCATTGACAAAAAGGCAGGAGTTTGAGCTGGACGTGGCAGAGTTAAAGATGTTAAGATTTGCACTGGGTGTGACAAGGGTGGACAGGACTAGGAATAAGTATATTAGAGGGTCAGCCCAGGTTGGAAGGTTTGGAGACAAAGCCAGAGAGGCAAGATTACGTTGGTTTGGACATGTGCTGAGGAGGGATGCGGAATATATTGGGAAAAAGATGCTAAGGATGAAGCTACCAGGTAACAGGAAAAGAGGAAGGCCTAAGATAAGGTTTATGGATGTGGTGAGAGAGGACATGCAGGTGGTAGGTGTGACAGAGCAAGATGCAGAGGACAGGAAGAAATGGAAACAGGTGATCCGCTGTGGCGACCCCTAACGGGAACAGCCGAAAGAAGATGATATATATATATATATATATATATATATATATATATATATATATATATATATATAAAACACATACACACCTCCAGGCTGGTCAAACAGTATGACACACAGGAGACACTCCAGGTGCAGTTAACCACTGACAAGACTGCTATTCAAATCATAGATCCTACAGACCCCCAGCTTTGACTCAAGATGCCCACTCCACCTATCTGGACCTCTTCAAATCTATCAAGATTCAACCCTTTACCCTGATTCTGGGTGACTTTTATTATCCAACCATAGATTGGAAGAACTTGTTGTGTCTTTCGGCTTTTCCTGGTTAGGGGTCACCATAGCGGAACTCTGGTCCGCTAATGATTGGTAGTTGATTTTTACGTGCCGAGTTACCAGCCCTGACACACAACCTTCAACGAAGGTACACCCATTCACGCATGTCTCCACGCAGAAGACGCTCTAGCTGAGAATCGAACCGGACAGCGTCTTACTGTGAGGCGACAATGCTACCGCAGCACCACCACTGTGGGTGTATAGATTTCATGCCAAAACACAAAGGACCAGAGACTCCTTGATTTTGTCAATGCAAATGCCTTGGACCAGCTGGATGACACCCCCACAAGAGGTGAAAATATCTTGGACTTGGTATTAACCAACATGAGTAACCACTGCAGCATCTTTACAGTGTCATTCTCCCTGGTAAGATCTGACCACAAAGCAGTCACTTTCAAAGTTACCATCTCCCCTGACCCCTCCTAGCTAGGGTCAAACAAAAAATACTTCTCCAAAGCTGATTACAACCTCCTGAGGGAAGGTATAAACAGCTTCACAGCCCCTCCCCCTCCATAGGAACTGGTACATATGTCCAAACCTACACCAACATACTATATGAGCATTTATATAGCTGTATGGAATCAGGAATACCTGACAGGGCAAAATCCTCCTCCTCAAGGAAGAGTAAACCTGTTTGGTGGACATCTGCTATAAATAAACTATAATAAAAGGAAAAAACTTGCTGAGCAGGGCTAAGAAGGAGCAGGTGCCTCAGTGGAAGCAATCTCTCCTTAACCTGAACAAACAAATAAGACCACTAGTGAAATCCTCCAAAGCAAACCTCAAGTCCAAACTGGCCACGTCTACTAAAGACAGTCATAAGACCTTCTTCACATATGTCCACAATCTCAAAGGAAGCACTCAGATCTGCTCAGAACTGGTGGTCAAGGACACCACATACACAAATGCCGGAGATATAACCAACCTGCTGGCAGACAGGTTCAGTGAAAACTTCACCCCTCTGTCCCCATCAGTAAGTCAGGGCACTCCAGCACCTGGCCCCCTCCCCTTATGTCTAGGGAGCAAGTCATCACTGCCCTCTCAAAGGCAAAAACTACAGCCTCCATGGGACACAATAACATCTCAGGCTGCATCCTCCATGAACTCGGGCAGGAACTTGCAACACCATTAGGCACCCTATTCAACCAAAGCCTGATACCAGCTTCATCCCAGCTGCTGTGTGGAGGACGGCCAATGTAATCCCTTTGCACAAAGGTGGAGCATCCACCGATCTGGGAAATTATAGACCCATCAGCCTAACTAGCTTGATCTGCAAGGCCATGGAGCAGATTATCATAGACCTTATTAACAAGGACATTGGCAACCTCCAAACACTCGATCTCACACAGTTTGGTTTTGTCAAGGGGAGGTTATGCCTGTTAAATTTGGTCGACTTCTTTGAGAAAGTCACCAAAGCCATGGATGAGGGGAAGACAGTGTACACCACCTACCTTGACCTGGCCAAAGCCTTCAGTACTATTCCCCACTCAGGTATAATAGATGAACAGTCTCAGCTAGGCAGCAATCCATATGTTACCAGATGGGTTGCGAACTGGCTCACTAATAGAACCCACCTAGTCAAAATAGGGGAAGCCATCTCAACCAGTAGACCCATAATGAGCGGTGTACCCCAGGGATCAGTCTTGGGGCCTCTGTTGTTTGAGATATATTTTTCTGAGGCACAGGTCAAAACCAGTGGGCTATGGCTGACCAGGTTTGCAGATGACTGCAAGCTGGGCACTGTCATCAATTCCCCTAGTGATGTGGACATCGTCCAAGAGGGTCTCATCAAAACAAATGAATGGTGCCAGAAACGTGGCCTAAAACTGAATGTCAAAAAATGCATCATCATCCCCTGTGGGGAGAGTCACATCCCCACAAATGATCACATTAATAACAACATCCTAAGCATGCAATCAGTCCTGATGGACTTGAGCACCCAGGTTGATAGCAAACTGACTTTTGACCATGATATTGCCTCCACTGTACAGAAAACTTTCTACATGGCCCACCTCATTAGTAAGGGTATCTCATCCAGGGACAAGGTGGTCATAACATCCCTGTATTCTTTCCTTATAAGACCCATTATTGAGTACAATGCCCCTTTTGGCATGTACCTCACAATGCACATGCAGCAGCTGGAGAGACCACAGATGTTCCTCACAGGAGAATCCAGGGCCTCAGACATCTACCCTACACAAATAGGCTAAAGGCCCTGTCCCTGAACTCAGTCTCATACAGACTCCTCAGAGGTGACGTCTGTTTTGCATACAAAGCAATCTCAGAACCCGTCTTGATGGGACTGCTGCATATACGCAAGTCAAGTTCCACTTGAGTAACCTGCACACGTGACCTCAACTTAATCTGTGACATCAATAGGACTTGTTGGCAGGACATATTTTTGTCCCAGAGACCCCCCCCTTCTGTGGAATAGACTTCATCTTCACATAACATCAAGCAGAGTATCTCATTAGCCCTTTTTAAGTGCAACCTGGATAACTGGATGAGGAACACAAACTACAACCCTGGGATTCCACCTGTGCCCCTGCTGGACAGGGCATTGGGTGCTGACTTGTTGAAACATGGGCCAAATTCTTGGCTAGGCTTGTAAGGGCCTTATGGCCAATAGCCTAGTAACTTCCTATGATCCTATGATACATGTTCACCTATTTTAATAGGTTGGATGGACCATGCTGTTTTTAACATTTGATCTTTTCCTAAGCTAGACATGAACTTAATTATAATTGAACATGGTCTAAGCTTTCCTTCTTCAAAGGTGCTCTCAGGGATCTATGTGCCCTTTCAGTTCTAAAAGATAAAGTTTCAGGTAGATTTAATTGTTTATGTAGCCAGGTAGTTGAGAAGTTTATTATATTGTCTTCCTCATACTTTTCAGGTATACCATAAATTCCGGTGTTATTTCTTCTCAGTCTGTTTTTCAAAATCATCAAGTTGTTCTATGAGACAGTTATTTTGTTTTAAAAGAAATTTTGTCTGAGACTCACCATCAGCTTTCTCCCTTCATGATCAGTTAAAGTTTCTGCCATACTCCTGATTTCTGTACTTATTTGTTTCATAAGCATTTCTAAATGCTTCATCTTCTTTCTGGTCTCTTCTTTGAAACTTTCTAGTTTGGTATCCAGTTTGTCAATTTTAAGTAATACATCCTGCATACTAGATATTAGTGACTGTATGTCTGTTTTAACACAAGAATCCTGTGTACCATTTCTTGAGCAGCTCATGTTCAAGTCTGTTCTCTTTTAACCAAGCAGTTGAAATTTTGACAGAAAAATTGCAGCTTTTGAAGAAGTTGGAGTTCTAAATCTTTTCTCTGACTATTAGTGACCAAAATTAGCAGGTATCTCCAAATTTTTTGCTTACATTTTCTGTCAGAGAAAAGTTTTCAGTCACAGAGCTTTCACCAGTTGCTGCTCTCAATTAGCCATCTTGGCCATGCCCCCTCCCCAATACTTTAATCACTGCCAGCCCCTCTAAGTAATTTTTTTATTTTTTAACCATACCTCTTTCTCTTTTATTTTGACCCTATTTTTAAACTCCATTTTCATGTTATCCCAGTCACTAGCTATAACTTCTGAAGACATTTCTATCTTCCCTAATAACTCTTGAATAATTTCCACTACCAGTTCCTTAAATTCCTCTCCTTTTAACAGGTATGTGGGAAAGCATCAGTGTCTTATATGTTGGGTGTTACCCTCGACAGCCTTAAATATGTCTCTCCGCATCAGCAATATAAAGTGTAAAATTAAGTCTACCCTATATGGATGCATAAAATATTTCTATATATCACCAAAAAGGACAGCCATAGACAGAAATATTCTTCAGCCATGTATGCATTATCTCTACTGGCATATATCTCCAAGAAAAAATCTTAAAGATTTTCAAAGTCTCTCCAATAAAATCTGTTACTTCATCTTCTTCTCACTAAATACAGAACACTGCCACAGCACTCTCTGAAGAGCCAACTGGCTCATCACAACATATTTATCAGCTTCTTCCATCCTTATTAACTGACCCTTATACAGCATACTAGTCCCTCCAACCCATAGACTAGATGTGAAAAACACTCCATATCAATGTCATTCACAATCCAGCAGTGTTGCACAATATCTTCCAGTAAGCATACCTTCTCAACTTTAGGACATACCTCAAGATAATTGCTTCCTATGCAGTTTGGTAGCATACCTGATGATAACATATTTAGACAAAACTAATAAAACTTCTAAAAAAGAGACACTTGTTCCTGTCTCGCACATCTCCCTATAACATAACTATTGCAACTATTAAAGTCAGTTTATACATCTGAAATGCTCTTCTCCTCTTTGTTCTTGGTCCTTATATGACCACAATGTTTAAAACCCTCTGAAAATTCATAGATTCATAAATTCATAGATTGTTACTATTCTAATGACTGGGGGGGGGGTGCTTTCTAAGCCTAGCTAAGTTTTCCCAAAAGAACAATGATGTCCTGTATCCAAAATAGGACGCTGAGAGCTACACATGTATAAGCTATCTCTGTCCATAAAGGACATGGTTTCCAGGCCTGGTATAGACTTCCTACTTCCCATCTACTGGTCTAGGTTGCGTTTAAACTGGGTAATAAATGAACTCATCTTCACATGGATTGAAAGCCTGTTCCATAGGAAGGACAGTCTCTAAGACACATATCTGTCTCTCCAGCATGTTCTGTTTAAGTCACAGACAACATTCAGGTCCCTATACCTTGTATTTTTTGTACTCTTGACATACAAATATGTAGGAGATTCGTAAGTGTGGAGGTTGCGCATGCCTTGTAACCAGGCATAGATCACCTCTCAGCAATCTATAGGAGAATAAATAGAGGGAAAGGGCTTTAAGGCACTCTCTATAAGACAGGTTTGTTACGCCTTGTATTCTTCCTGTTAGAAACCCCTGAGGTCTCTCTAGTTGTGTCATATGTCTGGTAAACTACATACCAAAGGGAGCATTGCACTCTGTGATTGGTCTGGTAAGGATGGGGTAATAACTTCTTTGGACCTAGATACCATGACCTTATTTATAAGTTGTGCAAAATAAAAGGGTTTCCTCACCAGTGTGACCAAGTGGTAGTCGAAGATAAGGCTACTGTCTACGTGTATACCCAGATTCTTGAAAACTGGGTTGACTTTAAGGAGCGTATTATCAACATGGTAATTAGATAGGATGGCTGACTTCCCAAAGGGAACAATTATGGATTTCTTAGCACTGAGCTTAAGACCATGGCTTTGACACCATTTGTTAGTCAGAGATAGACCTTCTTGAAGAATTCTAGTGTCTGTAAGGGAGTCGATGATAATGCCCAGCTTGCAATCATCTGCAAACTTAGTCAACTATAGACCTTCAGCACTTGCTTCCATTTTAGAGAAATAGATGACAGAAAGGAGCGGGCCCAGTATGGAGCCCTGGGGGACTCTGCTAGTAACTGGCTTCTTGGTGGAGATGGCCTCACCTATTTGGATCTACTGGGCCCTATCAGTGAGCCAGTTGGCTATGCACAGGGTGATAAAAGAGTTTATACCTAAATTAGTGACCTTGCCTATAATGCTCGAGTGGGTATTGTATCAAAAACCTTGGCCAGGTCGAGTTAAGCTGTGTGCACAGTCTCAGCTTCATCCAATGCTTTGGTGACCCTCTCAAAGATGTCTACCAGACTTAATAGGCAGGTCCTTCCTTTAACAAAGCTTAACTGTGATGGGTCCAATGTTTGTAGGTTACCTATGTCCTCATTTATCATGTCCATGATGATTCTTTCCATGGCCTTACATATGAGGCTGGTCAGACTTATGGTCCTATAGTTATCCAGATTAGTGGTTGGACCTCCTTTGTGCAGGTGAATTACTGTAGCCATCTTCCATTCCTTGGGCACAAAATCTGACTGAAGGTTCCAGCTGAAAATTGATTCAAGTGGGCCAGAGAGGTCATGTTCCATGCTATTTATTAAAAATCCTGAGATGTTATCATATTTTTTTAAACAAATCTATTATTTGAATGTATACTCTGTATTAAACTACTGAAACATAAACTCTTTATTTTTACTGTTACTGTATTGTACTCTCAGCTATGGCTAAAACAAATCTATTTTGGATCCGTACACTACCCCAGTTAACAAATGTTAGATAAGTAAATAAATGTCAACAAAGCAGGAAAAGGATCTGAGGGTGTTGATCTCACCTGGCATGGGGTACCAAGATCATGGTGAGAGGACAGTGACAGCAGCAAATAGGATGCTAGGGTTTATCCTCAAGGAGAAAAATTCCAAAAGCAAAAAAGTCATGCTTCTATGGTATAGGGCCTTGGTCAGACCACATTTTGAATATTATATTCTGTTCTGGAAGCCATATAAGGACAGGAACATCAGGCTGTTGGAAGGAATCAATCTACCAGAAAGATCCATGGGACAGAGAAGCTAGAGTTTTCCTCATTTCAGACCAGAAGAGACAGGGGAGAGACATGGTCTTACAACACAAGATCATGTCAGGGATATGTGCAGGGGTCTTTCTGAACAAGGAAAGAAGAGGCAGGACAGAGCACAAGCAAAGGATTGTAGGCCCTAACTACTCTGTGCATCTCAAAAACTGCTCATTCACCAAGGAGGATGCAGTTCTAGGGAATGAACTACTGGAATGGGTTATGAAGGGGGTCTCTGCAGAGCCATTCAAAAGGGCATGGGACAGGTAGTAAAAAGGTACGGTGTCAGGTAGGAATGGAAGAAGTTAGAGTGTTAAAGCACTCAAATAGGCAGATTGTACAGACTTATTGTTTCCTTATTAGCTTTTTAGAATAGCAGGATCATAGGAGTTAGAAAGTAACCAAGCCACAAGGCTAGGTCTGCCTTGCCAGTACCCACCCTTAGACTTTGCTTCTTTTTTCAAGGAAGGCCAGACCAGTCATACAAGTGGTGAATTTGTGAATACCCATCCTGTTGTCCAGCTTTCTTCTATCAGATAAATGCGAAGTAATGTAATGTACATGAAATGCTTAGTCAAATGAAGGTGCTGAGCAGTCACACGCAACAGCACAATAGCGCTTCTCATTTCTGACTTCACTCAGCAGCACTGGAACAACCTAGAAATGTCTATTTTTTATGCCGTCATGAGCCTTCTGAATCCTTAATCCTCACAGCTTTACCTGCCCTCACCACTGTGTAGTAGAGAGTCCATTGTTCCCTTCCAAGCAGTCACATTTGTTCAGTAAGCACAGGCTCCCAACATTCTGTGTTATAGAGCCTATAGACTTACGGGTTGCTGTTTTTAGTCAATTATACACACAATAAGAACTGAGAATCCAAAAATGACAAAGAGGCAGTTGAAATTGCAGGTTCAACACACACGAGAGGACACCATAAAAACCTCAGTGTAAATCTTATTACATGCTTTTATCCTCATACAGTTTACCAGGACTTCTTCAGAATAAAATCAACCTTTATTTTCATTTAGTTATATAGAAAAAGCTGAAATCTTGTGACACATAATTAAAACATATATTTAAAGTGGCAATACCCCTTGTTCATTATAACATTACAAGCATTAAATAAGGAGTTCTAAAATAGCAACTAAAATATAAATTTTACATTTACAGTAACTAGTTATTGTTATAATTTAGCAGTTCGATTTTTTTAACACACTAGATATAGATACATGATCATTTAACCCCAGATATCTGTTAGCTTTCAATGTTAACTACCATTTGAGCTCTCTGTATATTCAGTTATATGAGCACAATTACAACATTATGAAATGTAATAAAAATAGTGCTTTATACAAGCAATCTAAAAGTTGCCCCATTACAAAAAGTTTTTATTTGTCATACTTGAACAGGTTAAAGCTAACCCCACAGGGGGAAACTAAAGTGCTTTTAGAATCCAAAGAAGTTAAATGGCAATTAAGGTTACATGCAACTCAGTATCCAGGTATACATGAAAATATATCAATTCATCCTTTGCTGGTTATGAAGTCCAAAAAGTTATAACATGACTGTTAAAATATTTTCCTTCCCTCTTTGATTGGATGAGTAACCAGAAATTCTAAAAGATTTTCCTTCCCTCTTTGATTGGATGGGTAACCAGAAATTCACCTCAGGGGTTCCAACTGTGTCCCTCTTGGACAGGAGCAATAGGTGCTGATTTTAGTGTCTGCTTGAACCAGACACCTTTGGGAACATGGGTTGAACTTGACTAGGCTTGTAAAGTCACTGGGCCCATTAGCCTAGTAAGCTCCTATGATCCCATGATCGATTTTAAATTATTTTTAATTACTATTTATGTTTATTTATTGATTTTCTTAGAAGTTTTAACATCCGGTATTAAATTCATCAATATTTTAACAGTTTTTATTATTTTAATGGCATTGTGAGAACTTTATATTGTTGGGTTCACTACTTGGTGTATATTTTTAAACTCTTCTAATATTAAATTACCTATAAAATTAATTGTTAATGGATTCTTAATTGGAAGCAGTTATTGCTGTGATATTCTGTTATAAATGTGGGTTTTGTATTTTATACAAACTGATTCTGATGAAGTCCTGTTTTCACAGATGAAAGCGCTAAATCCATGGCATTTTGGTGGTATAATTTAATAAAATATTTTTTAAGGGACTTGAGTGGCGGATTAATGGACTCTGGTAGGTAGCGTTACCATCTAAGGTAATATTTTTGGTTTAGAAAAAGGGAGATGTAAGACGTGTGTCCTCTGTTTTTAAGTTATCATTGCCACTAATATGTTGGTTGTGTAGAGTGGTTTTCTGTGCACTAAACAGCTTCAAAAAATCACATATAATGAGGAGTATTCAGAACATTTTTGTGACTGGATAAAAAGGAATGTTCCTTCAAAACAGGGTCAGTTGAGAGTTCTGTGCATATATGCTATCGCATTCCCTGTGTTTGCTTCTTGATGTTTTGATGTAATGTTGTAAATGTCATCTACATTACTGTTTTATTGCCACAGATCCCTGTCAGCCTTTAGTATGGTGTAAGTACCATCTGCATTATGTATGTTATTTTTTTTTACCATGAGTCCCAACCAGCCTTTAGTGTAAGCACCATCTGCTTGAATTTTTTTTTTTTGCTACAAGACCCTACCAGCCTTCAGTATGCCATTTGCTATGTGTCAATGTGATCTCCCTCTGCCTGCAGGTTGAGCCGCTGATGAGTTCATGACTCTGTCCTTCTATGGTAAACATCACCAGTTATGTCCTAACTTTATCAATCACCAGGCAGGGGCTCAGACCTAGGCAGAACAGTATTGATGGGGGTGGAGTTTTACAGTATATCAAGACAGGGTCAAGTCCCAGCTCTATCCCTCACTGAGTGGGGTCCTGGTTCAGGTAAGTGCAGTGTCTCAACTTCTGTCCAGTGGCTGGGAAGTGAAGTAGCTTGGGAGCAATCATCACAGTGTAGCTGGCTTGTATGATTGGGGCAGGTAGGCAGTAAGTCCTACCTGTCCCCCCTCCACCTGTGCATAGTCATGATGTCCACCGATAGTTGTGCATTGGGTCTTTGCAACACATGTTCATACCTCAAAGTGTTATGGGGTCAGCAGCCCTGTACCCCCAAATGGACATGCACAGTTGTGTAATTTTCAGTCTTCAGTGGGAATACGACTATGAAGCATATGTCTTGAACACATGCCTGCTCCTCCCCAGAAGAGAGGTGAGCAGACTAAGGTTAATCATTTCTCTCCTCACTGATGCCATTTCCTGCAGGTGCCTGATCTGGTCTTCACACCATAACTCTCAGCCTTTTACTGGAAGAAATCTGGTCAAAGCCTAAAATAATGGAGGGACAAAGATCCAAAGACAGGGACAGATGTTAACTATTGCTCTTATAAACTTAAAATGTTGATGTAATGGGTCTATATTAGAACATCAAAGTTTCAAAACTTTGAATGTTCTAATATCAGCCCCTATTCAGCGAAAGTTGAAAACATAAAACATACAGAACAGTGATTTTTTTTTCCTAGGGAAAAAATTTGCTGTTCCAAAACACATACACACAACACAAGCACACCAAACAAACAGCAATCCACACACATACACCTAAAATCTTACACCTAACCCTACACTAAACTATACACACACCACTAACTATCCACTTACCTTAACCCAAACTCTAACCCTAAGGTCCGTCACAATCACACACTCACCTCACCCGCGCCCTAACCCTAACTCACCTACCCCGCCCTAACCCTCACTTCCACACAATTGCACACATACCTAACCCGCACCCTAACCCTAACTAACCTAACCCACACTCAATCACACACTTACCTGAACCCAACCCGTAACTTTCCACCACAGCGCTGAAAATACCAAAGCAACAGAATTGGACAACCAAATTATTTCCCTAGGAAAAAATTTGGTTTTCTGTTGCTTCGATATTTTCAGCTTTCGTTGAATAGGGGTCGATATTAGAACATTCGAAGTTCTGAAACTTCGATGTTCTAATATAGACCCGATGTAATAATTGATTTTGTACTAGCATGCATTTTCTGAAGTATATGAAGTCTAAAACTCAAACATGTGTCATTATTTTGGGATTTCAATCCAGGGTGATTTGCCAGAATTTTATGAAGTACAGACCGAAAATATTAGGCAAAATGACATTCTGTGAAAAACTGGACAGCTGAAAAGTACAGTTGTGTAAATAAACTTACCATAAGAGTAGATATTCAAATGATCACTGCTGCAGTAGCATTACCTATATGGGTTATATCCCAAAGATACAAAGGCTGGCCAGCTTCCAAAGCTTCAGGGCACCTTCCACACGCCCATACTGTTAAACAACTTGAACTGAGCTGACTAAAAGACAGGTTTCTGTGCAAAGCTCTTCAGAGCTTTCCTGCCAGCAGAAAGAAGAGGCTGAGCTCTGAAAGGAATATGCTAGGAACAACAAAACATAAATGTCCACACCCTGGCATAACCCCCCCCCCCAAAAAAAAAAAAAAACAAGGGGAATGGAGGGAGGGAGCAGCTACTGCAGTAATGATCAGTTGAACATCTACTGTTATGGTAAGTTTTTACACATCTGTGCTATGTTTTTCAAATTGATCATTACTCCAGTAGCCTTAGCTATATGGGTAGATTACCATAGGTAACTATAATTGGGAAGTGGAAAGAGAAGGGTCCAGGAGCCCCTGGAGAATGATCCCTGCAAAGCCTGAACTAGACCTAGAGAAGGAATCAAGGTTATAATACTTTATAGAAGTACATACAGAAGACCAAGGAGCAGCTTCTAGAATATTTCTAGAATATATCCCTTTCTAAAAAGTTAAAGATGAAGCCAAGGTCGTGGTAGAGAGGGCCTTGACCCTGCCTGGAATAGATTTGTTATGATGAGTGTAATAAAAGGTAAAAATCTTAGACAACCATTTGGAACTAGTCTGTTTTGACACAGTTTGTCCCTTTATACCTTCACAAGAAATATACACTTGAGATGAAGATCTCAGAAATATAGTTTGTCAAGATAGTACCTGAATTGCCTGTGGACACCCAAGGTATGGAGTATCCTTTCTCCCTCATGTTTATATTCAGTAAAGAAAATGGGGAGATGGATAGTTTGGCTTAAAGTAAACTTAGATACCACTTCAGGCATAAAAGAAGGATTAGTTTTCAAATAAACCCTGTCCCTATGGAAAATGAGGTAGTGCTGACTCGCCATAAGAGCTTGCAACTCAGATGCAGCACAGAGCAATCAATAAAACTGTTTTTCATGTTTAGAACCTCAAGTCAGCCAGATTAGCTGGTTCAAATGGAGCAAGTGTTAGCTTTTCTAACACAAAATTAAGATCCCAAAGAAAGGCCACTAGTTTACTTGGCAGCTTCTTATGCAAAACCCCTTTCAAGAACATTTTGACATGAGACTGCCTTGAGAGAGGATCTCTGGCAGTCATGCTGAAATGGCTGACCAATGATCTTTGATAGAGGAATAGGAAAAGCCATAGGATAGTAACTCACACAAATATTGTAAAATCAGAGAACAACTAGACCTGAACGGTTGCTGGTTATTTTGCTGGCACCAACTACCAAATCTTTTCCATTTGCTAATATATGATTTCTAGTAGCAGGCTTTTTTGTCTGCATTATTACCCACTGCAAATCCACAGTGGTAGGGAGTTCCATTTGCTCCCAATACCTAGGTTCCTTTGCCAGTTTTCTCCAATAAATTCTATCCCCCTCTTGCCTATTGTCTATATCCCTAATTGTAGTCATCCCTATCAGCAAAATCTCCTTTCTCCATTCCCATGTTGGCTTAGTTCTAAGAATACTTTCTGCTACTTTATGGATATAATATTCCACATGATTATTGTTATTCTTCTTAAAGGCTTGCATCCAAAATCCCACTCTCTCCTTGTTTCTTGAGCTTCCCCCCTATTTCAACATCACCCCTTTCCACTTTGAATTATAGTTTTCTGCTTGTGCTATGTATAGGAGCCTTAACTGTGTAGCTATGAAATACCCATTCAAAATGGGTAATCCCAATCCGATTGGTTCTACTGGAAGAATCAGCTTATCCCACTTGACTCTTGCCATCTTCCCCTCCCAGGTAAAGTCCTTCAGCTCTTTATTAATTGCTATCCACAGCTTCTCCTCCGGTTGATAAAAATATGTCTGACCTGTGTATAAGACTAAAGGGACTAAAAACATTTTGATTGTTTGTATCTTACTGTCCATATCCATATAACAAAACTTCCATTTGCTGTTTTTGTATTATCTTTTGTTTAATCTCTTCCCACATATCCTTACCTGCCACAGCAGAATAATTTTTAATCTATACTCCTAATTACTTCATTTTATTATGTCACCATAAATAAGGATATTGCTGAAGTATGAGGACATAATTTACTGCTATTGCCTTTGTTTTAGCTTCATTAGTTTTGTAGCCTGAAAAGACTTGAAACTGTCTCAAAATGGCCCACAACACTATGATGCATCTTTCTGGTTTTGTCAGGTATAAAATAATATCATCTGCAGATAGAGCCAGCTTTTCTTGGCTACCATACAATTACACCCTTGAATTTCTGCTTTTCCTGACTACCATAGAATTATACCCTTATTTTATTTGCCAAGGGTTCTAAATATAATGCAAATAACAGAGATGGAAGAGGACACCCCTACCTAGTTCCTCTGCTCAAGCAGAAATTATCAGTAAGGACTCCACCCATTTTAATTTTCACCTCTGATCCCTCATATATCCTCCTAAATTAAACCTATATTTTTTTCGTGAGATGCAAATGCTTCCATTGCCCTGCTCATAAAGTCCCAGCTTACTCTGTCAAATGCTTTCTCTGCATCAAGACCCACCAACAACAATGGTATTTTCTTACATTCTGCTTGCGTCTGGATCATCAATGTTCTGTTGCCTCCCCTCTACAAAACCATATTGATCCATATCTACTGTTTTGGCATTACTTTTTCCATTCTTTTAGCCATTATAGATATGAACACTTTATAATAGTTATTTAGTTTTGAAATGGGCCTGTACGAAGCTGGGACCTATGGATCTTTACCCTCTTTAGGTATTACATCTACCACTGCTTTCTACCAGGATGTTAGTACTTCGCCTCCTCTTAAAATACTGTTAAACAAAATCTTCCAGATCTTATTCAGTGTTTTCCCTCCTAGCTTCCAAACTTCCACAGGAATGCCATCTCTTCCTGGGGACTTTCCTGTAGCTTGGTTATATATCACCATTTATATCTCATCTCCTCCAATCCTAACCTTTTGTAGTTGAGCATCATCTACCTCTAACTTTGGCATATTTAATTCTTCCATAAAACTTTCCTTTTGTATCTTTTCTTGATTTCCACATTTCTCTGCTTTATACAGACTTTCATAGAATTTCTGACATATTTCTAATACCTCTGCAGGATCTCTTGTTACCTTCCTTGTTATAGGCTCCCTTAGCTTGGTGACAGCCCTTTCTACTTTCTGTTGCCTGAGTCATTGTGCTAAAAGTTTTTGTGCACTAGTGTTATTATCAAAAAACAGTTGATTAACAGCAATCTTTCTAAACTTGTGCATATTATCAAGGTAATCCCTTATTTTTGGCTTAGCATTCTGCAGCTGATCTTCTTGTTCTGTAAAATTCTCCCTATCCTGAAATATTTTAACATTTGTTAGTCCCTCTAAATAATTATTGTTACTTCTTAACCATAGTTCCCTTTCTTTTATTTTCACCCTATTTTTAAACTCCATTTTAACTGTACAGTTCATACTATCCAGTCTTAGGTTCTCAAACAAAACAAAACAAAAAAAAATTCTACTTGTTGCATTCATTCTACTTCTTGTTTTTTTTTCTTATTATGTATTCTTACATGCATTTTTACAATTTATTTATGTAATTGAATATTTTGAACTAGCATTATTGCTTTTTAATTGTAAACCTCTGCTCTGTAATTCTTTTTGTCTTTGCCATTTACTGTATATGCTTTACATGTTTAGTTAACTTCTTGCTTTGGAGCTTATCTTCCTGGGTCCCTGCTGAAAATTGGCTATCTGGCCTAGTCAGACACTACCTGGTAAACAAATGTAAATAAATGCATAAAATTGTATTCCACTTCCTAGCTATATATTCAGAAGAAATTTCTATCTTCTCTAATAATCTTCACTACTTATTCCTTAAAATCTTCTCTTTTTAACAGATGGGTGGGAAATCACCAGTGTCTCATTTTTATTTCATTACCCTGTGTTTTTATTTAGTTATTATTGGTGCATGATCTAAAATAGTTATTGGGTACATATTAAGACCTTCAATTAAATGCACACGTTCTTGTGAAATGTAAATTCTGTCTTGCCTAGCTCAGTTTTTATATCTTGGGGAATAATATATAAATTCACCCCAAACTCCTATTACTGAATTCACATCTTCCATGCAAAATATTTTCATAAATTTCTTCAAAAATCTACCCTCCTTTGTTATACTTCTCCCCCCAGGCACATCTTCACTGCTGCAAATCACATTCCAGTCCCTACCTATAAGTAATATTCCATGCTGAAAACTGATAATTTCTCCCAGAATTTTCTTAAACTCCATTATATCAGTTTTAGGTGGAAAATAAATATATTACAGTGTAATCCTCCTCCCTTGCCAGTAGCCCCTTAGCACTACAAATCTGCCATTATTATCTTTTTCTATCCTCTTCTATCACTATTGGAGCTCCTCTTGCAATTAATACAAGTGCTCCTCTTTTCCTTTGTCCCAGGCATTCTGCTGAATAACCATCCTGAAAACCTTTCTTTATGAAATTTATAGGTTCAGTTCTTTCTAAGTGTGTCTTCTGTAACATAGCTATTTGCACTCTACAATTTTAATATAGTTCACTACTCATTCTTTTTTTCCATTTATCTGTGAGACCATTGACTTCTAAAGACATTACAGAATGCATCATTGCATTAAAAAGTTATTATTCCCACCTTTTATGTCTAACACCTTTTTTGTTAAATGTCTAGTTCCAGCTTTTGTGTTACATGCATACACTGTTTGGGAGGTTGAACTTTTATATGGTTGCTTCTTGTCATATCCATTTGAGCCTATGTCACATCTTACAAAACTTTATGTTTTATTGAAAATCCTCAAACAAACAAACCACCCCCAATAACCCCCTAAAACCTATTCATGTAATACTAGCAGACAAAACTATGTACATCTTCAAATATTGAAGTTTTATCCTCCTAATAGGAGCAAAAGTCCCAAACTGACAACCACACTCATAGACTTACGTTAACCTAAAAGAAAGGTTATGCATGTTAAACGCATGGTGTGGTCTGTGCTTCTACTAAGTGCTAACTGGTTTTGTCTTAGCTTTATAGCTCTCCCAACTGGGAAAGCCCCTGAGTGCTTTCAGAGAACATTATGTCCTAACCAAGTTCTCTTTTCTTTTTTTTCCCTCAGCTAATCACTCTCCATCAGACTGTAGCCAGTTTCTCTTCATCAGATTGTCTCCATGGAGACAAGAGAACCAGACAGCTAGTTTCTCTTAATCAGATTGTTTCCATGGAAACTTGAAGACCAGCTGCAGAATTGCTACTAAGCAAACATGTATTTGCCAGAAAAAAGCCTCATAATATTCAATATTCTTTTTCATTTACTTGCTGTCTCTTAAAACTTGTTACCAAAATAAATCTAAGGTCCTTAATCCAGTCATTCTCCTATGCAAGAAAGAGAAAAAGCACATTTATTTTCCTCTTGTCATGCTTTTTTAACCAGGCTTTTTCTTTTACACTACAGTGCCTACATTTCTTAAAACTGAACAAGAAGAAAGAGAGAGGAAGGGAGAAAGAAAAAGAAATAAAAAAGAACAGCACCTGTTTACAATCCCTATTACACTTAAAAACAACTGAGAAAACTTTATAGCATTTAAAGAAAATCACACATCATAAAAATAGTACTATTTAAGAAAAAAACTCTTTACTTACATTTAACTTTTCTCTCCTCTTCCCCTCCCCAAAGCACTTTTCCAAACATTAATGACATGAAATAGGGAATATGCTCTAGAATCCCTCACAAGTCCAACAGATTCTGAAAAAGTCCAATATTTCTAGATTTTCTTCTGTCATATTTCACAACTATAATTATTGCATTGTAAAACCACATTAAGTTACTGGTTTTATTACTGTTCTTCTCCATCCCTCAAATCCTGTCTCTGCTTCATTTCCAATGTACTCCCAGTTCTTCTAGTCAACTCTCATGCTTCCTTGTTTCACTCCCACATTTTCCATTGAATGATTGAATGAGGTTTCACAGGTACATTCTCTCTGTGGCAGAATTTCCTTCTGTTCCACAGCTTACTTTTTGTTGGACAAACTTTTGTATTTCCTCCTTAGCATGTACTTCATCAAAAATGATTTTGTCCCTCCATGGAAGAATATCTTGAAGACAGCTGGGTACAGCAGTTTGAATCTCACACCTGCATCTCGAAATTCCCTGAGTAGTGGAATACATTTGCTCCTCTTCTGTCTGGTGTGCAATGAGTAATCATTCTCCACAAACACTCTTCTCTCTCCCACTTCTAGTACTTTGTCCTTTTGCCACAAATTTGTCAGATTCAACTCCTTCTGCTGGTAGGATTGCAAATTTACTATTAAAGGTCTAGGTTGGTTTCTCATAGCCAGGTTTGGAGCATGCACCTGATGTGCCCTTTCAAATAACAACTCTTGCTGTGGAATGCCATTCCAGTAGCTTATTTGTGCTTTTATAAAATTAATGCAGTCTATTCCTTCCAGCTTCTCTAGTATAGCTGAAAATCTCAAGTTTTCCGTATGTGCTCTGCCCTCTAATTCTATTAATTTTTGAAACATCTTTTCCTGAACATTCTCATATTCAGCCTCCCTTTTCTTCATTTCAACCTCTGAGTTTTGCAGCTTTATCACCTCATCTGAATATGTTTAAAGCTTCTTCCATTTTTTTCCATCCTTTTGTTGTTTTTGTTGACCTACTGCATCAGTGTTTCATTTATTTTAACCAGGTCTATGTGCAGCTGTCTTCTATCTTCCTGTAGGTTACTGGCATTCATATCCAGAGATTGCATTGCTTTTTGCTGAACAGCTGAAGAACTTTCCCCAGTCAGTGTTTCTTCCTCACGTTTTGTAGCTGATTTTTTCCAGGTCCTCTGTATTTCTTTTTTCCTGGCATCTAGGTGGTATACTTACTAGCTAGTTACTGAAATGTACCCATAAACACACATCTACTGGCCTTATCTGCTGAGTTTATGTTTTCACACTGGGAGAGCTAGAATTAAGCTGCTACTCAATGTGCAGCAATCTTGGAAGTGCAAGTCAGAAAAGAATTTTGAATGTTCTCTTGGAATCCCAGCTTGTGTAAGAGATCTCTTACCAAAGTGAGAGATTCCTGACACTTTGAAAAGAGGACTCTGCAAAGATAAACATGTCATCTAAATATGGAAAAATGTGGATACCCTGTAGCCTGCAATGAGCTATAACTGGACCTAGACACTTTGTGAACACTCTTGATGCAGTGGATAATCCAAAGGTTAAGGCAGAGAACTGATAATGTAATCTAGACACACAAAACCTTAAGGAACGCCTGAAGTCTGGATGAATAGGAAGTAATGATAAGCATCTTTTAAATCTAGAAACTTGAATGAGGAAGAAGTAACAAGTTGTAAAGTGACAGCCTTTTGAACTTGTGCTCTGTCATAAGCAGGTTTAGGAAAGAAAGATCCAGGACTGGTCTTCAAGCATTTTCTTTCTTTGGTACTACTGACCTTTTCCCACCTGGGAAAGAGGAACTGGTTATGTCACTCCCTGGGACAGCATGTGGTGAAGGACAGGTGGATATAAAACCATCTGGTATGGAGGATGAGGGATTACCCCTTGGAAAAGAAGATTTTTTCCCACTGTCATCTGTAACCTTGATGAATGATCTTCAGAACCCATTTATCTGAAACTATATGTTACCAAAGAGAAAAGTGGAGACTCAGACTTTCTGGAAGGGAAAAGATGCCAGGGTGGGAGGAGGTCAAGGTTCCTTAAATAGTCATTCTGACTTGTTAGACGGTCCTTTGGTTTGGTGGAACCCCTTTGCCATTTCTTCTTAAATGTATATTTACTTGCATTTTGTTGAGACTGTTTATTGCCAAAACTGGATGAGAGGTTAGAAAATCCCTTAGAAATTTTTGAAAAGGGGAGGCTGGAAAAATCTTAGAGATTCTCAACTTATGCCTCTCATCATGCTTTTTGATCATATTTGTAACAGAGAGGGGAAAAATTAAATCTCTATCCAAAGGAGAATTTAAAATCTAATTTTTAACATCATCTGGGAGGTTCTGAGAATGCAGCCAGGCAAACCTCATCAAAACAGTGCCACTGGTCAAAACCTTGAAAGAAGCACCAGTAAAATTATACACATACACACACACACTGCAAATAATGAATAGTGACTTGTATAATAGAATAAAGTAATTTAATTAAAGCAGATTTTTTTCTTCACAAGAAGAAACTGCAGGCAATACATTTCTCATAATTTCACAGTTAGAGCAAACCTTAAGATATGAGCCTTAGAATTCAAAATTATGAATATCAAAGTTGAAGAAGCATACAGTTTTTCCCCATACTTATCAATAATCTTCCCATCCTTATCAGAAAGACTAGGACTGGAATTACTTAAATGTTTATCAGCAGTAGGATTAACTAAAGCTATAGCTGCTAGGTCAGGTTTGGGAACAATGTATAAAAATGTAAATGAATGAGGAACTTTATTCAACCTATCTACCTTTTTTAAGGGTAGCTGGCTGCCTATCATAAAATTGCAGGCAGTATCACACACATCATCCAAAGCTGACAGAACTGAAGGAGTAGGTGAAAGTTCTGTAAATTCTTTATGTAACAGCTTATAATATTTTCAGAAGGACTGAGAAACCTCAGTGTTCTCCCACTGAAAACACTGTCACATTCTGGAAATAGTCTCAGAGAAAGAGAAACCCTCATAGGGAGAATCAGAAACTGAGTTCTTCTCTTACTCTGATTCAGAGATCTGAGAAGAAAATCCTGCATCTGTCCCTTCATCTTCCTGTCCAGATTCAGAATCTTGAATCTCTTCTGGAAAAGTGGTGTTCCCTTTTCTTATACCAGAAAACATTTTATAAGAAAGATTAACAGAATGAACTGAACCCTGAGCCAGACCTAGTAAAATACTCCTGTCCAAGAAAATTTGAGGAGGAATAGATACATATTTAGTTTTCTGTTTCTTTTTCAAAGGAAAAAAATAAGGCAAAAGTGTTATTAATGGCAGCAGCTGCTTCTCCAGGTATGGGCACAAAATTCTGACAAAACAGGGAAGCCTTCCTTCTTCCCTCTCCCAGGACCAACAGGAGAGAATCTCCCTTGCCTACTGAGGTGACCCCAATAACTGCAGAGGACATGGCTTACTGGGTCTATATCATTTGAGCAAAAACACTTTTGTTTGAACCCTAATTGTCAAAAACTCGCTCCATCAAACTGCTGTTTTAGCAATTTTTTTCTTAGGGGAAAAAATGCTTGGTCAACCTAACAAACGCCAAAAATATCACAAAATTTAAAACCCGGCAAGGAGGGGGGCTGTGCCCCCACACTCTTTAACTAAATATACCAACTCCAAAATTACAGTACAGTGGGGAAAAGGGCAAATTTCCAATGGTGGCCAGGTGTTTTTTCCCTAGGAAAAAAAATCACTAAAATGTCCATTCGATGGAGCAAGCTTTCAACAATTAAGGTTTGACAGATAGGTGTTCAAACAAAAGGGTTTTCACTCAGTGAAGTAGACCTGACTAACCCTGGTCCATAGTGGCTGTAGGTGCTACACCAGATGGATCCAGGGTAAAAGATGAGTGGTCTGAGGTACAACTAATGGCTACTGAAGTCACTCATCTGCAGCTGAGACAAATTGCTATTCTGCTCTGGAGGCAAAGGCTGTTTGCTTATTTTTTTTTCTTGTTGTGGCTAGAAGAAGAGCAGACTGTGGGGCTGACAGTTTGATCCATGGCCAAGATTAAATGGTGCCTCTTTCTCTGGGAAAACCAGCAACAAAAGCTGGTAAAATGTCTTTCAAAGTTACTTTTTTCACAGAAAAACAGAGTAAAAATACATTGAAGCACCTTTTCAGCCCTAAAAAGTAAAATAAACACAATTTTTCTACAGAAAAAGTTTTTTAAATACTTTAAAAAACTTTTAAACTGACAGGAAAAAAAAAGAGTGCTCCCGTGTAAATGTACACTACAGACTCTTGACAATCTATTCAAACACAAACTTCTAGCTTTAAAATAATTTTCCTAAACAGGAAAGTGTTATCAGAAGTTTTTTCCCCCAAAGGAACTTACCTGCCTAGCAACAGAACAGCAAAAGCCAACCTTTGATCCTCAAAATCCTCAGCAGAGTGTACTCTTCAGCAGCAGTAAAGCTCTGAAGGGTTTGGCGCCCAAACCTGACTTTTGAACCCACTCAACTCAAGCTGACTAATGGTTTGGATGTTTGGTAGGTGCCCTGAAGCTTTGGAAGCTTGCAGGACATAACCCATGTTGTTTAGATGACTACAGGAGTGATCAATATGAAGAATTTTCACAGTTATAGTGTTTTACTAGTCATTCAAAGATCCAGACAAAAGAGATATGGGTTTCACAGTTTGTCTTCATCTATATATTTTTTAGACTGGAGAAGGGACTGTGTCCTGAACCACAGGATCATAAATCAGAGCGGACAGTTTAGTATATGTTAATGCAAAAAATGAAAATAAGTTGTACCATATAATTTTGAGTTTGAATCTCATAACTTCCACTTGAATGGTGGATACCAAAATATGTTGTCTAACTTGACAAATGCTCCAGAGGGGGAGAAAAAAAAAACAACCATGTATGTCTATTGAGTCTTACATATTAAAAAAGTAATGAACAACTATTGTAATGGGCAAAACTTCATGAAAAATAATCCTAGCTCAGGGCTGCATTAAGTATTATAGATGTGTTATGCATGGCTCCCTATTGAAATGTCGGCACTTGAAATGCTGAGTGCCAACATGTTGAAAAAAAAAAAGACTAAAAACACAGGAGAAGAACAAATCTCGAAGCTTGCTCCTCTCCTTAAAACTTATTTTGTGGGGGCCCCCTCATAGGTGGACAAGGCCCCCCCCAGAACATATATATATATATATATATATATATATATATATATATATATATATATATATATATATATATATATATATATATATACATCGGTTCCCTTTGTAGGAACGAAAGTTCATATGAACGAAACCTGGAAGATCGGGACCAGATGTTCAACACTGTAGAACATCGAAACCCCAGAAGCACGAAATTTAAAATCCCAACATTACTGGATTGTGTTTAGCGCTTCTGGTGTTCCGATGCCCGTAAGTATGTATGTGTGTCTGTTTGAGGGGTAGTGGTGTGTATAAGTGTGTGTTGTGAGTGTGGTGTGTGTTTGTGAGTGAATGTAATGTGTGGATGTGAGTGTGCCTTGTGTGTCTGTTTGTGCGATCTTGGAATTTGAATAATAAAGAAGGGGGGTGTGGGGGGTGCAGGGGGGCTTGCCCCCCTGCCTATATGGTTTGTAGTATTGTGTGTTAGGTACTTTGGGGTTGTTGTGTGTGTATGTGTGTGTTTGTGATGTTTGTGTTGGTGTTTCGTGGTTTTGGGTTTCGTTGTTGTGAATGTTCATTGTTGTGGGGTTTCTTTGATGTGGTCTCGTTGTTCTGGGTTTCGGTGAAGTGGGCTGTTGTTGTAATGAAGTAGATCTATATATATATATATATATATATATATATATATATATATATATATATATATATATATATATATATATATACCACCTCCGTGATAGCCAGGAATTTTGCGAGAAATTACATCTTAGACATTGTATGTGTAAGTTTGTTCTTTCAGCTATTCAGTCATCGTATTTTGGGACTCGATCTAGCCGATCATGACAGTTCAAATGGTTACCATTATGCATTTGTAATGCTTAACACATACATAAATATTTTTAAAAAATGTCATTTCACACCATAATTAAATAACTAAAGACCTATTACTTCACAAATACCCTATTGAATCACTGGACAGATATGTTAACTTACAGTGCTCCTGCTTATATTGATTGACGTGGATAATTATGTATGTTACCTACTGTGTGCTGGCTTGATGTCTGCACAACATCCCAAACAGCCTTCTTAATGTCCATGTCATTCTCAGATGTAGAAGGCTTAGCAGTACTTCTTCCTTCAACTGGAACTTCACTTCCATAGTAGGGAAAACGACTATCCTTATAACCAAGTTAAGATGTAAGATCCTTTGGGTTGGCCATCAAAAATCTTAGTAACAATAGCATGATTTACAATATCAGGGAAAAAGCAACAGCCACCCTAGTGCTAAAAGAGTACTATATTCCAGCAGTGTATGCACAGTACTACCCCCAAATAAATAGGTGATTGTGTAAAATATAAAGACAATCAAAAAGACATAGCAATAGACTGTCAAGGTAGAAAGAAAAATATATTTAATGTGACATCCCCCACCAAACAGTAAACTGGGTTTCCCACCTTGAGAAATCAAATTCTCTTCCTTAGGTCAATAATATGCTGGCAAATTTTTTTCTCGGTAAAATTTGCCCCCAAGATGCTAGAAATTAACCACATGCTGGTGCCCTTCCTTTTTGTCATATCCAGTTATGTCTCCGAGTTTGATCATGTTATCCAGGGTCTGTACTTTGGGGGAAATCTACACAGCATCCTGAAGGGATGGGAGGAAAAGTGACAGCAGCTTAATGGTGAGCATCTTGCTGGCAGCAGTATGACTTGCTAATGTGGCCCAGCCTTGTCTTCCTTCCTCAGCACATGACATACTGTACAGTTACTTCAGTGTCAGTTGTGCATGTGCATTGTGCTACTGTGCTTGTAGCTCCTTTGTACACTTCCATAGGTAATGCCGTCATAGTCCAGGCCTGCCTAAACAGAGGCCTTGATCTCCAGTAGGATGGCTAGGAAAAAATAGCTTTTTCACTGAGAAAAGAACTGACTATGACCTCTTAGCCATCTTACCTCCCAGTTGGCACTTAATTAGTACCTTTCTAACAGAACTTGGTCATCAGTATTAAAGATGGAAACTTGCTCTGCACCAACAGAATAGCATAGGTATATGGTTGCAGGCTGGGAAGTTTTACACCATCCCAAATTTTTTCATGCAGCTTGCTGCTTCATGCCAGTTGCAATCTGCCATTTGCATTCTCCCTCACTGAGTTTTGTGCTTTACTCCCCAGTCACTCATCATAATGAACATATGATTCACTAAGGGTAACGGAAAGTTAATATGTGCACTTTTATGAAGCTGCTGCTTTATTTCCAGTAGGAAACAGATGTCTGCCAAAGCAATGCTAGCTTTAGGATGGAGGAATATTTGCAATGGACGCTAATACTTCTTAGCCCTAGGCAAATAACAAGCTAAAAATATTGTTAAAAAGCCACTGACATGTTTTATTTTATGCAGCACTCCAATGGAAAACAATGTGACTCAGTATAAGGCAAATTCCAAGTGACAGTTGTAAAGCTATAGCGAACAATTCAAGAAGTATAACCAAAGGAAACCTTAGTGTGTTTTGTGCATTTAGGCAAGGAACATCATTCCTAAATGTAACAGAACAGTTAAGACAAACAACTCTAGGTTGTTTACAACAGACACTCTTTTGATCAAACAAATGACCTCACTCTGACAGAATTGGTGAATGAACTCTGCAAGAGAGACGCCTAACATTTACTGACACACTGTTATACAAAAACAGTCAGTGTAGGGAATTTCCAGTACTAAGTATAAATAAATGGTCAGTTTTATTTTGTTGTTGCTACAGCTCCAAGTTAACTAAATGACTAGTAGATGAAATATGCAGCACAATTCATATGCTTTTAGTTTGCAAGTTAGAAACATAATAGCTGTTATCTTCAAATTGAAAGGGTTTAATGTTTTATAGCATGGTTTGTAACAGCAAACTCATTATCTGCCTTGCAGTACTGTACTTAATACACTCTCTCACATAATTTGATCTGGCAATGCTATTTGTACATTCTAGGCTTGGACATGACTGAAAAGGGCTCAAGGGACAGCTCAGTTACCCAGTTAACAAATGTTGTTGTTGCGTCTTTCAGCTTTTCCCGGTGAGGGGTCGCCACAGCGGAACTCCGGTCCGCTAAGGATTAGCAGTAGATTTTTACGTGCCGAGTTGCCAGCCCTGACGCACAACCTTCAATGAAGGTACGCCATTCATGCATGTCTTCACGCAGAAGACGCTCTAGCTGAGAATCAAACCAGACAGTGTCTTACTGTGAGGCGACAACACTACCGCAGCACCACCACTGCAGTTAACAAATAATAAGATAAAATATAAATAATAAGATAACCCAGTTAACAAATAATAAGATAAAATACACAGCTAAGGAATCAAAACTGGAAACTACCCATGAAAAGGTAGTGAACAAGTAAGCTTATTAGGGAAAACAGACATGGGCATTTTCTGCTAATGAGCTTGCTGACTAAATCACTGTGGCCGTTATGTAGACACACATCTTGACTGACACAACAACAGGGTAAGGCTTTGTACCCACTCTCAAAACTCAGCATGTGTTACCAAGGAGGATAGAATGCTGATTCCTGACACAGTATTCTTTCCTTCTCAGGCATGTACACATATTGAAAGAAACAAGGAGGCTCAATATAAGGAAAACTGTACATGGAAAAGTGGAGGTGATTTTTTTTTTAATTATGCCACAAAGTTTTGACCCTTTATATTGACCTATCTCAAGATTATTGGAATATGAAAGTTATTTATTTGACTCCAGTTTAACATAGTTATCCATTAACGGTCAATGTAACAGCAGCAATTTCTGACTGTTTACCAAACTCTCCTTGGGTGGCATCACACCATTTGTTAATGCTTTCCTTAAGGGAGTGTTACACTTCAGATATCCAAAGAGAAATAATTCTCCTTCCTTAGATATGAACTTTATGCTGGAGAAACTGACTTTACCTCTTTCTGAACCTGCATAGACAGTGGAGTTAAAATACTTCCTCAGAAGGCTATTACCTCTGATAGAAAGATCTCAGAGTTCCAAGTCTTCACATGTTAATCACATTACTTGTGTTTTTCATAGTGAAAGAATATCATTCAAACTAAATGTTTCTTTCATGCCCAACATAGTATCAGAAGTTTCTTTTTACCAGTAATAACAGAAGTTTTTCTTAACCAGTCTCTTCAACTGATAGTCTTTTATGTAAAGTACCAAATGATGGAAAACATTGCCTCCACCTTTTACATGTTACAGATAACTCAGATATTACAACAGGAGAAGTAAAAAAGTCTGAAGAAGAGAGATCAACTATTTATCTTAATAAAGAAAAGGAAAGAAGGCCTAGCAGATAATAATCAGGCCATTTTTAAATTGCTTGCCTAAGAGGTCAAGAGGTATGACAAATATTATTATTTATTGTTTCACTGACCACTCCCAAAGCATCTCATTTTATGGTGAGTATTCTTGTACACAGTGTGACGATTGGGGAGAGATGGGCAAAGGCTGCCAGCCTAGTCAAATAGAATTTGATATATAATTCTGGCATTTGTAAATAAATGTAAAATACAGGCATGTTTTCTGGAGTGTAATAGAATATTGTGAAATGTGGAACTGCAAAATATGTGACAACATTGCACTCTACTGGCCCAGTGAAGCATGTTGTGACCATTTCATGTTAGAATCTGGCTCCAGTGCGTCTAAATGAAGGTTTCATGCCCATTGTTTTAAGGCTAAAGTTTATGACCAGAATTTATATGTGGATGGTGCTTTACTGCTCTGGTTTCTGCTAGAATGTATATGCAAAATACCTTGTATTGTTGTAAGTTTCTGAGTACGTGTTAGATTGCTAAATAATGCAGTTTGTGGCCTGAGAACTCAGACCAGGTGTTAAGATGATGCAATATGAATACTGGGAACAACTAAGTGTCAAAAATTCTGTAATTTGGGAGGGCCTTAGAGACATGTTTGTTAGTAATGTTTTAAATACTATTACTCACAAGAGACAGGGGAGCATTTTAATCTTGGATATCTAACTCAGCACCTAAGCTCACATGTAAGTTTCTAGCACTGTAATTTCTTGTAGGAATAGTTAAAGCTAGTAAAGATTAATTAGGTATTTTTCTTTGAAATCAGACCTGTCCCACTGTATTAGTTTAAGTTTCTGTGTGATCTCTGAACTCTTAGATATCTCTGTGGTGTAGTAGTTTTGTCTTGTGTTTTAATTATTTATTATTAAATATTTTTAAAACCTTCTACCTGTGGCTGGTTTATGTAGAGATAAATGATGCTTTAGAGTACATTATATATTTATAGAGTTTACTGTGTAAGCCCTTCCAATAAGCCTAGACTGAATAGTCACATTACCATTGGATAATAATATTGCACATTAATAATTGGACACCCTTTTAAGGGCCTTTTAGTAGCTGATATTATTAGCTGAGTGGTGGCAGGGATTACTACCGTATGGTCTGGGTAAAGGGGCACAGCTGGAGAATCTGTGTCAGCCTTTCCCAGGAGTGTCTGTGAAGTTGTATAAATGCTTATCTCAAAGTGTGCGTGTGTTGTGTCAGCTACTTGGGCAGGGACACGAAGCACTGGTTGGACAGAGAGTGTACTGGAGGTTTTAGCTTGCCCAGCTAGGCTGAGACCTGGACCCTATAGCTGTGCCAGTGGGGAGTCTTATTGGGGACCTGGTGAGCAAGGGAGCAACTAGCCCCAGACTGACTGTGATCTCTGTGTGCACTTAAGGGAAATTGTATTTTACTGTGTGTATTGGTTATCCTTTCCTCTCTTCTAGGAGATGACCTCCCTGGTGTTAGTGGTGAGGATTGAGGCTCCTTGATTGCTGGGCCAGGGCACGGTCGTCACACACAGCTGTATTTAGAACAGGAGATTTACAACTTTAAGTCTGGCATGCTGAATCTGGCTAGGGTTATAAAGACATGTGAAATGTCTACAACATGAAGGCTGACTTGGACCAAATCAAAAAGTTTTCTTTTAGTTCTGCTTCCAAATGATACAAGATGGTTATCTTTACACATACACTTTGACATCTCCAGTGTTTACAGAATCTAAGAAAAGTAAAATATCTGTTTATCACTATCATATTTTAATTTTTTACATTCAGTATATCACTAGGACCGCAGAAAACATACTTGCTTCAGAATGTAAAGAAACAGGAAACACAGGAGCTGATTATGCAAAGAATTCTATAGCAGGCCTAAAAATTTCAATATGTAGTATGTATTGCTCATTTTCTAACATCTCCTTTCTCATTTGTGGTGATGTGTTTTCATTACTCAGAGACCACTGTGTTCAGTGTACAGGCCTTTAAAGGCGTTTTGCATGATATGACTTGTCAACAGTCATATGACAGTAGCAGCATTCATAAAAATAAGTAGTGCTACTGTGACACCATGTACTCATGAACCCCATGTCAAACTTCACTGCTAGAATGTTCTGTGCACTAACTGCAACTGACTCTGAATGAAAGGGATAGTCAATCATACAGAAAGTTATTACTAAATGAAACAAACCTTGTTGTGACTTAGCCATGCTGAAAAATGTGCTGAAGAAAAAAAAATATTAACTGTTGTTTCAGAAAGGGAGAGCTCAGTGAAATCAAATTAGCTCCCAGAAGACATTCAGTCACACATTTGTTAATATATGTAACATTTTTTCAATAGCTAAAGTTTTTCTTTTTTCTGACACAAAAACATACTGGACATCACCCCCTTTCACAGGTTCCACACCAAGTGACAAGTTTCTGTCTCTCTCAAATCTTTAAAAGCTGGTGATTTTTCAGGATGAACATGGGGAAGGCAGATTTGTAACTGAATTACTAGATGTGCTGTGTGGATAATAACATGAATGGCCAATTATTAACTATCCTTTGTTGTCATTCCCACACAGTGTAAGAGCCAGACATGTCTGAGGAAGCCAGCTAAAGCCAGTGATAGCGGTTGTCTCAAATCGCAGGGTAATCATTTAACACTTCCTCAGCTGCATCTTTCAGGGTAGAGGTACTCTTTACTTAAAAAATGAAATCTAACCATCTATCTGTCTATCTATCTGTTGGTCTCTCTATCTATTTATCTACACACACACACACACACACACACACACACACACACACACACACACACACACACACACACACACACACACAAACACACACGTGTGTGTGTGTGTGTGTGTGTGTGTGTGTGTGTGTGTGTAGTTTATATATATATATATATATATATATATATATATATATATATATATATATATATATAGCTACTTCATATGTTCGATACTTCAAAATGCTGACT
This sequence comes from Protopterus annectens, assembly GCF_019279795.1. Lineage (NCBI taxonomy): Eukaryota > Metazoa > Chordata > Ceratodontiformes > Protopteridae > Protopterus > Protopterus annectens. Next base: position 1,377,768,375 of record NC_056728.1, on the reverse strand, counting down.
TTCATATGGCCGAGACCATATATTCGACATCTGGAACGCTGAACATATGAAACACAAAAGTAAAAAACAACAAACACCTAAACACTGCTAGCAGGGGGGCAAGCCCCCCAGCACCCCCCATAACTTAAATATAGCAACTCCGAGATCGCACTACAGTGCAGGAATGGAAATCTTTCCATTCCACACTGTACGGAGATGCCGGTTCCGCATTGTCGGCATTTCAAATGTTGATCATATGATCTCGGCCATATGAAATTAGGCATTTTGAAATGTCGACCATGTGAAGGGAAACTATATATATATATATATATATATATATATATATATATATATATATACATATACATATACATATATATGGATCCATCTCAGACGATAGAAATTTCATTTGACTGAATCCCATTTGACTGAGACCATAAGACTGAAATTGCAAAATACTGAAAAATCACTTGACTGAAACCCATAATACTGAAATCTTACAATGCTAAATTTCAACATACTGAATTGTAAAGTGGACGATATAAAACCAGAATAGGAGGGAGGCTATGCCCCCCCCCAACTATATATACTAACTCCAGGATTGCACTACAGTGGGGAAAAGGTATATATATCTATATCTATATCTATCTATCTATCTATCTATATATATATCTATATATATATATATATATATATATATATATATATATATATATATATATATATATATATATATATATACACACCCAAACACGCACACGTCTGTATCTATCTGATATATTACATAATAATAATAACTTTCTAACAGAATCCTTCTTTTCACTGGTTATGTGACACATTTTTATACATAATTATTGTAAAAATAATTTTAGAAAATTAGTGCAGTGGTTAGAGTCGCCTCACAGCAAGAGGTTCTCCCGTTCGATTATCGGCTGAAGCGCCTTCTGTGTGGAGTCTGATTGTCCTCCCCGCGGTTGAGTGACATTTAAAGACATGCAGGTAGGTGCGTGCATGAATGGCTGTGCCTTCTTTGAAGGTTGGGTGTCAGGCTGGCACCTCGCCACCGTAAAAATCCACTGCCAATCATTAGCGGACCGGAGTTCCGCTGTGGCGACCCCTAATCGGGAAAAGCCGAAAGACATTATTAGATGTTCATATCATTTTGCGTTATTAATAAGTTAAGGAAGACTATCAATTCAAATTTCTCTGATTAGATAATCACGAGAATTCATTCCTACGGCTCATGCTAGAAAGACCCTTCTACTGTGACATGCCTCCATGACAAGATAAGACCCACTTATTGGCTTATTTGCATATTCTTGTATTTGCATGTCACAGTAGTAACAGACACTCACTCTTACATACACAAGAACACGAACATGAACACATATACACACAACACAGACTCTGTAGTGTCCCTAAACTATCTACCCTCCCATGGTTCCCTTCACCCAGAAATACTTTAGTGCCATTATGGTATGTATGTATGTATTAGGCTCTGATGGTTTTGTGTAGCTGCACCAACCCATGATCCCCGTTATAATGCTGGTGTTGGTATGGTACTTTAGAGAGTCATCCCTGGTATCTAGTGTACCCCTTACTGCCCCATCCTTACAGTAATGTTGCTGCTCTGATGTTCTAGTGTACCCCCCCAACTTTCTGATCCCTACTTTGTCATTGCTGTTATGGCACTTTTAAAGTAAGTCCAGGTATGTAGCATACTGCATCTCCTGCACAACGGTGTCTACAGGATTGCAATTAGCCACCACAACAAAAACTGTTTCTCCCAGCAATTAATCAGAGTAGGTTACACATATAAAAAACATTTGTTAAGCTTTCTCTTACAGTGCTGTGTAATTAAGCAATTCACCATTTTGGTCAGCCCCAGGGCACTTTTCTACTTGAGTGTTTGCCTCCTTCCCCTGTAACTAAAGTACACTGACACTTACATTTGTCTCTCTGACCCTAATTTTTACAGGTATACCTTGTACCTTTCTGGCTTTATAACACTCAGATATAGATTCCTGTTGAAAGTTTTACTTACTTGTCTGACATTTGAACAGGTAACCCTTGTAAAAATCCTAAAAATTGTATACTGTTGGTCTGTCCTTCCTGCTAAACATAAGTAAAATTAAAGTGCTGACTGCAAGTAACATTAAAGAGCTGAGTGCATATTTTAGGTCCTTACATTCAACTTACCTCTGGTGTGGTGTCTTGAGTCACTCAAGGTATCTCTCTAATCACTCCTACTGCCTTCTCTTTTCCTCCACCCCCCCCTCTTTCCTCAAACAGGTTAAACTGCTACAACTTAGTACAGGCATTAGTTCACCCCTGCTCCGCTTGCCTCGCTTCTCTTGGGCTCGCTTTGCACCCCACCCTGCCCCGAAATTCCTCCCACCCCTGGTGCTGCTACATTTCTTGGTACTAGACCACACCCCACTTTTTTAAACCAATCAGTAACAACTTGTCACTCAACAGCACCACCCTCAACCTGATACCACCAGTCCTCCAACTCTACTATTCCTTTTGCCTAAGTGTCATGTCTCATTCAGTAGGTATGCTATCACCCAAAATAGTCTTATTAACTCTACTTATACAACTTTTACTCAACCCATATCTCCTAACCATCTACGAATATCAGGATCACTCAGGTTTCCACTACCCTAAATTCCAAACATCCATCCCATCTACAACAGATAATAATGCACCCTTATGCACTCCCCTCATGCTTACCTCCTTGACCTCTAAATACTACCATCTTACTAGACCTAGTTACATTAGTCCTAAAACTAGACACTATTACAAAACTTTATTCAAAATCTTAAAACTCATACTCAGGATACACTACAACCTCACAAAGGATGGTGACATCCACCCAAATCCTGGTCCATCCCCACCTGTTGACCCTAATCCCCCTACTATATCCCCTACCACCATAGCTCCAACAAATTGACCTCCTAACTCACTGCTGGCTTGCCATCTAAACATTAGGAGCACAAATAATAAAACTCAGCACCTGAATGCCCTCTTAGCTGTTCATTCCCCAGATATATTATGCCTAACAGAAACGTGGCTAAAGCCTGCCATCAAGGACCATGAGATTCTGTAACCAGGTTACAATATGTTTCGACTAGACCGTACCACCAGAAAGGGTGGTGGAGTAGCCATACTTTACAAGTCTACCCTATCTGTCAGCATAGACACCCAACAACCACCCCAGTTCAATAATGCTGAAATTCTTATCTCAAAACTACAAATTAATAAAAACAAAAATGTAAACATTGTTTGTGTCTACATTCCCCCAGGGAGGAACACAGAAAACTCAGAAGACCTCTTATATTGGTTATCAAAATTGTTCTTGGGGATTTCTGGATTTACTAAAATCATAAACTCCTGAAAACACTATAACAAGGAAAGTACCCTAGACTGTTCAATCCTATAAATCAGGCACTTTGCCTGAACCACTTTCACCTATGTAATCAAGCTCAAAGTAGACTGCTCCTACATGCAAGTGGTCAGTACTAAAAGTCTCCCCCCTGATGAAACAGTAGCATACTAACACACCAAATTTTGCTATCTTAAACTTCCCTCCCCCCAGCAGCTCTATTTAGGAACAAAGTTATTGCACCAATGCTTTCTAAAGAAACCAAAACCAAAAAATTTTTCAGAAACAAAAAGCATGGGCCCACTAAAAAAAAAAAAGCCCCACTCAATGGTCAGCTAAGATTCAGACAAAGAAAAACAAAAAAAAAATCCATAACAGACAAAAAAAAGAACCATTACTACCATCTGCTGCAAAAAAAAAAAACAAAACTTAAGTTCTGGGCAGGAATAAACAATTATAATGCAGCCACACCCAGTACCCAAGCATATGAAGCTACTGTCTAATGTAGTTCCACTACTGTCAATAGCTAAAATTTGGAGAAATGGCTCCAATGAACATCTAATCCAAACAAAACAGATCTTAATAAACTATCATCCTGCTATAACCGCATTTGCCAGATTTGCACTGTCACAACGCCTAGCCTACTGCAGTTCAGCCAGCTAATAGTGGCACATAAAGTCCTTTACCAACCAGAAAATACACCTGCACTAAAAAATATTATCAGCCCCTACACCAGCACCTGGCCACTGCGATCATCCACTAGACTCCTAGTTCAAACATACAAATCCAACTACTCATCTGGGGACTCTCTGTTTGCCAACTCTTTTGGAAAAACATGGAACAGGCTCCCAGCTGACTTGACCCTAGAACCCTCACAAAGTCAATTCAAAAACAAACTCAAGAAATACTTCAAAACCCATTGGTTATGTCCTTGCACTAACCTCAACTAGTGACCTGTATTACTTAGGTGCCTTACCTTCAACTACTTCTAACTTTTTTCCTACCACACCATTTCAGGAAGGGTCAATTGTATAACTGCTGCTCAATGTGTCTTAAATCTGAATGTAATGTTTTATATATATATATATATATATATATATATATATATATATATATATATATATAACTTTGAAAATAATGTTATGTTTTGTAAAGTGTTTTATAATAGGTTAGTACTATATGTGCTAAATGTTGGTATTGCTTATGACTGTAATCCCCGGGCCTCCGCTGAAAATGGACATATATCCAGTCGGACTATCCCGGTCAACAAATGTAAAATAATTAAATCTAGTAGTTCCCCACACCACGTTTGTGTTTGAATATGGCCATTACTGCATTGTGACAGGGACGGCCATGCTGTTCTACATGGCAGAGCACTTTCTTGAATTAATTATCTCTGCTATGTAGATGCCTTCCTGGAAGCAGTTTCTGGAAGTGAGTATATGGGGCCAGCCCTTCTCAGTGCTGCATGTCTTCGTGTTGAAGGACTGTGCAGCTCCATGTAAGGATGCTTGCTGAATCAGAGGAAGGTACTGCAATGTGTACATCTCCATGCGCATGTTGTGCTACCTTCATGGATTCAACCCATTCTGCACAATCTGTAACATAAAATAGTTTACCTCTCATTTCATTAAATGTAGAAAAATACCTTAATTTTTATTTTAGGAGAGCTGAAGTGTATACTTAACAAAGCATCTCTTGTACCTTTCTTGATCAGCTACTGTAAGGGGAAGTCTGTGTTCAAACCCTTAAGGGCCATAGTATTGAATGCAAATATTAGCTGTGCTTCCATTGCATTCTTACCATATCTCCTCTTTTTGGAAAGTATGGTATACACAAAACAATATATTTTAAATCTGTGAACCTTCTGTTATGATTTTCATGTGCACCTTTAAACATGCTGTTTTACACATACTTTAACCCTGCATTCGGTCTGCCCAAAGTAGCATCTGGAATTAGCACAACTGTGCTTGATCCTATATGCCCCCATTTCTGAATGGCATTTGTAATATAAATGCAATTTCAAATTCTTTAAGTTTATCCAAATCTTACTGAATTACATTGCAAACTGACACATATTTCAGCTTGTACAAATGAGCATTCATTTGGTCGTCTATCAGTTGAGGAAACTGAACTTTACATGAGTGTATTTCACAAATGTTTATTGATGTTATAATGGAAAGAAGAGAGCTTAAAAATTAGAAATTCTTTTCCCTTATAATATTTGACATTAGGATTGGCCATTTTTTCTAATGATTTCACAAAACCTTTCTGAACAATATACTACTTAGTTACACTATACATTTTCTTTACCAGTTTTACTGCAACCTTCCTTTGTTGCCTTTTATGCCATATAGATGAATAACCATATGTACTAGTACTGGTTCATAAATAACCATATGCACTCATACTCATTTGTGAATAACCATATGCACCAGTACTGGTTCCAGAATAACCATATCCACTAGTACTGGTTCATAAATAACCATATGCACTCATACTCATTTGTAAATAACCATATGCACCAGTACCGGTTCCAGAATAACCATATCCACTAGTACTGGTTCATAAATAACCATATGCACTAATACTCATTTGTGAATAACCATATGCACCAGTACTGGTTCCAGAATAACCATATCCACTAGTACTGGTTCATAAATAACCATATGCACTCATACTCATTTGTGAATAACCATATGCACCAGTACTGGTTCCAGAATAACCATATCCACTAGTACTGGTTCATAAATAACCATATGCACTAATACTCATTTGTAAATAACCATATGCACCAGTACTGGTTCCAGAATAACCATATGCACTAGTACTGGGTCATAAATAACCATATGCTCTAATACTCATATGTGAATAACCATATGCACCAGTACTGGTTCAAGAATAACCGTATGCACTAGTACTGTGTCATGAATAACCACACCATATGCATTAACACTGGTTCAAGAATAACCAAATGCACTAGTACTGGGTCATGAATAACCATACCATATGCACTAACACTGGTTCATGAATAACCATATGCACTAGTACTGGTTTGTGCTTTCTCCTTAACCTGTTATAGAAAGGCTAAAGAATAACCTCTGTCTGTTGATGTGTTAGGGATCACCACTGAAATATTCTCAAAATTAATAGCTTCTGCAAATTTACTTCAGGGTCTAGCAAATTCCACATCTGGCAAAGACTTTATTTAAAATTTGTTCACTGAGTTAGTCACACTTGGCTAGTGGCATCATTTTAGAGCAGACTCAAGGTGGTATTTAGATTAATAAGGGGAAATTTGTCCAGGGTCTTGGGGAATTTATCCTACTCTTTTTAGTGGGTGCTGTGGAATCTTTTTCATCCACCTTAGCTGCCAGCAACTTTAGCAGATGGGACTTCAGTTTAATATCTTATCTGAAGGACAACACGCTCAGGAGTGAAGCACCCCCTAATGCTACACTGCAGTGTCAGTTATCCAGTCATCTGGATCATATGGAGTGGAAATGGAACCCATGGCCTTCTTTTTTCCAGCACCAAAGATGAGTGTGCTGCCTGCTATGCAACTTACACTGTAAAACAGTGAATTAAACAAATGCAGAGGTTTACTACTGATAGCATGAAAAATATGTTTGCTGTTGTTTTATTCCTACATAGTTTTGTCATTATTAACCTATCCGGTGAGCCTATAAGATATATATATATATATATATATATATATATATATATATATATATATATATATATGGGTCTACTTCTAAAGCCTGAGTCCCAGATGACCACCGACTTTCAAAATTCCGAGACAAGAATAACGAAAGTACAGAAACCCGAACGTTGATGTTTCACTAGGGTAAGTAAACACTTGGCCAACATGCCCTGTTCTCCACAGAGAAACTTGAAACTCATATAGTCGAAACCATATGATCGAGTTTTTAAATGGAGATTGCGGTACAGCGAGGATCGAGATATTTACCCTTTTCTTCACTGTAGTGCGATCTCAGAGTTGGTATATATAATTTGATGGGGTGTGCAGGGGGGGAGCTTGCCCCTGCATAAACATAAAAAAGTAGATTTTTGTGTTTTTTTTTTTTTTTTTGATGTTGAGTTTTCGAAAACTTGATGATATGGTCTTGTCTGTATAAATTTTGAGTTTCTGAAAACTAGATAATTATATATATATATATATATATATATATATATATATATATAAAATAAACATGTTTTACATATTTTTGATGTCAATTTGATACCTCTGTTCTATAAAACTTTGTACTAGATAACTAGTTTACAAAAAAATAATAAACTGTCTATGTATCTAACATAAGCTATTACCTGTTGTTTGTTTAAACAAACAAAAAAAAATGACCTTGCATGAATACTCTCTCAACCTGACTATAAAAATAGTAGGATCGACAGGGCTAAATGGCACTCGCATGGCCATAACCATCCTATTTCAAAAATACTCTCAAAGTAAATATATTGAGTGTTAAACAAAAAATGAACAAAAGATGCAAAATAGATTTCTCATAGATAATTAGCTAGTACTCATATCCCTGATTCATGCAGAATGATGGAATATAAATCATTTGCATTCATTTTCAACCAAAATATTCCTCCTGTCATCCTATTAATTTAAAATTTCCTACACTGCACTTCTAGTATCCTTAATGATGGAGCCTGTATCACTGGCAATGTTTTTTTTAAATGAATTATCCAGAAGTAATCCTATGTGGTACTGAAATCCATCTTCTCCCCACATTATTGGATGGCATGGGGCTAAACCAATTTGTATGATTTTTTTTCATCTCCAAGTGCTAAGGAAGAAGAAAAATACTTTTTAAAATCAGCAGTTTGGTATTCTGTCTAATATGATCAATCTTTCCCAGAATTCCAGTGGAGGGAGCGCCTTATTTTGGCAATTATTGCCAGCTGTGTAACTGTCTGGGTTTTGGGAGATTCCTGAAGCCTTATGTTTTAAAGGCAAGATGGCTGTGTTAACCACCAGATATCACAAGGCCCCTCCAGGGTACTAGAGCATTTGCCACCTGATGTGATGAAAGAAGGTTAAGGAATAACCCCAGGCCTATAGCATGGAAACTACACCCCAAACAAACACCAAACTAAGACACAGCATAGAAAACAATGTATCTTCCAATAAAAACACATTTATAATCAAATAATAATGCAAATCACAATACATTAATTGTAAACTCCTACAAGGTTATATGTTATATGCACCTTCTCCCCACCAGACACATACAGTTTGTAATTCTGTGTTGAGTGGGCAAGAAATGATCTATTATTGATGAAACATATAGGTCAACAGCGAACAATGTATTAGTACATTTTCGCATCAACTTAATTGACTAAAGAGAAGTACATTGAGAAAGTACATTTGCTGTGTTATTAGTGCAGATCACTGTCAAATACTTACATCAGAGTAAATGACTGTACATCTGCCAATAGCTTTGTCATATAGAATGTGAAAGTGTATTGCTGTTGTCTGTTTTATGACACATTCATGGCAAAAAGACCTAGGCAAGCCAGATTTTGCCTAGTATAATACCTTAAAATCTTCTACGAAGAAGGCCTGTGGGAAATACGCAAATGACTTTTTAAGGGCATATAAGTGATCCTGCTCCAAAATTTCTAAATGCCAACTGAAGATTTTTACATTTTATAACTTTAATGATGACTTCAGGCTAACAAAGCCCACATACTGGGCTACAAGGTATCATTAAAGACTGTAAAATAATTTATGTTATATCCGCGATGTTATTTTTCTAGTTGTAATTAACAACACTTTAGTCTAGTTTCTATCATTTTTTTGTCATTTATTTATAGTATTCTTTTCCTTGAGTTGTTTTGCTGAAGTAATTTGCACAAAACATTTCTTCTGACTTACATAGCCTCATAATTCAGCAAGAACATTTTAAAGGCTTTTGATGTTACAGACAGGAATGCAAATTCGATTTTGAATGTATTTAATGTACTCCATTATACAATGTAGCTAAATAATAAATGTCAGTAGAAATCAAAGTGGAAGTTTTGCCATCTCTAATAGCATGTATATCTTTAATGCAGATGAAGTTTGCTAGGCTAATGCAGTTGAGGTCACCACATGTTTATTACTGAAATAACAGTTTCTATTAACTTTTAATATTCCCCTCAGTGAAAATGAGTATGCTTACATGAGAGTTTCAGTAGAAGGGCTGACAGCTTGGATTAGCTGATTATTTTTTTTGACTGAAACAATAAAAAATCTTTAAAAACTTTACATGTAATAGTAACGATGGTGATTAACAGAGTGATATTCTACATGCATACCTTGGCTGTTCAGATGCTGTTCAGAAATAATTAACAGTTGTGTGTTTGTGTGCATGTGTGTAGGGATGGCTGTATGACAGTGAACTACTGTACATCTGCTAAACACATAGCTGTAGCAAACATAAATATGTAAGTTGTTTGACCAGTAGAGAATAAATGTCTTGTTAGTCCAGAAAATGGGTGTTGATGTAAGAGAAGAGGATGCCATAGTGAATGTAGTCATAGCTCTCAAATGTCCAGATTTTTGCCTCATAGTTTTGGTCTGTCATAAAATTTGTGGTTTTATAGCAAATCAGTGAGGATTTGAGTCACTAAATAATGACATACATTTGAGTTTCAAACTTCAAATCCTTCACAAAATGCATGCCAACACACATCCTGTTATTCTAGCAACTTTCTAAGTTTATAAGAGCAATATTTAAAATCTGTCCCTATTTTTGGCGCCTTCTGTTGCCATTATTTTAAGCTTTGTCCAGATTTCATGCATTAAGAGGTCGAGAGGTATGAATTATGTAATACACTCTGAAGACAGCACAGACACTTGTGAATTACCAAAAGTTTAACACTGACTCTGATCCTTTACAATATCAAGCAAAACTGGAAAAGATCACCAAGTAAACATTATATGATTCTACAGAAGATACAAATATCTACTGCACAGAGTAAGAGATAAGAAGGAAAGGAGAGGATGCAATGGGATTTAACAACTGCCAGAAATATGACTAATTCAATGTAAAAAATAAATGTAAAATAAGGCAGATGGGAACTGAGAATCTGGACTATGATCAAAGAGTCAAAGGGGAGCAATAACAGTGAATAACAGAAAAGGACCGTGATATAGCCATGTCAGATGACCAAAAATAAAGGATATGGAAAACACGAAGTTAGATCAGTACTGACAGACATGGATAAAGGAATTACCAGTAGAAGACTAAGAGCCATTATTTCTCCTGTATTTCTGTACTTTACTTGGAATGCTGCATGCAGTCCTGGAAACCCTGAATCCACAAATACATGGGATACAGAAGGTTCAAGGGAAGGTAATAGCAATAATCCAAGGTCGGCTGTAGAAGCTTCATACATGGAGACTGAATGGAAGTTATGGATATAGTCTTTAGGAAAAGTAGGGGGGGCGATATAAGTATTTTAATAGAATTTATAATGCTGAAAAGGGTAGTATAGTTCAGAAAGAAGTACACAAAAATAAGATGACCCACTGCAGATACAACGTGAATGGTGCATCATCAGAAGGGTGAGAATGAAATTCTTCATGGCAGTGGTGGTCAGTACAGGAAAGATCCTACCTGTGGAGGCTGAGGATCAAAATGGTGGGAAAATTCAAGGCTCCATGAATGAGGTAATAGTCTGCAGCTAGAGAAAAGTGGGACTGGGGGTGGGGTGGGGGGCTGGGTTCAAGCTGTTGGTTAAAAGTGATGTACAACTGGCTTGCCAGGTAGGGAAATAGGAAGGTTATAAGGTCCAAGCTTTTCTTACTTGTCACTAAAATGTGCATGTGTTTTTAAAGCATTAAAGCAAATACAAATCACTCTGCTTGAAATGAGTGATTCTCAAATAGACTGAATGTATCCATAGCAAATTTCAAGTGTAGATGCATCTGGTGTCTAGGGTGTACAATAAAAAGCATTATATCATTTGCAGAATGCATCAGACATTTTGTATTCAGAGACTCAGAAGCAAGGCAAAATGCACTTTAAAAAACTCTATTGCAAGAAACAGCACTTAGTGTCAATCCAGAGTGAAGACAGCATCCAAAAAGTAACAGTGTATGTGTGAGAAAAGAGCTGCTTATCAGAAAGCTAAACTGTGTTTGTTCTTACAATCTAGATAAGCTGAGAAGTATAGCTAGGGAAGGGGTTGATTGGATGACTTTTTCTCAATGAAATGTCATTTATCTTTGATCAGTATTTTGAAAAATAATTCTAAATTCATAAATTTGAAACAGGCCTAATAAATATAAACAGAATAAGAACTTGGTTGGCAGAGTTCTTTAAATTCTGTACCCCAGAATCACATGTAACCTGTCCCTAAGATAAAGCTCTGGAGTTGATATATACAGTTTGTGTAGTGACAGGAGTTCCACTGGGCTTTTCCTGACCTTCTAAGAGATTGGCTTTTATGTAATTTTGTATCACTTTTTTAACATTAAAAATTTTTTTCAAGTATTACCATATTGCATAATTGTCATGCGTGGTGTGTTTACATATTCTGCCAATGGCAGATGGGATCCTTCTAATATGAGCAGTATATCTTATAAAGTGTCTACCCAGAATCAGCAGTTACATACATTTTAAATCATTCTTTCTTGCTCCATATTCTTTCCTACTCATCAAGCAATTTTCCATCTTGTTTACATTAATACATATAACTATTTACATTCAATAGAATCATCCAGCCATTAAGTATTCTCTCTTCTGTTATCCTTGCTTAACCCCCTCCTGTCACCTTTATTTGCAGGTAAACTATTTACAGTATAGTCTCCTTTTTTCCCTTCTTTCATCCGTTGCTTTGCTCTAGATTTTTATAGCCCTACGTCTGGGTGTTTTTTTTCAGTGTCAACTAGTGATTAACCAACCCTCCCATCTATTATCGAATGTCACCATATCTTTTCCTTTTACCCCCTTTCCTCTTCTTCTAGTAACTTTTTCATCACCCTGTCTATGTCTTTGACTTTGGGAGATGTCTTTGTTTTCCACTTCTTTATTATTACTTTCTTAGTTATTGCTATAAACAGTCTGACCATTTCCTTTTGTTGGTCTGTGATTTCTTGTATGTATCCTAATAGAAATAACTTTTTCATAAGTACAACCTGCCTTAATCATTTCTCTCATAGCAATTGTTTTCCTTCCTTTCTGTAATCCTATAAATCTTTGCAATCCTAAAAGGTGTAGCTTTTCATCCCCCTTTCTTTTTCACATCTCTAGCAGGTCATATCAACTGTGGGCAACATTGTAGCCAACTTGCACGATTATAAACATGTTTATGGAGACAGTTCCATATAAATATCTGATATTTTCTTGTTTTTGTTATATATCTCAGTGGTCTTCTTATTGTCTCTGACCATTCCTCCTTCATTATTGTCTCTTACAACTCTCACTCCCAATTTATTTTCCATTGATCTCTTAATTTCTGCTTTGCTCTCCAAAGCCTTCCTACTTCCAAAAGTCATCTTATTTTCTTCCCCTCTAATTCTCCTTGTTTCCATCCTCTGTACCATTTCTGCGATCTATGCATCCTCCTTCCATTCTTTCTCCATTTTATACCACCTACTTCTTATTCCCTAATAGTCCCATTCCAAGTTCTCCACTAACTGGAATCCATCTTTTAAATCTTCCTATCTGCTTGAACTTGGTCCCAATATATTACTTTCTTCTGTCTCCTGCCCCATCTCCATGTTGGTGTTTCATTGCCTATCACTTCTCTTAATCTTCCTATGGGTATTAATCTTTTCTTTCATTTTGCCACAGTTTTTGAAATTCCTTTTGCATTTGTCTGGACCACCTTAGCTCTATTGCCTTCTGGGGTATGTCCATCATTGCTTCAGTTATTGCCTTTCCTCTATATTATCATTTGCTTCCAAGCAGCCTTCTAATCTGTGTCTTCCAATCTAATTATTGTTGTCATCAGGTATGCCTGATAAACTTTCTTTTAAATATGGGTCTCCCAACCCACCTCTCTCTGTATAATATGTGTACCTCTCCCATGCTACCCTTGGTCTTTCTCCTTCTTATATACAATCTCTACATATTTGTTTTACCTTCGGTAAGAATCCATTTTTCAGGAGCACCCAGAATGCTTGGCCTGGATATATGAATTGTGGAATTGTTGATTGTATTCATTTATAAAAAAAACTGTATTCTCTGGTCTAATTCCAAATATATTTGTGTCCACCTAACTAGTTGTCCCTTTACATTTTCATAAATTCTATCATAAGTGGATTTCATGGTCTCTTCTACTGTTTCATTAAGAGTGATCCCCAAGTACTTTGTTGCTGTACTTACCACATTTTCATCCCTCTTTCATTGTTTCCTTCTCCTCTTATGTATCTCGATATTCTTTTGGACATCTTGGATAATCTTATATCCTGATTTTGTTCCATACTTCCTTACTATCTTCTATAATAACTTCATACTTTCTCTATATTGTGCTGATGTCTTAGTTCATCATCTGAATATAATGCAGTTTTCCTCTCTCTGTCTTACCAACTATATCCCTTTAATCTAGGTTTCCTTACAGTTTCTAATATATATATATATGTGTGTGTGTGTGTGTGTGTGTGTGTGTGTGTGTGTGTGTGTGTGTGTGTGTGTGTGAACAAGAGGAGAGGAAAGATGACACCTCTACCTCATTCCTCTTTCAATTTTTATTATTCCTGATAACCCTGTTCTTATTTTTACCCGTACCTTTATACCTTGATATGTGTTCCTTATAATGTCCATCCATGAATCTAGGAATGAATTTTATTAGTCACCTCAAATAGATATTCCCTTTCCATCCTATCAAATGCTTTCTTTGCATCCAATAATGTCAGAGCCATTTCTGTTCCCATCAATTGCACTTCCTGCATCAATAATAGTGTACTAATCATGTTGTTTGCTGTTTTTTTCCTTCCCAGAAACCCTATTTGGTCTGGATGGATTAATCTTGGAAGTATCCTTTCAAATCTCTCTGCCTGTAATTGTATAAAACATTTATAATTGTGATTTAAGACCGATATTGGGCTATATGAGGCCTTGCCTTTCAGGTTCCTCCCTTCTTTATGTATTACTGACATCACCACCTCTTTCCATGAATTTGTTATTGCCCTCCAACACCTCCACCCCCTTTTGTATGTCATTGAACAATCTCAACCATATTTCTATTATCTCTTTCTACTGAATCTCCAAGAGTGCTATTTGTGGGCCATCACTTCTTGGTGACTTCCCCTTTGCCATCTTTCCCCATGGCTATGGTGTCTCTTCTACCACAATTTGTTTTATCAAGTATTTCTTTTTTCCTTCCTTCAAACATCTCAGGCCATTCTCACTTTGTTAGTTTTTTTTCTTCCTCTTCCATTCCTTCCTCCTCCTTCATATAAAATTCTTAGTAACATTCCTTGAATCCTTCTAGAACTTCTCCCAATAGAAATCTCTTTTCACCATCAGTCCTCCCTTACAACTAGCAAATTCCTCTGTCTATCTCTTGTTGTCGTTGACAGCTAATGCCTTAGTTGCCTTGGGTGTTACTTTAACATGTAGTCTCTCTGCTGCTATTTTTCTATTCCAAATAATCTTGTCCGCTCATTTTTGCATTATTTTCTTTATCTTTCTCTCCCTTTTTCCTCCTATCTTGCATTCCCTCTCTCTTTTCTTTTTGTATCTCTATTAGTTCTCTCTTCATATCCTCCTGCATGTTTCCTCTGTCCCCTTTAATTCTTCTTTTTTATCCCATCCCAGTCCTCTGCATTATCTTGTATTTGTTCTTGCAGTGCTTCTTCTATTATCCTAGCCAGGTTTTTTGTTTTATTATGATTCATCTTCAGGTAACTATGTTGGTATCTACCAGTGTCTTTTTAGGGTCTCTCCTCGCTGCTCTCTTAGTATCTGTCATGACTTGATCTGAGAAGGTGACAGGTTCTGTCCTTACTGGCTTTACCCATATGGGATGTCCTTTCATAATATAACTCCTGTCAGTTCTCAACCATCTTTGATGTCTAGCAGAACAGAAGGCTTATGGGTCCCCTATTATGCTTTGTGTCACAATTTTTATGCAAGTTTGATGATGAATTAGTTGGTGGCCTTTACTGTAATTATGAAGCAGGATTATAGGATCATAGGAAATGCAAAGCATCTGAGTCACAAGGTCATTTGTGCTTTGCCAGTACCCACCCTCATGCTGTATCCCCACTACTAAAAAATAAGCAGGTCACTCTTACACACTTGTGGCAGGTCACTCTTACACGCTTGTGGCAGGTCACTCTTACACACTTGTTGCAGGTCACTCTTACACGCTTGTGTTTCATTAGTTTCACTAGTTGTAGGATACAGGGCTCTATGGCATTGAAAAATAACTTTATCATAGGTTGGTGCTGCTGGGTGCAACTAGGACAGAAGCATCGTTGTTTAAATAGTCTGTGCAGCTTTACTTAAAATGTAAAGTTGAGTACATTGTTATTTAGAAACACATTAGAATATTCCTGTGTCATTTTGGGGAGTTATTTTTGCATAGAATCTGTTCTCAGTCTGCCACTAAAGAATTGTGACTCAAAAGGTTGAACCAACTTTTTGTTTTTACCTTTCAGTTAACTTGGGGAGCACAGTCAGCTTTCGTACGTTTGTTTTGTAAGGTTTAATATTCTAGCAGGATATGGGGACTGTAAAGTCAGAAGTCAGTTTTACTTCAGACATGATTAGTGTGGTGGGATGTTTTCCTTCATGCCTTCCAACCTCTCCATCTACTGTCAGTTTCTTTGTGTCGCTGGGCTCTGAATTTACTTCCAGGATCTTATTCAGTTCCATTTGGACAGTAGTAAGCATGTGTGGTTTCAGTAAGAGTCCTCGGAGTGAATGTATAGGGAGAAACTAATGTGCTAGGAAGAACACAGTTGTCTTGGGAAGGAAAGTGGTAAGTAATAGGTAGTGTTTTAAATGCAACAGTAACCGAGAAGACTCTGAAGAGGCTACATGGTTATAAGAAGAAATGAGTGATAAGGAAGGAGATGAAGGATTTATGGATGCTGCGAAGAGGCAGAAGTAAAGAGTCAATGGGATAAGAAAGAAACTCATTCTATAGGCTATAGCTAGAGCCTGCAAAAGTGGAATATTAATGGCATGGAAAGGTGAGATGAAATCTAAGGACACAGAGAGGTCTAGGATAATAAGACATTGGAGGTGAATTAAATGAGTAGGGAAATAAGAACAAAAGTACTAGGAAGACAGGAAAGGATGTCAAGGAAGGTTACCTCTGAATTATTTTTTACCCCTCTCCTCCATGCAGGACTGAACCCAATGGCTTCTCTATCTGTATCCAGTCATCCCACTTGTTCTATGGTAGTGGGAGCTGGGAATCTCAGGGTGAGGCGAGAGACCAACTGTCCATTCATTCCTATCTGGCAATCCCCTATGAGTGCCACAACAAGAGTCAGGTGGTAGAGAACAGACCAGCTTGCTGGTCCTGCAGAGCAGCCTACCCTTTACATTGGATGGACACCTGTCTCCCCCACAATGACTCATTTGAGCTCCACTACTGCTATCCTTTAAGGGGAAGCATGTCTCTGCATTCTGAATTCCCCTCAGTTTTACAGCACAACTTTCATATGACAACCCAGGCTCACTAGGCTTGAGCTCTATGGGCTGAACACCTAGTGCTTCCAGAAGGTGTCATCCCTGCCAGCTCTTACAGGTGCCCGAGTTGCTAGCTAAACCCGGGTTACCTGTGATGTATTTAGGGCTTTATCACTCTATGCCACAGAATCAGCTATGTATGAATGAATGCTGTCAGAAAAAGAGATGGATTGCAGTAATCTATGAAGGGTGGGACAAAAGGGACAGCCACCCCAGGTGGTAGTTTAAAGGAGGCACAAAATTAACAAAAATCATATTAGTTTTACTGTTTACCTTAACTAAAGATAAAAGCTCCATTCTGATTATTTTTTCTAATTTATGTGATGCTGGCTGCTTCCACCCCCATTCAGCAGCATTTTATACATATGTTTTCTCATCTTTACATTTTACATAAGGGATGAGCCTCAGGCACTGCCCCAAAGAGTTCTGAGTGGGTCACTGGATGGAGCGGGCAGGATAGTGAAGGCAGTTAGCAGGGCTTTGTATTTGGCACCCACAGTAGTAAGTGTTTAAAAGAAAAAAGTAAAATTGACTGGCAATTTACTTTTTATTGCTTTTCTGTAGGCTACAGGCACTAGTAGGCAGCTGCAGCCATATTTGGTAATGGCTGAAAAGAAAATTAGCTTTTAACTTAGCATTGACAGTAATTTGGATTTAATTGGTTAGTTATTTTAAATCTTTTTAACTGGAATGGTACCATGATCTTGGGGAGATTTCATCCCTTACCTGCTATGTCACCTAGGGCGAAAAGGGATTAAGCAAAAATAGAGTTTTCCCCTGACTGGATTCTTCCATGATGTGCTGGTAACTTCTCTGCCCTTTGGACTTGGAGATCAAAACAAAAACTAGAAATGATTCGGGAAGTTACTTGTTTAAAACCGTAGGTACTGGCCATCTCGTCGACTCTTGGTGTGATTAGGATCAAAGATTTTCTGGACCCTAAAGAGTGAAGGTCTGGTATTTGCTTCTGGTAAATCTTTAGTGCTCTAGTCCTTCTGGTAAGGCCCTAGGCAAGTAAATGGTTTGACAAAAAAATGCTTAAACCCAGCCAAGAGGTGGCACAGCTAAACCGAAAATATGGCCAGTTTGAGCAGATAACCACTGAAATCATTTGTCCTTTTTGGGGGAAAGGGAGACAAAGAGAGTGTGAAAAGTCTCATTGTCTAAACTCAGCAGGTGAAAAAAAAGGAAAGCAACCTATGAAAATAAAAACAGTGCAAGTGTGACGTGAGTGCTGCATGTCTGCTACATTATAGCATTGATTGCAGTAGCTCTTAAGTCTTAACCTCTAACAAATCTGGACAAAGATAAAAATAGTATGGAGGGCTTATGAAGGTTTTTAGGGAATGATACTTATGAATTAATATATATATATATATATATATATATATATATATATATATATATATATATTTTTTTTTTTTATAAAGATACATCAGCACATGGTGAGGACGAAGAAGGGATGAGTAAAGTTACTGGTCAAAAAGTCAGTAGGTAAGAGGTGTGTGCTACAATAAGCTTTGCAATTATGAACAGAGATGGTGCCATGGGAAAGCTGGCAAGCTTAACTGGTCATTTAATACTGTGGACTTTGATTTTTCTGGAAGAAAGGTGAAAAGGTAACATTAAAGGGATGGAGGATATGGTAACTGTTCAGAGTATGTAGTGATGTATTAAAGCTGGAGTGCAGAAAACAATGGAAGAGTACATTAGGAAGTGGAAATGTGACTGGAAGAGGCAGATAGCATGACTGAGGAAGGAAGTGAAGAGGAATATAAAGAAAGGGAAAAGACACCTAGCATGTGATGGTAGACAAAAATAGTTTGAAACACAGCATGGTTGAAGATGAAATCAAAAACATTGTAAATATATTGTGAAGCAAGGGAAGATTCACCAGGAGATAAGGCTATAGGATGCAGACAGGAATATGTATGAGAAAACCAGAAGACAGACAGACAGACAGACAGACAGAGCTCCTAACATACACTAGCTCTGTTTTTACAAAAGAATGAGTACACACAGTATCTGTATGTAAGACAGGACTAGTAAGGAATGGGAAACTTACACTGATGTGCACTCACAAACACTTAACTATGAAAAATTAAATAAGGTGTGGCCGATACAGGAGTCAGGTGAGTTGCCTCCGTGTACATTTAAAGAGCAGTCAGGTATATTCTGAGGACCACAGACATGGCTAAGTGGAAACATTTCATGTTCAGTGACATTGTAGTATGTAGTGGGAATTCCCAATGTTACAATTTAATTACAGTAAGCCGCGGTGGTACAGCTGTAGCGTTGTTGCCTCACAGCAAGAGGTTCTCCTGTTCGATTCACGGCTGGATCACCTTCTGTGTGGAGTCTGCATGTCCTCCCTGTGGTCGAGTGGCCTCCAAAAGACATGCGTGAATGGGTGTGCCTTCGCTGGAGGTTGGGTGTCGGGCTGGCAACTCGGCACCATAAAAAAATCTACTGCCAATCATTAGCGGACCGGAGTTCCGCTGTGGCTACTCCTAACCAGGAAAAGCTGAAAAGACAAACAAACAATTTAATTACAGTGTAGTTATTTTCATTTCTGTCTTTGCAAAAGTGATGAAAATGCTTGTCTATATGAGGGTGAAACACAAAATGCTGCATGATGGATCCAATCAAAACACAACAGCTTATTAAAAATAGTTTAATGCTTTTATTCATATTAACTTCTTCAGAACTACTGTGATGTTTTGATTGGAGCCATTGTGCAGCATTTTGTGTTTCGACTATATTTTATTTTATGCCTTGAGTTTTTTGGTTCTGTACAAAGTTGGTCAAACTCCTGCAAGCCACTGGCAAAGGGAAATGAAAAAGAGCAGAGCTTTAGAAGATGAATATCTTTCCTATCACACATGACAGTTTTATGACGGTGTCACAGGTGAAGCAGGCAGTGGAAATAAGTGTATGTGGTGTATGTGGATGTTAATAAGTCTCTTGATACAATGCTGCACAGAATGATCGTGAGAACAATGAGGAGTTGTAGGGTGTCACTGCACTGCCTTGATCTCTGTAGTCTTGACAATCACTTGCTCATGCCAGCTAGAGTGAAAAAAAGCTGATTACTTGAGACAGCTGTTTTGGGAGTTGCTCCATCCCAAAATGTTGTGTGACTGTGGAATTGGTATATATAAGTTTGGGGGTTTAGAGGCTTACATCCACATGAGGGGTGTCTCATGTTCCTGCAAAAGCGCTTGTTTTGAGCTGTCCCATTACACCATATAGTAGGCAGCTTTCAAGCTTGGTGGAGTAAGGACATGTGACATGTGCGACTGGGTGTTGAAATTTTATAGTAGAAGTGGGGTACAGGGGTGGGACCCAAACTGGGAAGAAGAACAGAAAAGTTGCTGACACACCTGGAGCTAAGAACAGTGATTAAACAACCATTGGTGCCAGAAACAAAGCCGGTCATGCTTATTTATATGCATAAGTAGAGGAATGGAGAATATTACCAGTCAGTTGATAATTTAAAAAAAATACAGTGCTCTTGTCATAAATTGGTGGATAATGCTAAGCCTTCATGAGTACTAGGTAATACTAGCAATGTGGCTGGATATATGACAGTATTTAATATAAAAATGCATATTTATGTGGCTTTGGGGTTAGAGATTCAGGAGAAAAGTATAGATTACAGGTGCAGAAGTACCTCTACAGAAGATGGAGTAGGAAAAACACCTGGGAGTCATCATCATGCCCACACTCAGTCATGCAACACAGATGCTCAAAACCCATAGGAAGTTGGGATCCATCGAGACAAGGGGTGTATGTGGAGCAATAAGGGAAACAGCATTTTCCAGTGACAGGTCATTGGATGGGTCATAGCTAGGGCACTGTGCACACTTCTGGAGACTGTACAGTTGAAAGAACAGAAAGAAAACCATACAAACTTTTTAATAGAATGCACCAGGGAAGTATATTTCTCAGTAGAACACCATACTGGAAGTCCAGCAAGTTTGTGCATTTGATATTTCAGTATTCCATAACAAGGCTGATATTTGCTTGTGCTAGCATTTTTATGTAGCTTTCTTTAATTTTTAGAATAATTATTTTATCGTGTTTTTTGAATTTCCATAGTTGCAATAAAGATCAGCATTCTCAGTGTATATATCCCCTTCCACAAGAGCAATAGCTGTTTCTCTTACTGTATTCCATAGCATACCTATTGATGTGTACTGCAGTTAATTAGATCATAGCCAATACTGTTGTGAAACACTGTACCTTAAACTTCAATGCCTGGTGACACCGCTTCTTAAAAAAGGCAACTGTTAGTTGGTTAGTCATGCAGGTGGGCTTCTTCTCTCCCCTATTGAGCAACTCACACGTGCTTTGTGCTCATCCAGGTGCTGACTCTATGAAATGCAACACTTACCATAATTTCTAGGCTTCACAGACAGTAGTCACTATTGATAATACTTTCTAACACCCACAAGGTTCAGCCATTACACCTACAGCCACAGTCTTCTTATTACTGAGGGGTCAATTAAGACCTTGTTTCTGTGTGGCTCAGTATATCCTGCACATAGCAATAAGGGCTTCCTCCACATTATTTGATTTGAAAAGCTCTGTAACATCTTGTTAAAAAAAAGGTAATGACAGAGTTAGTGTCTATGCTGACGTACTACTAAACACTAGGCACTGCAATAGCACACTTCATATGCAAACTACATAATAAATGTTTATTTCAACAGAGAAATGTGGACAGGGGCTGGAGACCTGCTTCTTGCTTTTTACCATTTGACATCTAATACAATTCATTTGTGCATGTTTCTATAACTTTCAGCTGGTTAACATCACCTTATATTGATTGCCCTGTGACTTTGTGAATCCTAAAGGATTGAATGATCATTTCAATGAAAATGACCTAAGATCTGACCATTTTTTCTCCCCTTCTCTAATTAAGTGTCAAGATAGGGCATTTGTCCCCTTGGAGAAATAAGGAGGTCAACTCAGTTCATTTTCACCAAAATGAGTATTTCACCTGGGTGACTTACCAAAACATATTGAAACCATTTGTATTACTTGTTTTAAACTACTATTGAGGCTTTCTGGGAGCCAAATGGAAAGTCCAAAATGAAGCGGTAGTGGATACTGGATATAATGCAAATTCTAATTCTGGTTTACGGTACTTATGTATTATCGCAACCAGATTTTCGCGGTTGCGAATTTAGTCCCATGTCTGAGACAGCAGGTCTATTAAGCTGGAAAAGGGAGTGTAAGTAAGTAAGTTAAATTGTGGCACACATGGTTTTGAGGCAGGGAGAGGACTAACTGCCAAATTTTGGAGTCCTGACTGGCATGTCTCACTTTGCCAGTGAACTACATACTGCTGCATGCAGCGCATGGTAGATCCTGCCTTCCTGATTACAAGCGCAATATAGGCTAAGTTAATCGGGAATATACCATCCTTATGTTCATCGCCAGTACTCAGATTTTATTTTCGTCATCTGAAAGATTTTGACCGGCTATCTCTATGTTTTTGTCCCCCGTAGCAAACGTGCAGGTTGTAAGATTGTACTTTTCCTGAAACAGTCTTTCGCGCTTCTGCATTTTCACATGAAAATTTCACACTCCCTGCTTTCTGTGATGTGTGTGTTTAACAATAACTGAATCACATCTTTGGGTGTTACCTTTCTCCCCCTTTTTGAATGGTGTGTGAACTGTCAGTTGCTTTTTACCCCTTTTGGGCTGCTAGTTCTGGGGAAGGGAATATATGCTGCAGACTCGGCTCTGCTCTGTTGCGTGCACACATAACAGGACTTGGAAAAGCACTAAGACTGACATGATGTCGGGAAATGGCATAGGTTCAAACAAGCAGTCATTTTTGTAGTACTACACTACTCCTACCTCAACAGAGTGGGTTTTTTTTACAGATAACATTCCCTGTGTGATTCTGCATACATTTCTGGTTATAGTCACACACCAGGAAGCAAGCCGTATTATCGCAAAAATCTGGTTGCGATAATATGTAAGTACCTGGTTTACAAATATGCTGCCTTAATGGAGATCTGTGAACAGAGGCAAGAGACATGTCTCTGCCCTGTTACCATTTGATTGCTGGAGCTCCACATTTTACATTAGTGTGGTAATGACCTGCCTTTCATCTATACTTCTTCACTTCTTTGCTCATGAATTTTAGACAAAACCAAACATTGTGGGGAGACAGAGGCCCAAAATGAGGGACAATGTTTAAATATTATGCTAATTCACCTAAAAAGTTAATTGAGCAACAGGTTTTGCATCAGTATGCATTTTCTGAACAATAATGTCTGGCATTACTGGTTAACTGTAATCTTCACTGATTTACTAGAAAATCAAACATTGTATGCGGGACAGATTAATAGCTTCTTTACACTGTATTGCTTTGTCAAGCTTCCACATTGTTTGCCAATCAGCATGGCTTCCTGAAAGCCTAGTGGACAGTCTTGGAAAGGAGGTGAAGCTGAAAGATTCAGTCATACACTTCTTCTGAACATATACCTCGACATGGTTATTAATAGGACGTGCTGGAGGGATAGATTCATCACCCAAAGACTCCCTATGCTGTGGAACAAAATCCCGGTTTATGTGAGGCAGAGCACCTCGCTGGCCTTGTTCAAGAGGAATCTTGACCAATGGATGGGAGATCGCAGATACACCCCAGGGGTTACCTCAGTGTCACTGCTCGACAGAGGCACAGCTAAATAATGGGCATAGTTTCTCCAAACTAAGGGGTGGCGTAAGCCACAAAACTATGGGCTAGGCTTATAAATGCCCTCGGGCAGACAGCCTAGTATGAACCTATGAACCTATGTATGCTGCTGCCTCAGAGTATGAACTGTATATTTACTGTACTATTATCTTTGTTCATATGCTTTTGACTTTGTAACTGTAATGGAAGTTTAGTATTTGAATTAGATTTAAGCACTGAACTGTGTGGGGCTTTAGTGAACTATGTTATTTGTATTATTCAGTTTTGGACAGTTGCTGTCTTTCAGTTGATTATGTAAGATTGTAGTTGTTTAATATTTATAATATAATGTTCTTTCATGATATTAGCACTGTTTAATTGAAAAGCAGATGTATAGCTCTACATTTGATAATACACAGTATGGTTTTGTGAAAGGTAAATCTGCTCTGATTTGTCAAATATCAGCTTATGAAAGGATTTCAGCTTTGATGGATGAAGGCAAAGAATGCATAGCAATATACCTTAATATAAAAAAAAGCATTTGACACTTTACAACATGAATACATGGTTTCAAGTCTACAGAGAGTAGGGGTTAATAATTATATTATTATTTGGGTAAATATCTGGTTATCTGATGGTGAACAATATGTAAAATTAGATGGTAGAAATCATCACAGATAGATACTAATAAATGAGCACATCAGGGTTCAGGCTTGGGACCTCTGTTGTTTAACATGTTTTTTTTTCTTCAAGTTTTCCTTTGTCCTCTAAGTTTTGGACACATAAGTATGCTGACTATTGCAAAGTAGGATCAGACATAATAAAATCAGTGAGATGTTGAAGAATTAATTGCTTACTTAAAAGAAGTACAAGGTTGGGCTGATAAAATTAATTTAGAGTTTAATATTTGGAAAAGTAAGGTGATATTATATGGAATCGTAGCTTTCAACCTCCCGTTCCCAGAATGTAGAACACTACTTCTCAGAATGTGGAACAGATGGGCTAAATGTGGAACACTTCATAGCAACTTCAACTAAGAAGCTCTCAGAATGGCTAAAATGTGTTAGTTTTTCTGATGAATTAATATAAATCAGTATTATTTACCATGGATATCAGTTTTTTTTTTTAACACTGAATGTGTTACAGACCCTTTCAACTTGGAACAATGAGGAGAATGGAATTTTAAAGACTCAAAATGAGGAACGTTCCTCACAAAGAGGTACACTTGTGACGTATGTATTTGATTAATAGTAATATAAAAACAGTTATGGGTAGGACTAGTTGTAAATTGTTAGACATATTAAAGATACTGAGATTGTTATAGGAACAGGATTTTCTTTTAAGTAGCATGTTCAAGAGGTAGAG
Organism: Protopterus annectens; assembly: GCF_019279795.1. Classification (NCBI taxonomy): domain Eukaryota; kingdom Metazoa; phylum Chordata; order Ceratodontiformes; family Protopteridae; genus Protopterus; species Protopterus annectens. The sequence goes on along the minus strand of NC_056728.1, from coordinate 1,377,743,288 downwards.
ATAAAAGCTTTGCATCAGATTGGCACATATATATAGGTTCATAGGTTCATACTAGGCTATCTGCCCTAGGGCATTTATAAGCCTAGCCAGAATGTGTTTGGTTTTCGCCACCCATTTTAAATTAATTTTGCTATGCCCTTTTCTGAGGTTAGTATACTGTGCCTCTGTCTAACAGTGACACAGAAGTGATACCCGGGGTAAACCTACGATCTTCCATCCACTCATCAAGATTCCTCTTGAAGAGAGTCAATGAGGGACTCTGCCTAACCTGGACTGGGATTTTATTCCAGAGTGAAGGGAGCCTCTGGGTTATGAATCTGTCCCTACAGCATGTCCTATTTATTTTGGTGCTGAGGTTCAAGTCTCTCGAGCGTGTAGCTCGATGGGATTTGGATTTTCTGAGGTGCAGCATGTCCATTAATTCCGGGTTGGACATGGCTTTATACGTCAGGCACAGATCGCCTCTGAACAGGCAGTATGCCACTGAGTAGAGCTGGAGTTTCTTTAACCGGGCAGCATATGGCATCTGTTTGAGCCCTTTGATCATCTTGGGGAGGTACTTTTGGGGTCTTTCCAGTTGCTGCAGGTGTCTGGTAAGGTACATCCCAAAAGGGGCATTGTACTCGATTATGGGCCTGATGAGGGATGAGTAAAGAGGCACGATGACCTCCCCTGATCTAGATGTGAATCTCTTCATGATTAGGCGGGCTATATAAAATGTTTTTCTAACCACTTTGGCCACGTGGTTGTCAAATGAGAGATTGCTATCAACTTGGGTCCCCAGGTCCCTAATTACTTCTTCTGTACTTAATGGATTACCACCTATGTGGTAATTTGTGGGCACTTTGTTTTTGCCAAAGGGGATGACTATACACTTTTTGGCATTTAGCTTGAGGCCATGTCTCTGGCACCAGTTGTCTTTTTCTATGAGGCCCTTTTGGAGGATGCTTGTGTCGGCTGGAGAGTCGATTATGGCGCCCAGTTTGCAGTCATCTGCGAACTTGGTCAGCCACAGTCCTTCTGTGTTGGCCTGTACCTCTGAGAAATATATACCGAACAAGAGAGGTCCTTGGACTGAGCCTTGTGGGACGCCACTTGTAACTGGTTTGGAGTCTGACATGGCTCCAGCAATTCTAACCATGTGGGTTCTGTCCTTGAGCCAGTTTGCAACCCATCTAGTGACATAGGGGTTTATATTTAAGCTGGTGAGCTTATCTATAATGCCCGAGTGGGGTATTGTATCGAAGGCTTTTGCGAGGTCCAGGTAGGCTGTGTGGACCACCTTCCCCTCATCAATGGCCTTGGTGACTGTTTCAAAGAAATCAACCATGTTTAAGAGGCAGGATCTGCCCTTAAGAAAGCCGAACTGGGTAGGATCCAGTGTCTGTAGGTCCCCAATATCTTTATTTATGAGGTCCATGATAATCCTTTCCATAGCTTTGCAGACCAAGCTAGTCAGGCTTATGGGGCGATAGTTTCCAGGATCCGTTGAGGCACCACCTTTGTGGAGAGGGACCACATTTGCTGTACGCCACTCTTTGGGTACATATCCTGTAGTAAGGTTGAGATTGAACAGTAGTTTTATGTTTGGGTTTAGCTGTATATATATATATATATATATATATATATATATATATATATGTATATATATATTTTTTTTTTTTTTGCCAGTGTAGAACAGTGACAGTTTTGCTCTATTTATGGTTAGTTTTTGCTGGACATTTTCCGCTGAATGTGCTGATAGATGGATACTGATTGGTGAGTTGAACCTGACTGCCTGCCGTAAGGTCTTCCTTTTAAAGAACACATTTTAGAAAGCTCTGAATTAACTATTTTCTAGGACGGGAAAGATCTTTTGAATATTAAAAAATACGTCTTGTTGGTTTATTATCTGTTCATCTCAGATTGCCCTGAAGTTTTTTTTTTCCATCCTGCAGCTGTTTTCATTTGTTTAGCCTTGGATTGGTATCTTTTCTACTTATTTTTCTTTTGTTAACCAGGTAAGCCCGCTGAACACAAGCGCCCATTTTGATAAGCAACTTAGCAGCACAGGCTGGTTAAGTGACTTTCTCAGAGTCACACATTTTTGCAAGTGGAGAATTTATCCCAGGATTGCAGGATGAAGCTTATTAACAGCTTATAGTTTTACCTGAGCTAAACATGCAAACAGCAGTATTTTTATAATTATGTTTATGATATAGTCACTGACAATGTTCTACTCACTTAATAAGTAGTGACATTATTGAAATATACTCTACAGAATTTTCTATAGAATATATTACAGCACTTGTGAATATCTTAAATACGGCCCAAAAGTCGAGAAGCTTTGACTGTAACCATAACTTTGTGGCTGCTACAATTTATTTTTTTGACAACTGTCTTATTTGTCTTTAGTGCATTGTAAACTTATATTTTATTACTTTATTTCATCCGTATTTAACTGCAACCTTTTTAATTATTATTACTGTTATTTAATTTTGCAGTACCCAAAGCCCATGAAATTTAAGAAGTAGCTTACACATGGACCAGGAGAGAGCTCAGTTTAACAACAGAGGGCCATTCAATTTACAAGGTGAGAACATGTTGTAATATTTTGGTAACCATTTGAAATGTTGGGACCCGCTAGAGCAAGTCCCAAAATACTGAGATCGAATGGTTTCTTAATTATTAGCACTAGTGTTTTTGCACTTGGGACATATACTGCTTATCTGCCCGGTAGCTGAATGGTGTGCTAGTGTACATCTGAGTGATGTGTGAGCCTGAATAGTGCATGCTCTTTATGGAATTCTCTATTTCAGCTACTTTTTCAGACACCAGCACTTCATAAGGTCTTCTGACTGATCTAATGAGTGCATGCATATGGTATGTGTGAAGGGAACTGCATAGCCCTTATGCCTTAGAGTTGCTTTCGTCATAGAGCACACAGAGGATTTATTCTTGCTCTGCAGCTCTTAGTAGCATGAAATGCTTTGGCCATATATCTAGGCAAGCCTGGAGTTTGTCAGTACAGTGTTGTACTACTGTCCTGCCCTAGATGTGGTTGCCCCTTACATATTGCCTTTTCCTCTTCTTCTTTAGTTTTAGCTTTATGTGCATTAATATCTTCCTGGTTTGTGTATGTGTGTGTGTGTGTGTGTGTGTGTGTGTGTGTGTGTGTGTGTGTGTGTGTGTGTGTGTGTGTGTGTGTGTATTTGTGTATATGTGCGTGCGTTATGTGTGTTATGTGTGTGCTTGTGTGTGTGTGTGTGTGTGTGTGTGTGTATTTGTCTGTGTCTGTCTGTGTGTCTATGTATCTGACTATCTCTACCTTAATGGGGGTCTTCTGAGTGCATTAATTGACTTGCTGTACCTCAGCTATCCACATACCCCTTCTGCTGCACCCCTATGCATTTGGTGTTGCCTATGTTGGTAGTGAGCAAGCTTTGCTTTGTTCTATGAACACTAGTGATGAGGTTAATCATGAAACAGAATTGGTAAAATAAAACATATCCATTTTGAACTTGAAAAACTGAGCAGACATATTTTGAATTTATGTCTTTAAGCAATAAAGGAGGTTATAGACTAAATGAAAAGAAATGTATCTGTCCACCTGTTTTCTAAACCACCTGTCCCAGTGATAGTCTCAGTGATAGTGATAGCAAACTGATAAGGGCAGATCACAGTTTTCTCTTCAAAGCAACAATCTCCCAACCCATACTGTTAGACTGAAGGTATTCTTAGAGAGTTCTCAAAGGAAAGATATGTATACTTGCAATGGAATGCTAGATAAAGAATAGACAGTTAGACACTGTGAGGCACATGCAAGACAAGGCTTAAAAACCAAGGCAAAAGAGGTGTGTAAAACATTAAAGGGTTTTGGTATTATTAGGATATACTTCAGTAACAGTGAATTGAGTAAGTTAAGTTAGCATTTGGACTGATACGCAAAAGGTCTTTTGCAGTACAGACACTCAAACCTGAGTACAGAAGTCATGTCAAATATCCATATTATTCAGGAGGAAAAGACTGCTTCAGTTGATATTATTCAGGAGAATCAGAATATATGTGCAGAAACTTTGAATATATTTATCAGCATTGTTACTGTTATCCAGCATTCCAGAATTTCTACAGACTGTTATATTGTTTATCAGCACTGTTAATAAAGACAGCATTCAGATATTGTTAGCATCTAATAAAGCATTATTAACCAAACTACAGCATGTGCAGAATTCATTCTGAAAAGTACAAAGACTTGGCCCATAAAGGAGACACTGGCACCTGTTCAGCACAAATTTGGGTAATTAACAGATAAAGACTTTCATTCCAGTCTCATTTCAGTTGTTTTAAGTTAATTCCATTATACTCAGAGGCACCGGAAGCTGCTGAAGACTGGGGGGGGGGGGGAGCGGAGGGTGAGAGGGGCACTTAGTGATCTAAAAACGGTAATTTTTTAAAAACTTTTAACTACCACAACATAGGTCCATTTGGAGGACATTTTAAGCTTAGTTAATTTCCCTTTTGGTGCTTGAATTAACATTTCCTGATTGGTCTTACCTATCCCTTGGCTGATAATTGTATATTAGCCCTAGTGAGAGTAACTGTGATCATACTATAGATAATTTGAGGAGACCCATGTAAGGGATGCAGCATTTAGGAACTGCCTGTATCCATTAATGGCACAAGGGGCAATCCTGGAGTACATTTTCTATTACCCATTTTTAGAATCAAGTTGTATTTGAATATGGAGAGGGATGAGCTTTGTTTTACTTGAATGGATATTCTGTTCTGGAACAGTGGTAGCCTCTGTGATATATATCCATCTCTCAACAACATTCAGTTTAGATACCTGGACTGAGTATTTCTGATGCCATTTGACTTGCTGATGTTCAGTAGGTACATCTGTATCAGGTCGCCTCTAAGCACTCTGTAGGATACTGAGTATAGTGATAAATCTTTGAGGTGGTCCATGCAAGACCAATTGTTTAGGACATGTATCCTTTTAGTAAGGTATCTCTGTGAGTATTCCAATTGTTGCATGGGTATGGACAGATACATGCTAAAATGAGCATTATACAACATGATTGACCTAATGAGGGATTTGTAAAGGGGGATAATAACATCTCTAGATATAGTCACACTCAATTTGTTTATAAGCTGCGCAACATAGAAATACTTTCTTATGACTTTAGGCAGATGTTGATCAAAAGTTAGGTCACTGTACACCCAAGTTTCCAAATGCCAAACAACTGGGTTGCTTCTCAGGGGGCATTGTCAATTTGGCAGTTCCTGGGAGTAGATGACTTTCCAAGGATACAATAATGTATTTCTTGGAGTTTAGCTTCAATTCATTATTCTGGCACCAGTTATTGTTTGGGGCAAACCTTCATGCATGATGGTTACGTCATTTGGGGATTCAGTAACTGCTCCTAGCTTGCAGTCATCTCAGACTTAGTCGGCCAAAGCCCTTTAGTATTTCCTTTTACTTTTGAGATGTATATGCCAAACAGAAAAAGTCTCAGCACCAAACCCTGGGGGACTCCATTGGTGACTGGTCTCTTCCCCTGTTTTCATCTCCTGCATCCTGTGAGCAAGCTGGCAATCTAGCTAGTGATGTGTTTGCTCCTACCTTATTCAGTTTTTGTACTACACCTGAGTAGGGATTGTGTCAGAAGGCTTGGTCAGATCAAGGTAATGTGGTGTGATTGAACTGTTTTACCTTCATCCATTGCTTTGGTGACAAAAGTAAAGCTTAAAATTTGCCCATGATTTTGAGCCTTTCACACTTTCTCTCAATTCTTGCCCTAAGGGGTTGAGAGATCAGAGCATATGTCTAACTGTCCCTGATTTTGTGTCATATTTTTGGACTGTTCTTCATGTGTGATTTTCTGGCAAATTTATGAGGATTGCAAAACTTAAATAATGATAGACACTTGAGTTTCAGACAAACACTGAGCCATTTTCTAAACAAACAATACTGTCTCACAATGAAAATAGACTTAGCATGAGCAGCAAACTTCTTTGCCCTTGAAACTCATATTCATTGAAATGGCATGAAAACCACATTCATTTTCCATATGGCCAGTGACAGACTAAGTGTATCTCTGGGCTATTTTCAAACCATAGGCTCCTTACACATTTTTAGAGCAATGCATACAGGTATGCGTTCTTTGATTCGCCTTCCCGATTGTTTTAACCTGATTGTATTAAATTATATTCCTTTTATAATACAGCACTACTTGTTAGAATGTGTTTTAAATTTGTAGTTTTGAACAGTCTTCTAGTAAGCAATGAAACAAAATTTATGAACCAATAATGACAAAACTACCCATTTTAGAAAATTTCAACCATAAAAGGCCACTCAGACTTCTGTCATTACAATCCACCAATATCAGTAAATATGCAAAATATCTGCAGAAGTAAGTCATCTAAATAATTCCAAATTAAACGGATCTGTAACTAATGAAGAGGTTGCTGCTAGCAAATAACTTTATATTTCATTGTTTCATCTAGAAATAAAGTGCTTATTGCCCTTGAGGAATGAATTGCCTATGTTACATTAAAAAAATGATAAGCTAGTAATATTGCTATGGGGAATGGATGTCAAACTGATAACAGATTCATAGTTACTAGGCAACTCCTCCAAAGGAGGACATTCATAGGACTGCAGCATCCACTCTCTTTAAAGTACAACACAATACAGTATCAGCAGTTCATCTGCATACTGTGGGAGTAGAACCCTCAGCCTTCTCCATCAAAAGCAAGTATACTACCTGTTGTGCTACTAACAATGCAAGCAACGTTGCATAAGCAGCACTAAACTTGTCTTCACCTGAAGCTCTCAGCTCCTTGTAAAATCCACTGGACACTCAACTAAATCTCTCAATTTCACAACCCAAGAAATCTGGAAAAAGCCAAAATTTATTTGGGGGGGGGGTTAAAAGCCCAAAAACAGGGACACATTTTAAACATTGCTTGTATAATCTTAGAAAGTTGCTAAAATAATGTGTTTTGTGTTATCATTTGTTTACTGAAAGATAGGAAGATTGAAATTTAAAGGGCTATCATTTAGTGAATTCTGTTCTCACTGATTTGCCAGAAAACCACAAATTTTAAGAGGAATAGACCAAAAGTATGAGCCAAATATTCTGTGAAAATCTGGACAGTTGAGAGCTATGGGCTCAATTCCCTGAAACAACAAGTGGTGGTATGGTTAGAAAATTCAGGCTCTTGTTTCTTGTACCTAAGGTACAGGGTTTGAGCCTGAGTGACACTAATCACCAGGTATACCTAAATGGGGCATTCACACACACACACACACACACACACACACACACAAACACACACTTTACTGATAGCTAGTTTAGTTCGTTTAACTTCTGCGTGCAAATCCATGTTAGTGTGCAATGCATGGGTCCTTCTGCGTACAAATCCACATAAGTGTCCAAATGCATGGGTCTTCCTGTGCAAATCCATGTTAACGTGCAATGCATGGGTCCTCCTTTAACTTCCGTTCCATGTGCGAATCCATGCTAGAATGAAAACTTCACTTCATTAATTTTTCCTAGCAGGTCTTACAGCTGTAAAGGTGGGGGGTGCCCCCTCCCTCTCTCGCTCTATGGTTCTAGCACCCATGATTATACTACAGTCTTATCAATTCTTTCAATCATGAGCCAGCCAGGAAGCTAAACTTCCAGAATCAGATCAGTTCAACTCTAGTACTAAATGTGTATACCATATAAAGAAACTTCACATACTTATATTAAGGACGGAAAAGTACATTTTCAGAATCAGATCAGTAATTAGTAATAAATGTGTCTATGTAAACAGTTTGAGATTGTATATATTTATATATTTGTATATATTTTATGCAAAAATTGTAGTTTACCAAACACACCAGATCAGATTACAGACCAGCTCAGTGAGCTGAATTAAAGACAGTATTGTATGCCATAAAACAAAATGATAAAGATCAATTTGCAGTTTATGCAGTTACAGTTCCTATTATTTACTAAAGAAAATTTAGATAGTAATGATAAATCCTTGCAGCATTCAGTAGTAGTAAAAAAAATAAATGACGTCAGCTAAAGGGATGGCTATGTTAAAACAGTGGGTGGAGTTTCACACTCAGAACAGTATGTTAGGACCTGAGGGCCATGAGAGTAAATGTAGAAAGTTCAACAGTTAAGATTAGTTTTATAGATGTGCAGAAATGCAAAGAATGTTGAAATATTAATACATTGTTAGATTATTACTTCCTTTTCATTTGAGGTTATGACAGGAAAAAACAATGCCACTGAGGTTTCCATTTAATTTAATAATAAAGTTGCAGCCTTTCCATTTCACTGTAGTACATTATCAATTCAGTTACAGACTTGCAAGAATGTATTTATTAATAATATTAGTTTATTTCACTATAGTAGTTTGCTTACAGACTTTCAAGAATTTATTTTTATTTCATGCAGAAAAATGTAAATAAAGTCATGGCAACAAGCGATGTATTTATTTGTAACATTAGTTTAGTTCACTATTGGTTTAGTTCACTATAGTGCATTATCCATTTGCTTACAGACTTACAAGAATTTATTAGCAGCATATGTTTATTTTATGTAGAAAAAATGTAAAGAAAGTCAGTGCAACAAGCAGTACTATCAGTTTATAATTGTTAAAGCTGCAAATGTTATTTTAAATAATTTCCAGATTGCTTTTTCAGTTTGATTTGCAATACAGTCAAGAACATCAGTCACCCCAGCCTTTTTCACATGAGATGAAAACGGGGAGATTTAAAAGGCCTGGACACAGAAAATGACACAAAACTGCCTCCAGTACCTCAGTAATGACTGGTACAATGCAGAGTAAGACCTAAACTTGGCAAGAGCTGTGGTAAACAAGTCAGCGATCTACAGAAAATCTGTATACAACAAATGCGCATTTATGTAAATTAGAGTTAAAGCAAGTATGTAAATGTTCTCTAGTTTTCAGATAGTTGCATAACAGTACTAGTTTTCAGTTTATGTTTTTATCTATGTTCAGACAATACTGACAGAAAAAAGGTACTAATAGTTTAGTTTCCAGAATATAACATTTACCAGATTTCAGTTATGGTTTTATCTGTGTTCAGGTAACACTGGCAAAAGATATTCCTTTAGTATTAGTTTAGTTAGTTCCCAGAATATACACAGCTATTTTAAATGTTCAGTGCATCACTTTAATGTAAACTTCACTCAAGTTTCAGAATATGGCATTCATACTCAGTAATGAGTTCAGTATAGTACATTTCAGTCAGATCTCAGAATATAGCATTCACACTCAGATACAGCATGCAATCATATCACACTTCACATTATTCAGTCATTAGTTTAATTGTAAAGTGACAGAATTATTTGTATTGTCATTAGTTTTAAGGGTAAAGTTACAGAATTATTTGTAACAGGCTTATTAAAATAAGTTAGGGTGGCCACGGTGGTGCAGCGGTTAGTGTTGTCGCCTCAAAGCAAGAGGTTCCCTGGTTCGATCCTTGGCTGGGGTGCCTTCTGTGTGGAGTATCCATGTCCTCACTGTGGTCGCGTGGGTTTCCTCTGGGTGCTCCGGTTTCCTCCCACATCCCAAAGACATGCTGTAGGTGGTTGGACACTCTAAATTGGCCCTAGGTGTGAGTGTGTGCATGTATGTGCCTTCTGTGGAAGGTCGGGTGCCAGGCTGGCAACTCGACACCGTAAAACTCCACTGCCAATTATGAGCGGACATGTGATCTGCTGTGGCAACCCCTAACCGGGAAAAGCCAAAAGAAGAAGAAGAAGGCTTATTAAAATAAGTTATCTAAAGAATAGGTAGTAGTAGTTATTCAATATACTCAAGGCATAGCAGGGCAGGCTTGATTGTTAATTAATTATTGATTACAGTGCACTTTACATAATTATTGTATATTAGCCAGAAGGTTAAAAGGACACTGACAGAGTATGCAAAGGTATAGAGCTGAAATACAGAAAACATAGGTTTAGTAAACTATTATAGCTCATAAATATTTACAGGCTATTTAAGACACAATTTTAAAAGGCAGATGTCTATTACAGCACATCAAAATTAAAAAGTAGAAATATTAACAAATCTAGCTGAAAATTTACACACACAAGTTAATATAGTATATGTTAATTATGCTTCAAGGCCAGTTATAATGGTATCCCTCTAGTGCTAATTTCAGTTAAGTTTTCAGAAAATAGCCATAATGCTTGCTAGGCTATATAATAAAAAAAGAAAACTGACTAAACACTACAATGTTTGAGGATTTAAATCTATGGACAACAGAGAAAGGTTTCATTGCTATAATAAGGCACCAGTTCATAAGGTAGGAAACATAGGCAATAGGCAGTGTAATTTTATCATTACAGCATACAGAGATAGGAAAGAAAAATAGGCAGAGTTAACAGTTGGTACTCTGTCTAACTCAACAGAAGACTCACAGAGGCAGGTTGAGGATGTGTATGGCATTTTCACCACACTGTTTCTGGAACAGCAGGGTTAAAAGAATTACCTGGCCTAATCAGTTTTAGAAACCACAGAATTAAAAGACACTGTTTTTCAGAATAATGTGCAGGTCTTAGATATATCACACATAAATCAGAACTTAGACTTAAAGATTCTAAAGGTTATGGATCTAGGTAATGGGGTAATCACTACAGCAGGTATATTTCCTGCATATGGAGCGGTTAAAGCTATTTGGAATTATGTAAATTATCCAAGTTGCTGGAGGCATTAGCTAATAGTACCTTTGAGACCATAAAGGACATCACTATCTGTCAGGACACATCTGCAGATTATGAGTGAAGTGGCATAAAGCAGGTCCACTTCTTAATTTCAAAAGATCAGAATCTTGAGATTCATAATATCGAACCCAGAATCTCGAAATTAAGAAATAAAAAAAAATAAAACATGACAACTGGTCAAGCCCCCCTGCATCCCCCATGTTAGGGGCTGCACCCCCACACCCCCTGCAACTTAAATATACTAACTCCGAGATCGCACTACAGTGAAGAGAATGATAATGTTCCCATTCCGCACTGCATAGCAATGTAAATTACCGTTCTCTTCACTGTACACAAATCTTGGAGTTAGTATATTTAGGTTTCAAGGGGTGTAGTAGGTGCAGGGGGGCCCTTCAAAAATGTGGTTTTAGGAGTTGTCATTTTTTTTTGTTATTTCTTAATTTCGAGATTTCAGAAGGTCAAGATTCTGGGTTCGATATTATGAATCTCGAGAGTCTGATCTTTCGAAATTAAGAAGTGGGCCTGGCATAAATCCTGTATATTCAAACCAAATTATAACAGTTAGTAATACAGATAGGAGGTAGCTCCAAGAGAAGGACCCTGTAAAACTTTCATCAAAGACCTTGGGGGAGCTGTTAGCCTGATGGTATCCTTAGTGAGTTTAGTATAGCACATTAAGGTAGAATAATAGTCTTGAAAATATAGATTCAGACTTGTGTTTTCATGCATGCATTCAGGTTCAGGGAAAGACAGTTCAGTAGAAAGGAAAATATAATCTTGCTGGCTAAGCATGAGATGTGCAGAAATAACAGTTTCAAGGGAAGCTAGAAAATGTTCCTTTCTCAAGGGAAAGATATGTATACTTGCAATGGAATGCTAGATAAAGAATAGACAGGCACTGTGAGGCACATGCAAGACAAGGCTTGAAAACCAAGACAAAAGAGGCGTGTAAAACATTACAGGGTTTTGGTATTATTAGGATATACTTTAGACACAGTCAGTTGAGTCAGTTAGGTTAGCATTTGGACTGATATGCAAAAGGTCTTTTGCAGTACAGACACTCAAGCCTGAGTACAGAAGTTGGGTCAAATATCTCTACTATTCAGGAGGAAAACATTGTTTCACTTGAAATCATTCAGAAGAATCAGAATATAATATACAAGCCAGCTAATCTGTGAACAACCTCCTATAGTCTTATAATGCCTAGCATTAAAACTTCATGAACTAGCATTCTATATTGAACCTTAATTTGTCTGAAATGAATTCTTTTTAATGCTTCAAATTAATTTGCCTATGCAAATACCAATTTTTGTAACTTTGTAACTGTGTATTTTTATAATTGTCATATATTTGTAATTGTGTAACCTTGTATACTGTAATATCTGTACTTTTTGGAGCTTTTCTCCCCAGGACTCCATTGAAAACAGGCTCCTCATGGCCCAATGGACCATCCTGGCAAACAAACTGCAAATAAAATAAATATAAGTGCAGAAACTTTGGATTTATTTATCAGCATTGTTACTGCTTTCCAGCATTCCAAATTTTCTACAGACTGTTATTGTTTATCAGCACTGTTATTAAAGACAATATTCAGATATTGTTAATATTTAATAAAGCATTATTAACCAAACTACAGAGTATGCATAATTTATTCTGAAAAGTACAAAGACTTTGCCCATAAAGGAGACACTGGCACCTGTTCAGCACAAGTTTGAGTAATTAATAGATAAAGACTTCATTCCAGTCTCATTTCATTTGTTTCCAGTTAACTCCAGTATACTCCAGTCTTACCAATTATATAAAATACTGAAAAATTCCCAGTCATTTCTGAACAAGCTAAGAAGTAGATTGTCTTGAGCATGTCCTGGATCTGTCTTTGGGCCTCATCCCAGTGAACGTGGCCTATTACCCTTCCAGTAGGAGGTGTCCATGGCCAGGACAGAGAGGCATTCCACTGTCCTATGTCCAGGACAGACAGGTGATCCATTGTTCCATGGCCAAGACAGACAGGTGATCCACTGTTGCATAGCCAGAAGAGAATATATACAGCTCCTACTGAAAGAAAAATTCAATTGTTCAACAATGTTTCCTTTCCAGGATCTTGTCATAGCCTTTCTCCATGGTGAGTGATTAGCATGTTATCTCTATAACTGGGCTTTAACCTCAAGTCATCATTAGGGGCACTGTCCTCACTTTCCATACAGCATTGAAAGGCTGCATTAAGCATGACGTCCCAACAATATTCCATTAACTTCTAGAATTCTACTGCAAAAGTGTGGAAATGGGTAGAAAAAGCTAAAATTAACAATAAATAGCAATAAATATCCAAAGCTCAGAAAAGACAGACGTCACACAATGCTTTAAGTATGTTATACAGAAGGCTCATTTATTAATGACTGATATTTTGAGTATGATCTGTATTATTTCATATTAGCAACTACCAGCTGAATATGGGCTGATGTATATCTTTCCTGTAGGCAAGTGTTTCCCTAAACTGCAGAGAATAGAGTGGTCCCTCAGTGGCACTGAAAATGCACAGCACACATTTTCTGACTTATCTATACACACTACTGATGTTATTTCAGGCACTCCATAACTTTTTTAAATTTAAAAGAAAATCCCAAATGATGGAATCTACATTTTCTTACTTTAATGAGCATCTGTGGTCAGGAAATGGATTTTTAAGCATTATTAAACTCTTTTTAAGAATTTTCCATCAGTGTTTCAATGGCAACATGTTCAATTGGATTTAAGTGTCAATCAGGTTCTATGATACAGTGAGATAAATCCCTAAATATAACCCGGATGCCTGGAATCACTTAGCAACCCAGGCACTGCGTGAGCTGGACGTGCCATGTGGGAGTGAGTGGCTGATGCCATGTCATCCATTTGAAGGGAAGTAGACAGCCAGGGTCACTGAAGTGCTGGCTCCCAGTAGAGAATAAGCACTGCAGCAGACAGCATGAAGGCATGTGATTAAACCCAGACATCCAGACAAAGAAGCTGCAAGTGTCAGTGGGCTGGCTTGTGGCTGGCATGTACTAATCAGGGGGGACTACCAAAAGCCCTTTACTGTTGCTTGGGTGTTGACCTTTCACAATCAGCTCTTACACAAAATGGAACAAATATAAGATAATGGGAGTGTTGATGTTTAGGAAGCAGGTGGAGAAAAAGATTTGGAAAAAGAAATGATCTACAATATGTGCAGAACAGATTTTTGGTGGTATAAGTGGTGTTTCCCACCAATAAAAAGGCTTGGGTTTGTCAAAGAAATAGCTACATTTACCTACTATTTTTAGAAGTAGTTAATATAATGTGTCTTGTACAAGTATCTGTTCATTGTATGTACACAGATTCTGCAACGTGACATATATTTCTTCTTCAATGTCAACGCCAATGACTATGTTGCCCCTTAATGTCATTGTTTTTGGATGATAGTACCCATCCAATCATAACATCTGACCATGCACCTGTAAGAGTTAATATAACAATGCAAGAAACTAAAATAAAAGAAAGGACTCAGCATTTCCCCACACATGCATTAAAAAGAGGGTAGTTTAAGGAATGGGTAATGAATACAATTCAAGATGTATTAGAGCAGATACGACTCATTCCAGAGGGACTGGCTAAGGTTTGGGATAAAATGAAGATGGATTTTAAAAGTATAGTGTAATTGATGGAAAAAACGATGTGAGAGAAAAGAAACAAATATTTAGAAGAATCAGCAAGTTACAATGTTACAGAGCTTATAGATCAAGAACAGAAGCAACTGCAGAGAGCTAAGAGCAAGATAAGGGAGCATTTGGACAATATACACAGGTTTAGGCAAAATGTAGTTAAACAATTGTTGACAATAATCCCAGTATACAGAACTTTTTAGAACAAAGATTTTGTCAACAGAAAGAGCTGTGACAAAACATAGCAATCCCATAGCAAGAAGATTAACTAGAAATCCTAAAGAGAAACTGGAAATATTTTGGCAATTTTATGAAGCTCTATGTAGAGCACTGGAATGAAGAAATCAGAAAGAGACACATTTGGAAATATTAGGTATTCAAAGCTAGTAAAATGGAAGCTCAGCGAACTAGTCATGATACATAAAGGACAAATTATAAATGTGATGTATAACTAAGCAGCAGGGAAATCTACAAGAAATAGAATTTCCATATAACTTTGAAAGTTAGGAGGAAAGAGGCTGTTGGAGCTTTGGAAGGAACAGTTTAATAATGTTTTGAAATGGTGTGTGGGGGAGGGTTACCTGTATCATGGAAGAAGGCTGTGTTAGCAGTTTACCAAAGGAGACTAAAGATCTTACAAACTCTGCCTCTTAAAGATCAATTTCAGTTCTAAATCACAATTACAAAGTGCTTATGTCTATATTATCTAAGAGAATAACATAATGTTACCAAAGATAATAGAAATGGGTCAGGTTTTTTTTTTGTGGAAAGGATACAAACATTTGATAACACTAACAGGATTCTTATTTCATTTATTTAATTTTTATTTTGCTTTTGTTTACCACCTTCAGTGGAGACCCGAAGAGAAAAGCTCCAAGGATCTCAACATTCAGTATCCAAGGAGGATGATGATTCAAAGAGAACTGGAATATAAAAAACACTGCTACTGTTGGCAAGTTTGGATGCAGAGGCAACATATGATAGGGTTTACTGAGAATTCATGAGCAGGTCACTGTTAGTGTTTGCATTCCCAAATAGTATAACAGAGTTACGAAGAGAATAAATGATAGATCAAAGGCTAACATAAAGGTGAGAGGAATCTTTTCTGACAAAAAAACGTTTGAATAACGAAGATAGGCAGGGATGTCAACTTCCTCTATTTTATTTGCTATATACTTGGAAACTTTAGTTAAAAAGATAAAAGACTCATAAATTCAGGGATGTAATTTGTGCTATAGCTAAGAAAACCTTGATATTATTTCTGCTTAATTTGAGGTGATACTTTAAAGCTACAATTTTATATGTAGCACAAGCTCATGGCTATATGTTAAAGTGAGAAAAGATGTTGGTGGAGGAAGGTGGAAGTACAGAAAGTTTAGGGTTTAGGAAGGAAGTCCTTAAACAGAAATTAAATAACTATACATAATATGTAAATGTATGCATATATATATATATATATATATATATATATATATATATATATATATATTTTTTTTTATATATACATATCTTATATATACACACACACACACACACACACACACACACACACACATATATATATATATATATATATATATATATATATATATATAGACACACACACACACACACACACATATATATATATATATATATATATATATATATATATATATATATATATATATGTGTGTGTGTGTGTCTACATAAGATGATTGAGTTTAAATTCATACGGTCGAGACCATATGATCAAGTTTCCAAAAACTTGAATATCTAAAAAAAAATCTACTTTTTTATGTTTTTGCAAGGGGGGCAGCCTCCCTGCACCCCCCCAACCCCACTGCAAATTATATATACCAATTCCGAGGTGACACTACAATGAGGAAAAGGGTAAATTTCCCAATCCACACTGTACCGTGATCTCCATTCAAAAGGTTTGAGTTTTCAAAAACTCGATCATATGGTCTCGACCATATGAATTTCGAGTTTCTGAAAACCTGGTCAACTGATATTGACCCATATATACACACACACACACACACACACACACACACACACACACACACACACACACACACACATATATTAGCATACAACATTATAAAGACTAAACCAATCAAGGAATGAAAAAAGGTGAAATTATGCCAGTAGGAATACAAACAATAAAGGGTACAGAAAACAGGCAAGGGATGGAAGGAACAAATGAGGTGAAAAGGAAGGGTGGTAGAGTAGGAAGAAGCCAAGAATGCCTTCCATATCATGGACTGTTGGCTGAATAAAGAGAGAGAGAAAGAGAGAGAAGAGTATCTGCCCTAGAGGGTTTTTAGTGGAATCAAAAACAGAAGATGCTATCAAGAAATGGATAACTAGTAAGGAATATAACATTTTACAAGGTAACTCTAAAGATCGATCTCAGGAGATGAAATAAGACTAGGAGGAAAGATTAGGATGAAAATTATAAAATAACAATGGTAGGAAATGTGTAAGGCCTCTAGGTGTGCAGCAAAGTCCAAAAGATTTAGGATATTTTAATGGAAATGCTTATGCAGGTAATTTTATACTTTAAGTAGACTTTGGGGGATTTTCCCTGAAGGGAAAAGTAAATGTTGGAGATATGAAGGGACTGAGAATTTTTGGGAATGTCTGGAATCAGCAGAGTTTAAGGACTCCCAACAGAATGTCCTGACATAGTTGTTGGGGAAAATTCTTGTGTTTGGTATCTAGATTTAGAACTGTGAAGACATAGTAAGGTCGTGATAAGTTTAATGCTATTAGCAGCAAAAAAGCCCAAAAAAACAATTATATGGAAGTGTAAATCAAAGATTCAACTAGCTGTTGATGAAGTACTGAATACTATAAAGGAAATAAATGATCTAAAGATGGGATCATCAAAAGATGGAGGAAGATGCCTGCTCCTGGGTGGGGGGGAGCATTTGTTGATGAACCTTCCTTAGGGGAGGTGTGGTTCAAAGAGTGGGAGATCCCACAGGATGAATCAATAAATGTGGGAGATGGGGCAGGAAGTGTGTAGAACATCCAAGACAAAAAAAATAAAAACAGGATGGAAGCAGAGATAGCCAAGCTCCCAGGAAACCATTAGGATCCAGAACCAGCCCTATTAATACCGGAGTAAGTCCAGGGTGGGGTAGAAGGGTCACTGGTAGATCTTGTATGGACTTGAGCCCTGGGAGCCAGGCCAGTGAACATGATGCTCAAGGGGGATCAAAATATAATTAAAAATAAAAGAAAAAATGTTTTATTTGAGAACAATATATACAGAATAATGCTCAAATAAATGACGAAAATAAATAGACTGGAAGAAGTGAAGGCGAGTATGTTTTAATGCACAAGAATAAGCACTATGATAAAACTGCGTGTATAGTGTATGTATATGAAAATGGAAAATGTTTTTTTTTTTTACTATTAGCTACCTCCAACTCCTCTCCTTGATCATTAGGCCTAGTGAACCGACCTTAACCTCCCCTGGGCAGAAATGGGCCCATCATACTATAGCCAGGGACTGTACCTTAATGCACCAAAACCACATGGTAGCCTTGCAAGACCTGCAGTTATTCATTTCAGGAAGTTCATGTGAACTTCCATGCATGCACAACCTTTCAACCAGCATGGAGCTCACTAGGCTCTTAACAGTGCTATTGCAGTGAACCTAGGTTGCCCACCCCCCACCCCCCAGAATGTGTGAGATGTCATCGGCTGCTCACTTCCCTCCCCCCACCTGGCACATGCAGTACCGATGCCACTAGTCAAACACAGGTTATCTAGATGCAGTAAGGGCTTTATCTCTGTGAGGATATCAGATATTGGTATCAGTGCTAGCATGTCTGGCTGCAGTTTTGTAAATACTTGTAAATAATTGTAAATTACCTTGTGTTATAAAAGCCAGCATGACTAGATATAATTTTGATTGTTTCTTTGATTTGTCTAAGATATTTGAATTAAACAGTGTTCTTCTGGCTGACCAAATGTACATGCCTTTTAAAAAGAATTCTGAATGCAGGTTGTGCCAGTGAGCTGACCTACAGTGATGTCATCATGTGCCAAAGCCGAAAGGAATGGAATGTCCAGAGCAGCTGTTTTTGTTTACTTTTCAAAAGTCTGAAATGAGAGAGTAGAATTCTCATAATAGCTTTCTGTGACTTTTAAAAGATTCTGCTATAAAAAGCAGATGCTGAATCAGTCAAAGTTCAGTTGTTCAGATGAGTTGAGTTGCAGCAGTTGTTGTAGTAGTCAGTGGTTGTTTTCCAGATCAGTATTTATCACTCAGAATTTTTCAGAGCTGTTCAGCAGAAATAATAGGATTTGCTATTTCAGTCGCTGAGTACCGGACAACAGTCTGAAGAGTGGACATATATTCTTATTTTGCTTGCAGAAGTAAGAGTATCATTTTGCCTTGCTGACTTTGATTAGATTAGACAGGGAAAGTTAATCTTTAGACTTTAGAGTTACAGTTAGATAGTTAAGCATTTTTCTTAATCAGTGTGAAACCTATCCTACAGTGCTATTTTCATAATTCCTGTGTGTGAAATGCTGTGGTTTATTGGAATCAGTTATTCAGTGTACATATGTTTTAAATCATTGTATTTATTAAATATTTTACTATGTTTTATTGTGACTGGTTATTCAGAAAATACTTTTAGTAACCTGACAGTGTTTATGCTTATTGTGATAACACCAGGGCCACTCCGAAAAGCCTGACTGCTTGGATTACATGCTACCTTACATATCAAGATTTATTTTACCTAATATAATTGAACACCCCTTTTGAAGGGTATTGCGGTATTTTGACTGGTGGCAGCGTTACTGTGCAATTTGGGAAAGACGACATAGCAGGCAAATCTGTGCCAGTCTTTCCCAAGAGTGTATGTGTGATTATCAAATATTTAAGAGTGAGTGTGTGAAATACCTAGAACTGGAGCACAGTGTTCTGCAGTGGTTAGTGTGAAGACTCACTTGGGGACCTGGATTGAAGCATACTATTCAGTCCCAGGTTTGTAGCCTATTCCCAGTGTACTCTTAGGGGAAATTGTGTGTTCTATCCCTGCTTTCAGTGATGCTCCCTTATTAGAGACAGATGTGTGGATTGAGGCTCCTTAGTTAATGCCCTGGTTTAAATAGGGGGTTGTCACTACCCCTCTGCTCCATGGGGACAGAATGATAATGGAAAATATTACTGAGATCTTTTTTCATTCTTATAAACATATTGTAAATTTGTGTTACAGATTAGTAATGTGATGAATAAAGCTGTTAAAAGGAAACAACAACTTAACAGTTTGGAAGCAAGCCCTTAAGGAAAATAGAAATAACTGTATAGGATATTATATATAAATAAAGTAGTGCTTTTTTAGGGTTGTTGTGGGAGCATTGTCAAGCCAAGTGACTTGCTCAGACTAACTCTTTAGGCAAATAAAGGTAGAGGGAATAAAACACTCTAGCAACCTTTTCTACAAGAAGCAGCTTGTTACTCTTACTACTCATATATGCATATACATATGACTCTTGGTATAACTAGGCCATTTTTTTTTATTTCATATAGTAATTGATGTACTACATGTCATGTAACCCACAGTACTGGTGTTGCGGTAGCGTTGTCGCCTCACAGCAAGACGTTATTCTGTTTGATTCTCAGCTAGAGCGTCTTCTGTGTGGAGGCATGCGTGAATGGGTGTGCCTTCGTTGAAGGTTGTGCATCAGGGCTGGTAACTCGGCACATAAAAATCCACTACCAAACATTAGCGGACCGGAGTTCCGCTGTGGCGACCCCTAACCGGGATAAGCCGAAAGACACAACAACAATTGACTTACTACATGTATTACAATGTATTTCAACATGCTGCTGCTGTCATCCGCAGACATCCCTCAATCCCTGTAATAAACAAATACAAAAAATGGATTGCTGTTGTGGTGGTGGGCAGTGTTCACTGTTAACACTACATACAGATGTGAAGAGCCCAAAGACTGGAATGATTGTAATTTTCTTAATCAGAGTCCCAACAGGAAGGATAATTAATCTATGTCACACTGAAAGCCTGAGAGAGCCAAAAAGGGTCTATTCTGTGCAAACCCCCCAGATGTACTAGGTTCATCTTCTGCTGATACCCCTTCATCCAGAATGATTACAAAGGATACCAGTGTGGGTAGTGATGAAGCAAGTTACTGCATAATGTCTTTGTATTTGGTATCCCAAAGGTCAGGGAGGAGAATATTGTTGCTTTAAAAAATTACCACATATCCTTGCTTTTGAGAGTCACTTAAACTTTAGTACCATCCTCAGAAAGTAAGCTGGAACAGGTGGCTTAAGTTGCTTTACTGGTTTACACCACTTTATCCTTTTCTTCATTTTTATTATTAAACTATTTAGAATACATTCTTTAAAAAATCATGACTTAAAGGAAACAGAAAGAAGATGCATACATTTGTGAGGTGAAATAGACTACAGCTTACTGCAACAAAAAGAAAATAGTTTAAAGGCATTTTATTGCACAGTTTTGATGAAAAATAATAAACACTCAATGAATGTAAGACAGCAATTAGATAAAATTACAAAAGGCACTTAAATGGAATAAGAAGCACTTTAAGTGTCAAGAAGATTTGAAGAAAGTTCTTAGCACTGCTGGCTGTAAAATGAAGGCTCACACACCAACCAAGGTCCAAAGGATGCTGGTACAAGAGCTTCATTGCTATTCGTAAAGACTACCTCTTAGTGTAAGAAATCTGGACAAAGCCTAAAATAATGGCAGGACAAAGTCCCAAAAATAGGGACAAATTTTAAACATTGATCTTATAAACTTATAAAGTTGTTAGAACAACAGGATTTATGTTAGCACACATTTTCTGAAGGATATGAAGTCTGAAACTCAAAATATATGTCAAAGTGACTTCAATCTTCAGTGATTTGCCAGAAAGACACAAATTTTATGTGGAACAGGCCAAAAGTATGAAGCAAAAATATAGGCATTCTCCGAAAATCTGACAGTTGAGAAGTATGAGGCTGAACCAAGTACGTGCTGGCCAAATACATTTACACTATTATTCAAGGGGAATTCAGCATGCAAAGACATGGCTCCCTTCAGAAGACATCAACAGTGGAATTCAGCAAAGTTGCCAAGGGAGACAAAGTCCCCTGCAGGAGAAGCAAGTTGGTACACTCCCTACCACTTGACTCACCATGGAATGCAGAGACAACTTCAAGGGACAGTTGAACAACAATGAATAGGCTGGGCTTTCATCTGCCTGGAGAATGATTGGTTTCCAACCCACTGGAACAAATGGGCCACAGACAAGATCCTGCAACAGCAAATAAAAAAAAAGAAAAACTGAACTAAATATCAGTTTTATTATCTTGTTCTTGTCAGTGGATTAGCAAGATAAGTATATGAAATCAGTGTAAGGACAAAAAATGGAAGTCAAGAAAGTTTAAAACAAATACCTGCATTATAACATAATAAATAAACATCAAGTATGCTCGTCGGAGTACAAACAAATGTAATCACATAGCAGAACTTCCACTGCTTAAAACAAAACATGTCAGAAAGAGATGGGTCATACTGAAACATGTACGTGTGCTTCATAAATATAGCATTTTAAATATAATTACATGTAATGCACACATTCTTCAAACACATGCAATTATAATTTGAAATATAGGTGACAATCTGCAAGGAACTTACTAAAATGGGAAAAACCCAAGTGGTAAAATAATTAGAAATAACAATTTAGATAGGACTAATAAGCCTTTGAAGGGATGTTATGGTCATGGACACTGTGCAGTTTCCAAATATAAAAACAAGGTAAAACAGCTGGCAACTATGGAGAGCACTAGCCCAGCAGTTCTGTAAAATTCTTACTGTTTTTGCTAATTGCCCAAACATGGGCTGGTCAATTAGAGAGATGGTGAGAAACTGTGGTTCTGAGACATGTATGGTTGCAGTGAGAAAGACCTCATGTTCAGCTCATTACTATGTCTCTGAATTGGCTCTGTGAGACTTGAAAATGTTAGTGTTCTCCCAAGTGGCCCATCCATAGCATTAGCAAAGGCACCCCCCCCCCCCACACACACACACACATACATACATATACACATAAACATACTCTCATTTACCCCTCCCCACACACAGACACACCCATCCACATCTACTCATCAACAAACGAGCCCCCCCCCATATTCAATCACACTTACAGAACCACTCAGCCATAAACTCACACTCACAAACCAACAGCCACACATAAGCACACTCGCGCCCATACACATATCCAGACTCTAGATTACCTACCGAACCCCTTCATGTAACCACCACCCAGGCAGATACAAGCTGTCACACAGATTCATGCAGCCTTTCTTATGCCTCTACAGACATGCACACACATTAACACACACCCTACTTCCACATCTTTGCTAAACATAACTACTCTGTGGGTGTTCCCAAATGAGTGACTGCCCTGTTATGACAGGGGCAATTGTTTTTTTCTCCTACAGTAAAATTTTACTTGACCAATCAGCCAAGCAATTTGGAAACCACAGACATTTTAGAAGTAGAAGACATATCTAATCAGCATTAATAACTTCACCAGATGCCACACAAACATGTGGCTTCATCCACAAGACCACTCTATTTGCTGAGGCCCCCCACAAAAGGAAAAAGACGCAGTACTAGAGAGGTCTGTGAATCAAGAAGGTTTAGCACAATGTGGAAACCTTCCAGTTTAAGGCCTCCATATTGCACAAAGCCTTTTGTAATCCCAGTTTAGATCTTTTTAATCATTATAGGTATAGGCTTCAAAATGATACAGCAGTAGTGTAATCTGACACCAATTCCTAATTGTGACAGGTTCAGAGACTGGATGAATAGTAAATTTCAGGCAACTTTATTTGAGGGGAGCCATGTCACTTGTTTGCTTTTTTTGTAAGGTAAGCTGTCTCTGTCTCCCTCTCCCCTTTAACACCTCCCCCACTCTCCCTCTTTAAAAAATACTGGGCTCAGGGTGATTAAGGTAGGGAAGTAGCCCTTCTTACAAAAGAAATTAACAATCGATCTGGCATGTCTCTCAAGATGTCTAGCTGTCTATTTAATTTTCTAACCAAATAAAAAATAAAACATCACCACATTAAGAATCTATCAATCCATCCTATTTGTCTGTCTGTCTAGCTGTCTATCTACCTTCCTATATATCTAAATAAAAATAATGTTGGACCACATGGGGTGGAGACACCAACATGGTTGATGAGCAATAAACAATTCTGTCTGCTCATGTAACCATGTTTCTGCTATGCTAGACTATCATTTAAGAAAGGTCTAGTGTTCTATATTACAGTCAAAAACAGAAAACATAGTTTATGAAGCAATATGCTGGTGTGTCCACTTCTGTGTTATCACAAACAGTAGACAGAGGCAAGAATTATAAAAAAACAGAGATATTGGAGGAATGAAATTAAGTAATGCACTCTAAATATTTAATGGACAAGAAAAAAGACTGCAGGATCAGTTTTCTAGGCATAACCACTGTGAAAGTAAAACAGGAGACAATATAGACAATTAAACACCTAAAAGCAAAAACTATCGGATTTGCACAATAATCACACTGAAAGCATTGAGGGATTTTGGGTTAAATGATGCATGCATTTGTTTTAAAAGCACATCTTAATACAAAAGGTTAAAATATATATATTCTTCTGTAATATGTTTTGTGTCTCTGTTGCCACCTATTGGTAGAAAGGTGTCTAATGTCTTGCAGACTACAATGCCCCTGTCAATGAAGTAGTTTAGTTTTCATTGAACAAGCTAGAAATGACAAATTCAGTGATCAATCTATGCATAATGATTTACAAAAGATATATGTAAATTCCTTAAAAAAAAGAAAAAGAATGTGTCAATTATTTAATTAAGTATTCTGAAGGGACCAATGCAAAATATTTACTAATAATGATGACATGATTTAATATAAAGATATGATATAAAATTGATTTACTTTGAATCAAAACCTAGGAGACAAAAGTATTTGGAACCATTTCTAAATAAATTGATTTTGGCTTTTAATCTAGAGTGCTGTTTCATGAGCAGTAAGTGATTTAACACATTTGTCTGAATACCTTGTTTTTGTTCACTGCACTCACTGAAATAGAAAAAAAGTTTTGCCTCTGAAACAAATGCACCAGTTAATAAACCAACACTGGTATTATAACAGACACTTATTAACACAGCAGACAACTCTTATCTTTTCTGAGTGCTAAAGTGTCTACCAATATAACAGTAAAAGGTAAACTGCACACTTCAGCTTTTAACACATCTGACTTCTGACAATGGCTTATTTAGTTAATTGCCTGATAACTAGGTAATTATACTGATCTTATAGACCCTTCTTAGCTAGAACCCAGACAAGGCCTGTGTATGCACAGAATGTATATCTTGGGTATACAGCAGATCTTCTATGTGTTCCACCACCACAGGTAGCTAGTACGTCCATATTTACAAACTTACTTTGTCAGATGTTGTATTCATTTTGTCCAGCTTACCCCTGTATTGTTTACTAGGCAGGTTCTAAACATCTATCAACTAGTTTACAACTGAACTCTGATAGACTATCCTGTGAACTAAGTAGTTATGAATTGTAACAGATTATTACAACTTAGAAATGCATATTCTTTTGCTGTACCTATAAATAATTCTGTATCTGCTATAATCATATGGGCCAAGTAATTAAGAGCTCTAACAGAAGTTAGTGAAGTACATATTCTCTTACCATATTTGTCAAGAATTCTGGATTCCCTTTAAAAAGAGAAAGATGTTTAGCAGAGAAAGAACTGTGGCTATGTCTACTTTAAAACTGTTACAGATGTTAGCCCTTTCAGCAGGGTCTCTACATAATGGGTGGTGCAGCGGTTAGCATTGTCGCCTCACAGCAAGAGGTTCTCTGGCTCAATTCTCAGCTGGGGTGCCTTCTGTGTGGAGTCAGCATGCTCCGGTTTCCTCCCACGTTACAAAGACATGCGTCTGGAGCATTTCTCCCTGGGCCTCTGCTAAAAATTGACTTGTTCCAAGTCGGACTTTCCCGGTTAACAAATGTTAAATAAATAAATAATAATAGTGATTGTCAGACTTGTATGATGTGACGTCCCCACTCAGGGCCAGTAATCAAGGAGCCTGAATCCTCACTACAGACACTGAAAGGGATGTTCACTTTGAATACAAATGGATACACTCAGTATTTTCAGATGCAGACCTCTGTGCATCAATCACAATTTCCGTTAAGAGCACACAGGGAAAACAGTCATCCCATGGTCTGGATTGCTCTATATATGTCTCTCCCCAGGTCTCCAATAAGACTTCCCACTGGCACAGCTGTAGGGTTAGGTCCTCAGTCGAGTGTCGAAACCAAGTCCTCCAGAACCATCTCTGTGAAACCAGTGCTTTCTGTCCATGCTCCAAGTAGCTGACATTCACTCTTGAGATTTAATTTTCACACACAGACACACACACACACACACACACACACACACACACACACACACAAACACACACATGGGAAGGGTTGGCACAGATTTACTAGCTATGCCACCTTCTGTCCAAACTAAAAGGTAGTTTCACTGCCACTAGTCAGTTACTATAAGGCTCTTAAAAGGGTATCCAATTAAGGTCTATATCACAACCTCGAAACCGCATAACACTGAACATCTATTCATCGACACATATATGTCAAATCCCAGTTAACCGAACAGCCAGATCACCAAGTTTTTTTCCTAGAGAAAAACAAATGGTTGGCTGTCGCTGTGGATTTGCCCTTTTCCCCATTGTAGTGCAATCTCGGAGTTGGTATATTTAGTTAGGGTTGGTGAGGGGGTGAAGCCCCCCACTTTGTAATGTTTGTACTTGTGTGTTGTGTTCAGTTGGCCTACCGATTTCTTTCCATGGGAAAGAAATTGGTGATCTGGCCATTCGGTTATCTGGGAGTTCGACATATATTTGTCAATGAAAAGGTGTTCAGCATTATGCGGTTTCAAAGTCATGATATAGACCCTCCAGTTATACTGAGTAAACAATATTAATACAAATAGTAATGTTGACCAAACAGCAAGGCTTTCAGGAGTGGCCAGAGTTATCACCAAATAAATATAAGCAAATACTCTCAAAACTTAAATATTTTTCTAAAAGGACCAGCCACAATGAAAAATTTAAATATATTTAATAATAAATAATAAAAGAACATGAAAATATTAAGTATCTATTTACAGTAAACACCAGAGATTCAGTCACAGGAAATATTAAAAATAACACTGATGGAAAGTTTCATTCAGTTATAGAAAAACAGTATTTAGCTAGTCTCACTATCTGTTCCTGATTGACGAAAATAATCACTGTTCCTACTTACTGAATAGAGCAAGGCAAGATGGGTGAGTGGTCCTTGTTGTTAGATCCAAGACAGAATACAGAATGCTGCTGAGACCTTCAGTCTCCTCTAATATTAAAGATTTTTTTCTGTACAGAATGACACCACATACATCTGGTCATGTGACTCTGTTTCCCATGCTATCATCAACACTAGAAGCTGCCAGGATTTTAGCACCTACATGTCAATAATGCATACACAAGAGCATTGCTCAGATGTGGTGCAGCTGCTGGAAGTCATAAAACCATTCCACTCTTTCTACAGGAGCTACAACCTATTCTCTAGTACAGACATTGCGTCTCTGGCCCCATTCAAAACTGTGGGATAACATCTTCATGGCTTAACCCATAAAGTAATTTAATTTCAAGTGTATTTTTCAAAGTAAGGTGGAATAACCTCTTCCCTTCCAGGATATGCTGTTACAATGTATACATTTAATTCAGTTACAATAATACATGTACATTCCTTTTCCTTCCAGCAGGGCTCACAGTTAATACATTTTAATGCAAGCAGACCTCACAGATACATTTTCAGCACAAGGATTTGTACAAATCAATTTGATATACAAATGATATATAATTATTTCCAAAATTCAGCTAGCTGTGCTGGCATGTTACACATCTACTGCCCCTTCT
Organism: Protopterus annectens; assembly: GCF_019279795.1. Taxonomy (NCBI): domain Eukaryota; kingdom Metazoa; phylum Chordata; order Ceratodontiformes; family Protopteridae; genus Protopterus; species Protopterus annectens. The sequence goes on along the minus strand of NC_056728.1, from coordinate 1,377,715,856 downwards.
CCGGGCATGGTTGGCAGTACCTCCTATCGTCACATATCATATAAAGGTGGCAGTGCACTGGATAGACAGGAATGTTTTTAAGTACTGTTTTACTATACAAAAACATGCTTGTTCCTACCATATCAAATGATCTGTGAGGAACCCTCACTGAAAAGTGTAAATCTGAGATATCTTCCCCAGCTTCTCTTAATATGACTATTTTCAATAAAACTCTTGTGCATGCCATGACTTCACATGACACAGTAGGCAGCATTCCTAGCTCCCTACACAAGACACTCTGCCAAAGTCAGTAAGAAACCACATTACAACAGATTAAGATGAATGGTAACAGAAACGTACAGAGCCCAAGGATATGCACATATGCACTTCCTCCACTTACAAGGACCAACAAAAGGGCTGCTGATTGATGGTACTGTCTAGCACAGGGGGGGCAGACAGGTTGTTGGGAAGCACACAGGAAGGTTCCCACACAGATCCATTAACAAGGTAAGAAAATATATGTACACTATGATATCAGAGACCCTTCTCAGCAGGCCTATAAGTGTGAAGAATCTGAAGCAGTACTAAGACCTTAGTGAGAGGTAAGAGCCAAAGACAGACATAAGATACAGTCTCTGAAAGCAGGAACCTGAAACACCAAAGTACAAAATGACACCTAACTCCTGAAATTACAGTCCAAGCAAAAGTACAATCTGATGACCAAGTGTCTGCAGTACAACTGTCCATAGTAGTGATGTTTCGGAAGCAAGTACTGGAAGAAGCCATGCCCCTAGATGAGTGGCCTTTTGCAGAAATATTTTCTGAAAGGTACTTTGCCACCTGATAGCAAAAGATAATGCAGTTATCAAACTTGTAGCAGTTTATTCATCATTTTCCACCCTTTCGCTCCTTTCTTTCCTGGTGCAAAGGAGACAAATAGCTGTTCCATCTCCCTAAAATCATGTAGCCAATTCTAACAGAACCTGAGTTTGCAGTACATTCCGGAGTCTGAAGCATTCTTTCCTACTCCAGTTTCTTTCAATTCAATGAAAACAAAGTGATTAATGCACTGATCTCTGGATATCCTGATACTACTTCAGGAAGAAATGTAGGTTTGTTGTAAAGCATGCCTGATCCCTGCAGAAGACCAAGTGTAGTTCCCTATAAACATGGAGAACTGCGAGCGGGGATTATGTTCACTAAGGAAAGCATCTTTCAAGAGATGAACTTCACAACTGAATGGCACATCCATTTTCAGACTGTATGATGTAGACAGATGACTATTTTGAAAGTTGTATCTTAGAATATTAACTTCAAAGCCACCAAATCCACATGCCAAAAGGGAAGACAGGCAAACCTGCCAGTCATGAAATCCAAGAGCCAAGGAGGCTAATTGAACATAACTTAGTTTGGCAGTATTTGGGGCCATCTTGAAACATTGCTGATGATTATCTTGTGAGAGAAGATAATTTGCTATTGCTCTCAGAGTTCAAATTACAGTCAGCTGAGCATAAGATAGTTTGGCAGTGTTTGTGGGGCCATCTTGGAACATTGCTAGTTCTGGACCACTATTAGTTGCACAATATGGCCCTCATGACTGCTGCATTGCTACCACATAAGGAAACTCCTAGTTCCTGTAATAATTGCTGTATCAGTAATGTTCTCAAATAGTGTGTGCATGGCTATGCTAAACTGCTCTTAAATGCTCAGAATTAATTGTGCCTTCACTTAACTTAGTTCTGCTTCTACACCTTACACCTAGCCAAGCTATGAACAGTATATCCTCTGCACTTAGACCAAACTAAATGCATTACCTTTCATTACAAAATGGTAAGCAAACCTGCGTGCACCCTTCTGTTGCTAGCCTTATAGCATTTGGTACTCTCAAGCAGTGTAGGAACTGCCATATGCTCACAGACAATGAAGTTCTACTTGATACAAATAATTCCATATGTGAGAAGTGCAAACATCTATGCAATCTGTAGGCATGCTTCTCACCCAATAACATGGCCAGTGAGCATCACACACTACTACTACTAACATCTCATCACATCCATACTAAAGTGACATATGCTGAGGCTTTAGAAAGTCACTACCAAAGTCTCCTAGGAATAAGAAGACCAGCTCTCAACAGATACCTACCACCACATCAGCACCATGATGACATATAATAAAGGGTCACCAGAAGGTAAACTACAAACCATCTAACACTTCAGATTCCATGAATGAAAAGCAGTAATGTCTTACTAACTGTTGACCATATTGTCAGACACACTGACTCCATAGTCACAAGACTGGACAAAGACATGGTCTCAGTTGTATTTCTGGTGCCAGGATATATGAATATCACAGGGGCTCTAAAGTCCCTCTCACCAGATAAATATGATTAAGACCTAGTGGTAATCCATGAGGATGTGAATTACTTGATGTTCATAAACATGATGGACATGCAGAGAGACATGCTGGATTTGACCATGCATGTGCCCAAGGCAGGCAGCACACTGGTCTTTAATAAAATACTTTCTTTACCAAGCATGATGCCTACATACAAAAAAAATGATGATTGGCTTCAACAATTGGCTTTTGGTTGGTGTTAGTTAATGGGGGGGTCCAGTATGTGTCATCATGTGATGTGATGATCGATCAACAGTCTAATCTGGTTCATCATGATGAACCGCACCTCATGTTACATGACTTCTGCATAATGGTTAAAGTATTTGTTGCCCTCAAAGTTCCTTTTTCAGAGTCCAGCTAATGCATTTAGTTTGTTTTCTGTTTTAATAAATCTGCTTGAACTGGTGTTTTTGTCCTACCTGAGACATGACACTTACATTAACTAGGCTACACATTTCACATTTTTCATTGGTTAAATTGTTTCTTGAGTGATACTTAAATACATAGTGAATTTCTGGGTCTGTCTTTTTCTGAAAAGATGTCAAGACTACATAGACTAAAAGCACTGCTGGTGATTCCCTACAAGGTGAGAAAAGTAAACCTATACATATTTTTATCTGTGAGTGATAGAGCTGCTTTCTGCTTTGCCTGCTCCATTTTATTTTCTGTTTTAGGAAATCTGCTTGACCCAGTGCTTTTATTCTCTGTGAGAGATAGACACTTAATTTATGTAGGCTGCAAATTTCACGTTTTTTTTTTCCATTGGTTAAATTGATTCTTGAGTTATACTTAAATACACAGTGAATTTCTGGGTCTTCATCTTTTTCTGAAAAGATTTCAAGCCTGCATAAACTAAAAGCACTACTGGTAAATCCAAGATTTTCTCACCTGCCCTCCCATTTGTTGATCTGGTTTTTAAACCTGGTGATTTTAAGCCACACACCTCTACTGTAAATTGTGCATAATAAGTTCCTCCATTTCTACACTGTTGCTGATATCTTGAATTATTTATTTGCCTTTCTTTGTGCTTATACTGAAAAAATGGATGTTGCCTCTCATTGTCTGTTCTACTGATTTACTTGCTCTGAATTCATTATCTAGTTATCTGTTGCATAAAGTAGTGTACTTTTACATACTAGCAAGCACTTGTTTTTACATCAGGTGGTCAGTGGATTTTCCATCTAGTGCACTGGAAGGTAGTCTGATCTGTTTAAGTTGGGGAGACACTTGAGATTTCTGCATGTAGTTTTATTGGATGGAGGTGTTATTAATTAGCTTATCTTGTTTTTAGTGCCTTTATAAATTCTGTACAATTGAATGGTTCTTGGCTCAGTTATACAAAGCAAAGTAATTTTATTGAATAATTACACTTTTATAAACTGTTTAAAGTACACTGCTGAATCCATATCTTTAAGTTTGTTTCTGGTACCATTTCATATCTTTTAAGTTTGTTTGTGGTAGCACTTCAGACACTCTTTTACTGTGCTTTTACATTAGAAGAACTGAGATTATTCATCTAGTGGTAGTAGATGTTTACCTGGTCTATCTGAGCTGGGATGCACATAAAAGGACTTTGCACTTCTCTTATATACTGTGACTATACTGTAGCAAGTTCAAAAAAACATGTACTATCTGCTGCTGTTTTAAGTAGTTAATTGCACTGCATTACATTGTATCTGTTAGTTGCAGGGCTGTTGTAGGTAATTTGTGTGGTCTTGCTACTCTCTGGCTTCAAACCAGCTATTCTACATTAAGAAGGTGTTTTTCTGCACCCTTGTGGCAAAAGTGTGCTGATTTAACCTGAATCAAAATAAGAATAATGGCATCAAATATCCAGGCTTCAGTTAAAAAACACTTTATTGTAAGAAAAAAGTAAGCGCTTTCACGAACATATAGATCGCTTCAACAGACTAACTTAATGCAACAACACTCCACAGTTTAAAGCAATCAGTATCCAATCAGTAGCTCTACATAATTAAACACATATACCTAGTAAAAAGCACATTTATGTAGTTTAAAATCATTAGAAATTTATGAGTAAATAAAAACATAGTAAAAACATAGTGATATTTCAATGTTTCAAAGAATGTCCCTTAAGAAAAGGTTTCAAGGAGGTGGCCCCATTGAGACCTGGTGGTTTATCTGCTTGTAGCATCAAAATCCATCTTTGTTCAACAGCCTCAGTAATATTCCTAACATTGCCACCCCTAATATTAGTATGAATGATCTCTATATTAGAACATTATAGGGACATAAGAAATTGTAAGGAAAATAATGCACTAGCACAGCATGTGCTACACTTTGGTACTGACCATAATTTTAAATTCATGGCTATAGAGATCATTCTCATGATTTTTAAAATACATAAATAAAGTACAATCTTACAATAAAGTGTTTTTTACCTGAAGACTGGATATTTGATGCCATTATTCTTATTGTGATTATTGTTACAGTTGTTTATAGCATCACATACTACTCTTTGGTCCTGTTTTTGTTGTTTTATGCTGATTTAACCTGTCTGAGTTGGGGATTGCTGTGAGGATTGCTTGCTGAAGTCTTATTGTGTGCTTTCTTGACTGGAAGTTAGCTTAAACTTGTTTCTCTTTGCTTGTATTTAAGTCTCGTATTTGTGCGGGCTTTGGCACAGATGCTCAGAGCTGCTTGTCATTTGAAGACTTTGCTACTGATTGTTGAGGATATGATTTCACCTGGAGCAATCCACTTCTGGAAAGACAAAAATAAGTATTTTTTTTTACAATTCTCTTATATACTGTGACTGTATTCTAGCAGTTTCTTAACCTACTTTCTTTTATTTTTGCACTTTATAGCAAAAATACTGTACTGTTTACTGCTGCTTTAAGAAGTTAATTGCACTGTATTACATTGTATCTGTTAGAGTTAGGGCTGTTGTACCTAGTTTGTGTGGTCTTATTGCACCTGGGTGCCAAACCAGCTATTCTACATTAAGAATGTGTTTTTCTGCACCCTTGTGGCAAAAGTATGCTGATCTAACCTGCCTGAGTTGGGGATTGCTGTGGGGATTGCTGGTTGAAGGCTTATTGTGTGCTTACTGATTGGAAGTTAGCGTAAAACTTGTTTCTCATTGCTCATATTTAAGCCTCATATTTGTGTGGACTTTAGCATAGATACACATCGTTGCTTGTCATTTAGTGACTTTTCTACTGATTGCTGAGTGTCTGTTTTTACCTGGAGCAATCCGCTACTGGAAAGATAATAATAAGTATTTTTGCACTTCTCTTATATACTGTGACTGTACTTTAGCAGTTTCTTAAGCTATTTGTGTGATCTTGTTACACTTGGGCTCAAAACCAGCTGTTCTACATTAAGCCAGTGTTTTTCTGCATCCTTGTAGATGAAGTGTGCTAATCTAATCTGTCTGAGATGGGGATTGCTGTTGGAAGGCTTATTGTGTGCCTTCCTGATTGAAAGTTAGCTTAAAGCTTGTTTCTCTTTGCTCATATTTAATCCTTGTGTTTGTGTGGTGCTGCTCTTCATGCAGTGGTGATTAGCAGTGCCCTATATAGACACAAAACCCTAGAAGCTCAGTTTTCCCTAAACATATGTCAGTGAAACCCTTCCAGAATTTTTCTGCTACTTTAGGAGCAATGCAGTTGCACACTGAACAGTGTTGCCTTATTGATCAACATTAGCCTACATAAAGCATAGATTCCTCTTGCAGTCTTGGTGCTACCAGCACAGTCCTGTCAAATTAACCCATTCCCTTCCCTAATAAAACATACACTAAGAGCCTGCTATCATGGATGGGCAGTTTCTCATCATCTCTCTGGCCAGCCTGATAGACATGGACATCCTGAGGCAATGTAGATGTATACTGACAACCACTAACTCCTGAAACAAATACTTTATGTGAGAGATGTAGTTACAATATAAAATTGGAGGTAAGACTCTCACATAAGAACAAATTGAATGCCAAACAGGTTGTCAGCACACACACTCACTTCCCATACTAATTAAGGACACAACACATAAACCCACATATATGGAGGTACTCACTACTAAGTTACCAAAAGATCAGAGGCTTCCAAACTGAAAACATTACACACATAACAATGCATAAAACAACCACAACACACATACCAGTGACTCAACAAATAAGCTCATAAGGCTTAACACCACAAAACCTAATGTATTGCTCATAGGTGACTCCATTGTGAGACACATGGATGTTCCCCTCGCCAGACTGAATAAGGAGTGGGTTACAGTTAGCTGCCTGTCAGGTGCCAGGATCCATCAAGTCCCTCAATCAATCAAGTCACTCAACCACAAGTACCGATATGACTCTATCATAGTCCATGTGGGGCTGAATGACTTGAGACATACCTCACTGGACTGTATGAAGAGAGACATGACTGAGCTCTCAGATTATGTGTTGTAGGCAGGTATAAGCCTAGCCATTAAGCATCATTCTACCTTCTCCATGGTTGATGATAAAGTCAATCATTTTTGTTTGTATTGTAACAATTGGCTTTGCTTCTGGTGTCAGTCCAGAGGGATCCAATATCTGTCAGCCTGGGAAGATATGGATGATAGGCCATGCTGCTTTGCCAGAGGTGGTCTGCACCTGTCTACTCTAGGCTTTTGCATACTAGCAAAGGCATTTGTCACCCCTATTGTACCTTTTTTAGTCAGTGTCAAATTAACCAACTTCCCAACAAACAAAATCCTCTCTAGATAAACTCAAGATGCTGCTGCTTAATGCTAGGAGTCTAAACAAGAAACTGCACTCCCTGGAAGCACTTCTCACTTTGAAAGATGCTGACATCTGTGCAGTCACCAAGACAAGGTTCAAAGGCGTGGAAAGCACCTCAGCTGCGCAGGGCTACAATGCCTTCTATGCATTCAGACCACAGTCTGAGTGTGAAAGAACCAAAGGAGGAGGTGTATCTATCTTCATTAAGGATAAGTACACCTAGACATTGGACAAACAGTATGACTCTCCTGAGCTACTCTATGTTCAATTAACTGCAGGCAAAGCCCCCTACCACATCATAGCTAGCTATAGGTTCCCCACCATGAAACAGGAAAAGCATGCTGCATACCTGGACTTACTGGAGTCACTTGCCATACAGCCCAACATCTTATTCATGGGTGATTTTAATTATCCTACCATTGACTGGGAAATATACACAATCACAAACATGCTTCCTCAGAGGTTCTTGGACTTTGTCAATGCAAATGCTCTGGAACAGCTAGTTAGCACACCCACAAGAGGCTCAGATGTCCTGGACATAATACTCACTAACTTGGGAGAGTACAGCACCCCACTGTGTGATGTTCTCCCTGGTACGAATGGACCATAAATCAGTCTCACTGAATGTAATTATAAGACCAGATACCCCATCAAAATCAAAAATGCTTAAGAATTTTTCAAAGACAAATTATCTCCTACTAAGTGATGGTATAAAAAGTTTCAAAGCACCCTCAAATGCAGATAACACACTCCTATACAGAGGTGTACACTAGTGACCTTTATAACCACTTAAGCAGTTGTGTAGGATTAGTTGTACCTAACCAGATTAAAATCAGGTCTTGATGCAACAAGAGAAAGAAACTAATGTCCAAGAACAAGAGGGAACTGGCTCAGCAGAGGAAGAAATCCCTCTCTAGCTTAAACAAACAAATCAGACATCTTGTCAAGTCCTCCAAGCTAATTATGAAGCAAAAATAGCCTCCCTAGCTAAGGATAATCCCAAGGCATTCTTTAACTATGTCCAGAATCTAGAAGGGAATACCCAGCTATGCACTGAACTGGTTGTGGATGGCACCACCCATACTCAAATGGAGGTAATAGCCAACCTGCTAACTGACATTTAGAGCAAACTTCACCTCCCTATCCCCTCCAGTCATCCCCCAAAGTATACCTGCTACCATTCCTCAGTCTATTATTTCAAGAGAGCAGGTCATCTTGTTGCTGTCCAAGGCCAAAACCATGGCATCAGTGGGACCAAACAACATCCCAGGTTGCCTTTTAAACAACTTAAAACATGACCTAGCAGACTCAATTGGATCCCTGTTTAACCACAGCCTGCGAACTGGCTATGCTCCAGCAGAATGGAGGACAGCAACAGTAATCATTCTGCACAAAGGGGGCCATCAACTGACCCTGGGAATTATAGGCCCATAAGCTTGACTAGCTTCATCTCCAAGGGCATGGAAAGAATCATTGTGGACCTTATTAACAAGGACATAGGTAATCTCCAAACTCTGCACTTAACCCAGTTTGGATTTGTTAAAGGTAGATCATGACTGTTAAACATGGTTGACATCTTTGAGAAAGTCAGCAAGGCCCTGAACAAAGGAAAGACAGTGCATGCCACCTATCTTGACCTAATCAAGGCATTTGACACAACCCCCCCACTCAAGTATTATAGAGAAACTCTCCCGATTGGGAATTAACCCCTACATTATCAGATGGGTAGCCATCAGGCTCACTGACTGAATGCTTACTGTCAAAGTGGGTGACTTCCCTTCTAGCAAAAAAACAGTCACCAGTGGCATACCACAGGGTTCTGTGTTGGGCATCTTAATGTTCAGAATTTATTTCTCAGAAGTCCAAACAAACTTGGATGGCCTATGGCTGACCAAGTTCACTGACAATTACAAACTGGGAGCAATCATTGAGTCCCCCAATTATGTTAATATAGTGCAGACACGGTTAACAGAGATTAAAGCTACATGCAAAAAATTGCATTATTATTCCCTTTGGGAAAGCTGACATCCCTGCTAATTACATTATAGACAGCACCTGTCCAAGTGTAGACCCAGTGATATGTGATCTGGGTACTCAGGTTGATAAAAATCAGAACTTTGACCACCCCTCCCTGACCCTCTTCAAACATAACCTAGATCAATGGATGACCACAAATTCAATCCTGGTGTGGTGCCCATGTCCCTCCTGAATAGAGGAAGTCAGTATTAACTACCATAGACCCATATCTTGGCAAACTTTACTCACCTAACCACCAACAATTGGAGCAACTCAGGATAAATATGGCTAGGCTTGTAAGGGCTCTAGGGTCATTAGCCTAGTAACCTCCTATGAACATATGGACCTATAATGAACTTCCCAATATAGCAGATATCAGTACAGCCAGTGCCATCCCTAAACCAGACCTAATCAAGGTGACGGTTTTCAATACCAGAAGTCTTAACATCATATTGGTTGATTATGAGGCTCTCCTGCAACTTGAACACACACACATGCTTTTGTATTTACTGAGATTTGCTTTCAGTGTAAAGATAGCATGCCTTCCTTACCTTGGTTTTGTGCCTACCATATATTCAGGCCTGATGGAAACTGAGGTGGCGGTTCAATATTTATCTAGGATCATATCACCTCAAAACAGATTCTTAGAGACCCACAAAATGAGCTCATTGAACTTTACTTTCCTGTGAACAAGATAAACTATCAATTTATAACCTGCTTCAAGACTCTCTCCATGTCCCCGGATGAGTAAGGTTCCTAAGAATATTAACTATATGTCACCAAAAAATGTCTTTATCATGGGATATTATGAGTACTGCTCAAGCACCTATATCTCCAAAATTAGGTATGTCTACAGATATGTAGACATAATAAATAAAAATTCTTTGGAACAGATAGTTAACAATCCAACTACAGGATAACATATTCTTGACATAGTCTAATCTGATATAGCTAATTTGTGTATGTCCCCTCTAGTTTATCCATCCCTTGTTAAGTCTGACCATAAACTTGTAACCTTCTCTTTCAAAATCTCTAAAACCTCTGTGATCAATAATTCTGAATTCAGGGATTTCAAACAGACAAACCATCTCAAACTGCAAGATGAGTTATCAGAATTCAAGTGTAGGATCACAGGATGTTATTAGGCTATTGGCCCTGAGGCCCTTATAAGCCTAGCCAAGAGTTTAGCCCATGTTTAGACAAGTCAGCACCCAAAGCACTTGTCCAGCAGGGACACAAGTGGAATCCCAGGGGTGTATTTTCTGTTGCCCATCCAGTTATTCAGGTTGTGTTTAAAAAGGGATAATGAGGTTCTCTGCTTCACATGGAGAGGGAGTCTATTTCACAGATGGGGGAGTCTCTGGGACACAAATCTGTGGAATAGACAGATTTGTGAAATTCGCCAAGATATGGTCTATGGTAGTTAATACTGACTTCGCCTATTCAGGAGGGACATGGGCACCACACCAGGAATGACTTTGTGGTCATGTATTGATCTAGGCTGTGTATCATCACCAGACCTGACACTGACACATCTGTTGTTTAAACAAAGGAGTCTTTTTCCCCACACAGATAAGTGCATGGACCTGGTCATCCTTACTAGAGCCAAATATGATATGTTTAAGAACAAACCTCCCTGGTGGTCCACCAACTTAAATAAATCCTATAACAACAGAAAAACAGCTTCTTGAATTATATAACAGATTTAAAATTCCTTGCATTAAGGACTGCATAAAGAATATCAGTAATGGACTAAAAACTTCTATTAGGGTTAGTAAGGCAAATCATGAACTTAGAACTGTCCTCTGAAGCCAAGAATAATTATAAATCCTTCTTTAGAGTTACATTAGAAAACTAAGAACTAATACCCAGCAGTGTTTTGAACATTGCCAAAATGACACGACCCACTCAGACCCAAAAGATATAGGAAATAAGCTAGCGATGAATTTTGGCATCCAGGCAGTGTAATTTCTAGTCAGTAATTGAATATTACCCAAACTGATAACTTTTGCTAGTTTTGTTTTCTGATATTTTATTTTCACTCTGGAAGAGCTCTAATCAACCTGTTGATCAGTGTGCAGCCATCTTGGATGTCTGTCAAGATTAGATACATAGATAGATAGATAAGTAGACAGACAACTAGATAGATAGAAAATAAAGGGGATAAAGGGAAGAAGCAGCTACCGTAGCAGAGATCATTTGAATATCTACTGCTATGGTAAATTTATTTACACAACTGTACAAAGTTTATCATAATAATCACTGTTGCAGTAGCCTTAGCTATATGGATAGATTACAACAGCTTACACTGACTTAGAGGAGGAAGGATGAGGGTCCAGGAACCCATGGAAAACAGCCCTAGCAAAGCCTGTCCTAGACCTGGAGAAGGAAGTTTGTAGTGCTTGATAAAGGTATATACACAAGGCCAAGTTGCCACTTCTAAAATACTTCTAGAATCCAACCCTTTTTCAAAAAGCCACCGATGAAGCCAAGGCCCTAGCAGAATGAGCCTTAACCCTGCATGGAATTGGCTTGTTGTGGTAGGTTTAACAAAAGGTAATAGCATGGGACAACCATTGGTAAAAGCTCTTTTTGGCACATTATGTTGCCCTTTCATCTTACCTTCGGAGAAAATGAAAAACTAATCATAAATCCTAAAAGATTTTGTTCTGTCAAGGTAATATCCAAACTGTCTGTGGACATCCAAGGTATAAAGTATCCTTTTTCTATCAGTAAGAAGACAGTGAGATGAATGGTTTGGCTCAAAGTAAGCCAGGAAACTACTTTAGGCATAGTCCTTGTCTTATCACCAACTAGGAAATATTTTCCATTTACTAAAATGCAGTTTTCTAGTAGCAAGGTTTCTTGAATCCTGCAATACCTGCTGCACGTCCTCAGAAAATAGGTATCTAAGAAGATGGAATATAAACACAATACCAACTTTGGAAGGCTTCTACAGTCTACTGAAGACCACAGCATTATTGGAAATTAAAATTAAAGAACTAAGAATTTATCCAAAGCCATTTATCAACAACCCTTGTGGTAAAGTCTTATCGTTGATTGACACTATACAATAATTGATCAGACACTCTGGTAATGGATTGGACATACTTATAAAGTAACTGTATACATTAAGATCTGTTATAGTGTCAAGCTAATGTAAATAGTGTACATAGTTATTTAAGATGTTATGTATAAATACTATGGAATTCATTCAAATGTATTTGAAAAATAAAAAAAAATTTTTTTTGAGGAAGAAAATAGGTGTTAAATAAGGTATTAAGATTCTATCATCCAGGTTGTTAGTTGTAGCTATTTGAAGACAGGGTATATCAAACACTCGGTCTTGTGTGAGTAGGTCCAGTTTGTGAGTAAGCTTGTAGTTAAATTAACCTTGGCTATTTCTAATTAAAGGGAAAAACACTGTTGCCTGGGCCAAAAGGCAGTCACCTCTCTAGTCTTTGGAAAGTCCTTCTGAATCTTCAGAATGATCCTGGATATTAATGGAAAACCTGAAAAAAACATAAAGGAATGTTCTTGTCTAAGGAAAAGAACATCTGCCTTCAAGGCCTTCTTGCACAGAATCCTAGAGTAGAATTTTGACAACTGACTGTTGTGATTTCAGGCAAAAAGATCTGATGTTTTCCCCACATGAATCAATTCCTGGAAGACCCCCTTATTCATTTCCACTTCCTGAGAGTCTGTCCTCATCCTGCTCAACTTGTCTGCCACAAAAACACTATGTAAAATGTCTGTACAGTAAGATTGTGCTGAAAAGCTGTATCTCAGGCTAGCCATGCCTAGTCTGCACAGAGGGTAGGATCAGGTTCCACCACGCCCCATTTGATTATGTATCACATCATTGTGGTGTTGCCTGTAAACACTTGTAATGGTCCTGGGGACCAACAATGACTGAGAGTGGTGAGAGCATTTATTAAGTACCAGGATCTTTTTATATTTATGTGTTTTGGTGTGTCTTTTCTGTTCTAAAGACCCTACACATTTATCCCCATAGACACTGTTCTCCAAGCAAAGTCTGAGATGCCTGTTGTTACAGACCGTACTGGAGCTGGATCAACTTTTTCCTGTTGAAAGGGTCTTTGAACTGAGTTATCTAGGAGACACCCCAGGTAAACAATCCTGTGAGAAGGAGTTACACAAGACTTTTGTATGTTGTCCTGGAAGTGTAGTCTGTGTGGGAGATCACTCACCCAAGTGAGAGATTCTTGACATTTTGAAAAAGATTATGCAAAGATTATGCAGTCATCTAAATAAGGGGAAATGTGAATACCTTGCAGTCTGCATTAGCTGTCACTGAAGCTAGACAATTTGTAAGCAACCTTGGAGTAGAGAATAGTCCAAAGGGTAATACAGTAAACTGAAAGTGTGATCCACACACAGAAAACCTTAAAACACGTCTGAAATTTTGGGAAAATGCAATCAGTATCTTTTAAATCTGAGGTCACTGAAAAACTGAAATGGGGAATTAGAGGTAACAAGTTGAGAAAAATATTTAAGTTTGAATTTTGGCACTACTACAAACTGGTTTTAGAAAGGAAATATCTAGAAAAGGTCTAGGTGAATTTCCTTTCTTTGGCACCAGAAATAGTCTTGAATAAAACTATTCTAGCTGAGGAGAAGGGACCATTTCTACCACCCCCCTAAGTCAGCAGGTGTTGAATGACAGGGGAAAAACAGAAGTTTGATTAGGTGGATGGGGGGGGGGTTATGCTGGAAGGATTAAATGTTTTCCAGGGTGGGTAAGGGGAATGGGAGGATAGGGTTGTAGATAGTCATTTAGATTTGTTAGACTGTCCTTTATTCTGAGGTTCTTCCTTTCTTCTTAGAACCTCCATGCCATTGCTTTTTAAAAGACTGTTTACCAGCAGCCTGCTGTGTCTGCTTCTGTCATGTTTTGAAAAAGGTTGTAGAGGACGGTAGTATTAAACCCCTTGACAAACTTGGAAAAGAAATGCTGAAAATTTGTGAAATTCCCAGAAATAGCTTACCTCTCTCATTACACTTTTTAAGGACCTCTGCAACAGCTTACCCCAAAACTACTTCTCTGTCTGGGGTAGAATTCAAAATTTCAGCTTTAACATCTTCAGGAAGGTTTTGAATATGCAGCTAAGCAAACCTCATCATGAAAGTTCCAGTGCCTGCTGCCCTGAAATGGCATTAGCTGCATTATAAGCACATTTTAAATAACTAAAACAAAAAGTGATATGATTACACAAAGATGTTTTTCCTCAGATGCCACAATGTTCCTCATATTCTTATTATCTTGACAATTTAGAATTCTGAAGAATAAGAGTTGCTGAAGAGATTTTTCCCAGATCTATCAAAAGCTTTCCCATCCTTGTCAGAAGGGATAGGCATTGACGAGATGTTTTTCAACAGCTGGGTTTACCAAAGAAAACACTTCTGATTCTGATCTGGGGTTAGAATATACAAACATATAAAACTGAGGAACTTTATACAATCTATCCGCTTTCTTGGGGGTAGCAGTCTGGCTTGCAGGCAAGTTACAGGCTATAACTACATCCTCCAATGCTGGAAGAACAGGAGTAACTGATGCAGGAATAGCAGTATGTTCCCACTGAAACAACTGATTCATTGTTGAATAGTGTCAGGAAAAGAGAATAATTCAAAGGAGCTGACAGAAGCAACAATTCTTCACAGTTTGAATCAAAAACCAGAGGAGAAAAAGCAGAAATTCTCTCTTTACAATCATTTTGTGGTTCAAAATCCTGAACTTCTTCAGAAAATAATCATTTTTTCTCTTGCCAGAGACAGCAGAAACTGAAGGGTCAAAATCTTGAATTAAACCCTGAGCTAAGCCCAATAAATCACTCCTATGCAAAGTAAGTGAGACAGAAGAAGATAGATGTCTAACCTTTTGCTTCTTTTGACAGGAATTTCTCAAGAAGCAGACCTACTTTTGCAGGCAAAACCTCCCTACAGATAGGCAGGCAGGCATTCCAGTCTAGCTCGGCAGAGAGGTATTTCCTGCTCCTTCTCCAATACCCAGCAAAAATGGTTCTTTCTCAGCAAAGGTACTCCAGAAGCCTCAGAGAATGTCTCCAACCCCCTCTCAATGGTGTCTGTAAGGACTACACCAGTGGGAGCCAAGGAAAAAGATAAACAGTCTGAGGAACAAAATATTGCCACAGCAGAGTCACCCATCTGTGGCTGAGGCACTTCAGCAGCCTGCTGTGGTGACAAAGGCTGTTTATTCATTTTCTGTTTGTGACTGGAAGAAGGAAGAATGAAGAAACTAGTAGGTTATTTTATGGTAAAGCCAACCAACGTGCCTGAACCCAAGGAAGCTTGGCAGCAGTAGTAGGTAAAATAGGTGGGTGATAAAAAAAACACTTCCTACTGAAATGTCGGCACTCAACACCAAGTGCCTATAGAATGAAAAAAAAAAGATTGAAAACCCAAGAAAACCATGAATTTTGAACATCTCTCTTTTTCTTTAAGCTTTTTTAAAGGGGTGCAAGCCCCCAATACACCTGAACTTATATATACCAACACTGAGACTGCCATACCTCAGAGAAATGGGAAATGGCCATCTTGGACTTTGTATATGCAATTCCATTTCTTCAGCCATCCAGTCTCAGTGTTTTGGCACTCTCTCTAGCAGATCCCAACATTTCAAATGTTTACCATAAAAAAGTAACTTTTTGTAAAAACAAACAAAAAAAAAAAAACACATTGACAAGCACTTCACTTACCCAAGTTTACAAAAGTAAAATAATATAATTTATACCGAGGAAAAAGTAGTTTAAATTTTGTTTTAACAACTTTTTAACAAAAATAAAAAGTAACTCTGCTGCTTAAACGTTATTAAAAGTCATCTGACAGTACACACAAACACTTTTCCCAACATAAAATAATTCATTTCAAAGAAAAAGTTCACTTTTAGTCATAAATTAAATACGTGGAAGTTTTTTGCGTAGCAGAGAAAACAGTTGATCATCGATCCTTGAAAGCCTACAAGAGGATTGTTTTTCTGTGGCAGGAAAGCTCTGAAGGGCCTGGCACTCAAACCACTCTTTTTTTCCAGCTCAGTTCAAACTGACTAATAGCTCAGGCACATGGAAAGTGTCCTTGAAGCTTTGGAAGCTGGCTGTTTGTTGTATCCTTAGTGGGATATAACCAGTATGACTAAAGCTACTGCATCAGTGATCAGCATGATAAACATTATCCGATTACAAAGGAATACTCTAATGTCATCCAAGTTTGAAGATTCTGGGTATTGTTAATTTCACCCTGCTCCTCACAGAAAAATGGTAACAGCTTATGATCCTATTCCCTGGACCCTCTTTAGTATGTGCAAGGGTAAGTAGTTAGGTTAGAAATGGGACTATGTAGGTCCTTTAAAAGTTCCAGTGAAGGTCCATGTTGAATAATCAATGAATCAGAAACTGTCTCTTCTTGCACAGAATCATGTCTCAAGAGTGGCACAATTGAGGGTGGTAAACTAGCTCCAAAAAAAATCCAAGAACAGCTTAAAATCTGGGCTGAAAGTGTCAGAACTGCCTATTTAGGCACCTTTGATAAAGGTGTAGGAAGGGTCAGTATCAGTACTGATGGAGGTCATCACAAATCTGTACAAATGCATACATCAGTGAAGAGCAACATTAATTCATTTCAGGAAGAATGCACTAAAAAATGCATACATACATAAATAAATGAACAAACGAATAAACAGAAAATAAAATAAGCCCCTACAGCGTAAAAACTACTTCTAGCATGACTGAAGGTGGATGACACTGACAAGCAGTGACAGTAAATGAAAAGAATGAGGAACAGCATGTGATACATAACAGTGCTTCAGGCCAGCTCCACTAGCACCTCAATAGGGTATGACACTAGTCCCGTTTCCTCATGCAGATATGTAACTATTGTGGGAAAACTGGGCGAAGGAAATGTATTGATTTACGTTTGCAATATGTGATATTCTAGTGTGGGTAATGCAGGGCTACCCACATCTGAAGCTGTCTGGTTACAAGGGCAAAGCTGAAATGACCAAAGTCAATTGACAGTACCCCTGCACATCCCACATACAAATATTGTATATTACTGGTATGCAGTTACATTATTTAAAAGAAACTTTTTTTTTACACCTCCTTTCAGTAACTCAAGAGTAAAAGGATGCTTTAGCTCTGCACTGCAACGTGCACGTGCCCATATACGTGAAAACACTTGCACAGTAAACCTTATTTTAGTGCACTTTCTGTACCTTTCTCTTCTCAAGGGGCACAGTTGCAGGTGGAGTGTGCATGCATACCGCAGTTTATCCAAGGAGAATCATACTCCATATCTAGTGCGAGTGATATCAATATTTTTGAATGTGATGTATGCCTATGTCGGGTCTATATCATATGAGCGAATCGCACAAATTGTGAATGCTCAGAATATCGAACGTACTGGATCTCAAAGTGCTTTTTCTGAGATCACGGTACAGTGAAGAATGGGATATTTGCCCTTTCCTTACTGTAGTGCGATCTCGGAGTTGGAATATATACTCAGCGGGGGGTGTGGGGGTTGCAGCCCCCCACGATAGGAAGTTCGAGGTCCAGAGCGTTCAAAATTATGAGCGTTTGCAATTTGTGTGATTCACTCATATGATATAGACCCGTCTATGTCATTATACATTGGTGTGGGAGGTGGAAAGTTTGTTTTGAAGGTATCAACCTACATGAGTTCAGTTTCTCTAATTAGAGAAACTGGCCACCATGCAATTTTATCGCTCTACAGTAGTAGAGATATATGCCTAGTTTTTGGGAGTTTGAGACAGACGTTTTCCTGTGTATAATGTTCAGTTTTTGAGTATGTATTGATGAATAACTAGTTATTGTTCATGTTCTGGCATATATTACTTTATATTGTATAATGTTTCACTGACTACCCTTGAAGATTTTTTTCAGTATATCCTGCTAACCTATTGAAGAAGACACTCTGGTTCATAATCATGTGATCAATATAACTAAGAACATGCAGAGTTACATTGCTGGAGTTTCAGACCTTTTTTACATCACCTGCCTCAAAACATGAACTCACTTTAAAAGGGTGGTACAGTCACAATGATTTTGTCTGGCCTGTGATGAAGTGCAGCTACAGAGTTTTTTTTTTTCTGGTCTGTGATGAAGAAGAGTGTAGCAGTAGAGAGATCTGACTTCTTGGACAGGTCTTGCTAGTGGCGTAGATGGAGGGGGGGTCTGCCCCGGGTGGCAAATTTTAATAAAAGAGAAGCTGTTGCATATTGTCCGGAAAAATATAAAATCTTTTCTTTAAAAAAATAATAAATTCTTTTAAGTGCATTCTTCTTTAAGAACGCCCTTTGCTTCTGGTCGCACAGGCACAGAAGCAGAGATTGTTTATGGCTCCATCTTCCGCGCAGGTGGTATTTGAATTCCAGAAGACATTTGGACTGCACAGCAGACCATCAAGAACAGTCGGACAGGTGTGTTGTGTGCTTAGCACTGTATTAACTGTGATGTCCCTCAAATGAATAGCAGAGGTAGCATTTTCACTTTTGTTATGTAGGAATGTTCTTGCATTGTTAAGTTAATCTGCATGTAGTTGTTAATATAGACTAAAATGTTCAACTCCTTTACAATCTTTTCATAGGTTCACGAATCTTCTTTCACTAGGTTGATCCTATTTCAGAATGCTTTAGGATGACAGAGTCCTGAAGAGTAAGAGAGAGACAGCAAATAAGCATGATTTGCAGATGTTTAAAACATCATTGCAGATTCTTACCAGGGGTTTGCACCTATTTCCTGTATTTAATAAGGTCTGCCAGCAAATCAATGATTGTAAACTTTAGTCAGGAAATGTGAGCTTCATCCCTTGTGCACATGTACTGCTTAACTTCAGGAATTATCTGCTTCAAAAACGTACACTTGATGGTCATCCTTCTGACAAAGGTAGTCATGCTGATGGGTGTATACAATGTAGTACAGAAGTCATTAAGTACATCATCAGTTGTGAGGAGGGTAGTGATATGCTCTCAAATGTGAAATCCAGGTCTCTATAACCACTGCAGAAAAGTCATCAGTGTTTTTGACCCTAAAGACTTTGCCTGTTAGGCCTGACCCTGACGG
The DNA here is from genome assembly GCF_019279795.1 of Protopterus annectens. Lineage (NCBI taxonomy): Eukaryota > Metazoa > Chordata > Ceratodontiformes > Protopteridae > Protopterus > Protopterus annectens. Next base: position 1,377,696,620 of record NC_056728.1, on the reverse strand, counting down.
CATGTTCTTCCAGCTACTGCTGACAAGTTTAAATATGATGCCAGGTGAAGAAATGTATTTAGGAGGCTGGTAACCACCAGAGCAAGTACATTGTTTTGCCTTTTTATCTTTGCTAGTGGTAAAAGAGATCATTCTGGAGAGACTTTTAAACTGACTAGCCATAGGCTGGGTACCAAGACAAGCTTACAGCCATTATTTACAAAAATCTCCTAATACAGGCATTTCACATCTGGTGTTGTTACTGTTGTCATTTTTCTAGTCAATGATGGCTGATATTAGTTTAGCAGAATGATCAGGATAAATATTGAAATGCAGCTCATCATGTAGGGACTTTTCTTATATTTCTGGAGCACAGAAGTTTATAGAGTTTGTCTGTTCTCTTATTCAGGAAGCTTCTTACCTAATGGTAAAGCACAAAGATTGGTGTTCAGGTCTAAAATAACACCTGCTGCTGTCATTACCCAGCTCTTCCTTTCAAGCAATTAACCCAACATGACATGCTCATGGCCAGCAATATAAGGCTTCAGCCACGAGTCTGGGATGCCATTTGAATCTTCTCTACAAAGGCAGTCATATTTCTAATATATACTTTGAGGTGGAGATGGAAATGCTTACAAATCTTTGTAGAGAGATGACAGGTGATTTTGATAGTATGATATGGGCCCATCTATTTCACTGAATTTTAGCAATCCTTCTCAGAGTAGGGCAGAATGCAGTTAGTGCATCTTGGAGTTGTACTACATGAAATATATATGCTGGTGTACATCTGTTTGCTATCATATCTGCAACCATCTTTGTGTTGCTTTTTGTAACAAAGCAGGAATTAATTGCATTAGTCATCAGTGATCAAGTCTGTCGGTCAATCAGTATTTTTAGATCCAGGAAAGATAATCAAGTCAGATCACAGGATTTGTTATGATATTATGTACTGAATATACTCCACTGTATTTCACCACTCGGTTCTCATACTGGTGACCAAACACAATCATAACCATTTTATATCACAATACAGGACTACTATAGTGAATTAAATTCAGTTATTTGGTATTAATTAAATCATGAATATTATTATGTCTGAAGTGAGTACAGCTTTTAGTTGTGTAATGAGTTTCTACAATCCTTCATAGTTTAACTGAAGATACAGATTTGTGATATTGTCTAATAATAACATTTAAGTCTCAGTGCTTTATACAAAGTATCACCCTACTTAATCAGCTTGTGCATACCTCAGCATTTCACTGAAGGGGTCGCTTGTGCATACCTCGCCATTTTACTGAAGGAGTCGCTTGGGTGAATGTTTCATTTTGGTGTTTGTACATACTAGGAAATGTTACTGAAGGGTCATTTGGGGAAATGTTTAATTTTGGTGCTTGTGCATACCTCACTGTTTTACTGAATGGGTTGCTTGGGTGAATGTTTCATTTTAGTGCATGTGTATACACAGACATATTACTGAAGGGGTCGCTTGGACAAATGTTTCATTTTGGTGCTTGTGTATACCTGGACATTTTACTCAAGGGGTCTCTTTGGGAAATGTTTCATTTTGGTGCTTCTGTATACCAGGACATACTAATGAAGATGCTGCTTGGGGAAATAATTCATTTACATTTCAGGGAAGTGCTTGTGCATACATGGCCAGACTGCTGAAGTGACCACTGGGCAAAATAATTTATTGTGTCATTTTAGTGCTTGTGCATCCACAAAACAAACTAATTAAGGGGTTACTGGGGAAAATAATTCATTAGTGTGTCAGGGAAATGCTTTTGCTAACTGGACAAACAAATTTGTGGATTGCAACTCCAATATCAAAGGAGAGGCGTAACTTTTAACAATAGATGTATCATTTTCACTTTTTGTATGACTATGATGTGTATTATGTTTTATTTTGTGGGGGGGGGGGGCAAACTCTAGCTACGCCACTGGGTCTTGCCAATAGGTAGAACTCTATTTTCTGTCCACCCATTTTGGGGCCAGGATAGTGATTTATTTGCTTTGATGACCTCATGAAACATTTGAAAGAAAGGAGAGATTATCAACTTTGATTCAAGAAGCCTCATAACTTTCGTATACTTATTGGCTGAATACAGGTCTCTCTTAAGCCAGATAAAATACAAAAAAAAGTAAAAAAAATATGTTTTCTTAAGGGACAAGAGAATTATGAGATGCCCTTGTGTTCTTTATCAATGTAAGAGCAGAAATCGTGTTGGCCTACATAAAAGCCTTCAATTTCACCTGAGGACACTACAAATGGACTGTCTTTTCTCTTTGTTTTGTCTTAGGTAACAATTCAAAGTGTCAGCAAAGATTCCCTTGTCCCTGTTTGTAAAGCAGGACAATGGTAATTTGCATTAGGTATTAATGCCACTTACTACTGAGCCAAAATGGCTTCTTGAATCACCTTGAAATATCAATTTTTAAAAAAATCCTGGAATCTGTGGTGGGCTGAGATAAAATGGCTGCTCCTCTCAAGGCCCCAAAAGAGGAATTTCTTTCCTTAGAAAATTAATTTTATTTTATGTTATTTGTTTAGCACTGCAATTAGGACCTCTAATGCAATTCTTACACTTTTAGTTTTATTTTGTTAGGACTGGGTTTGTGCCATTTTTATTTTAAATGGCTGAAGCACTTGTGATGGTGGATCATTTGTGGGTATTTTACAGCATGACTTTAATATTCCTGATTTGGAAGCTATCAAAGCAGAAGTACTTTCCTTTGTGGAACCAGTCAAGAGCTTATGTTTGTAGTATTCATAATGACTGACTCTTATCAGGTTTATACCTCCCCTTTCCTCATGGGTGAAATCTGTGTTTAGGAGGCCTTTACACTGAGTGTTTTTCTAGAGATTCTAATCTGTTTTCTCTGAAGCATGATGGTAAATAAGGCCTTCAGTCATTTCAGTCTAATTCAGCTAGTGTCTAGAAAACCAAATATGCAGATAACTGCAAACTTGAGAACATGGGCCTTAATCCTGTGACACCATCTTTCTTCAAAGAGCACTTAACATTAAACATGGATGGTGTAGTATAATTGACATCACCTCGAATATAAAAAAGAAAAAAAAAAGGCAGCATTCTGGCTTATGGCAAAACTCCCCCCTAGCATTACACACCACTGAAGAACAACAACTAAAACTTAGCAAAAACAGTAAAAGATACATGTGTCAATTTTTCATTTGATACCAATATAGATGAAACCCCCTGTGTGGAGTTGATAGTCTTGCCAGAGAGATGCCTTCTCTGCTTTATACAGCTCTTAACATACTTATTGGGTCTGTTCCTCAAAAATATGGGTCAGCACTGCACATCCCTTAGTGGAATGTCCTCTTTGGTAAGGTCAGATCACAAAATGTTCTCCTTTGAAGAAAAAATAAAACTCGGAACCCAGCTATCCCTAGAATGTTCAGGAACTACTCTAAGGCTAACTTCCTGTTATTAAGTGATAACCTGGAAAAATTTCAAGTCCCCATAAATGCTGAGAACACTGTAGCCTACATGGAACTGTTCACAGAAACCTTATACAAGCATGTTAATAGCTGCTTTGAGGTAGTTGTACCCACCAGGAATAAGTACAGAACTAACTCATAAAACAAGCCACCCTGGTGGCATCACAACATCAATAGGCTTTATAATAGAAGGAAAAAAAATCATATCATGCACTCAGCAGGATAAAAGCACTCTAATCAAACTAAACAAAGAACTCAGAGGAAAAATAAAGAATACCAAAGCCAAATTTGAGGTAAATTTGGCTTCCCAGGCCAAGGACAACCACAAAGCATTCTTTAGCTATGTCCACAACCTCAAAGGCAATACACAATTGTGTGCAGAGCTCATTGTTAATTGAGTCACCTGTACTGAGCCAGAAGATATAGCAAACTTGCTGGCAGAGGAAATGAGCTCTAACTCACACCTCCCGCCCCATCAACCTCCTCTCAGGAAATACCATCAAATATAACTCCCCTGCTGTCACTAGAGAACGGATCCTCAATGCTTTCTCTAAGGCTAAGAACACTGCATTGATGGACCCAGACGATATCCAAGGATGCTTTCTAAATAGCATGAAACATGACCTATCAAGCCCTCTGGAAATGCTATTTAACCATAGCCTCCAAACAGGCTTTGTGCCTAATGAATGGAGAACAGCAACAGTCATCCCTCTGCACAAAGGCAGACCATCTACAGACCCTGTAAACTAGAAGAAGTTTCACTAGTCTAATATGCAAGGCCACATGAAGAATTATCATGGGAATGATCATTAATGACATAAGAAACCTCCAGTCACTGGACACAACCCAATTTGGTTTCATCAAGGTGAAGTCATGCCTACTCAACCTGGTGGACTTCTTTGATACGATCACCAAATCAATGGTTGAGGGCAAAATGGTTCAAACTGCCTACCTTTACCTGGCCAAGGCATTTGACATAATACCCTCCTCAGGCATTGTTGACAAACTGAAGAGGTTAGGTACAAACTCTTACATCACCTGGTGGCTAGCCAACTGGCTCACAGACAGGACCTAGGAAGTTAGAATTGGGGAGTCCATCTCTACAAAGAGACCAGTCACAACCAGAGTCCCTCAGGGATTGGTCCTTTTTGGCATTTACTTCTCTGAAGTCAAAGTCAATGTCAATGGCCTCTAGCTGTCCAAATTTGTAAATGAATGCAAATTAGGAGCAGTCATAGAATTCCCCATCAACACTAATACTCTCCAGGAAGGGCTGACACAGACATATAATTTGTGTCAGAGACATTGACTAAAACTAAATGCCAAGAAATGCATAATAGTATCTTTTGGGAAGTCATCAACCCCAGCTAACTATCATATTGATAACACACCTCTAAGAGTCAATTTAGTAGTCAAGGACTTGGGGACATGCATAGACAGTAATCTAGCCTTTGACCATCATGTGTCTACAGTAGTGAGGAAATCATTCTATGTTGTGTAACTTACATACAAAGATATGGCATCTAGGTCCAAGGAGGTCAGTGTTCCATTGTATTCATCATTCATCAGTCCTATCATCCTTTTGGTACATATCTAACCAGGTAACTCTAGCAATTGGAACATCCACAGAGGTTCTTTACTAAAAGAATATAGGGTGTAAGTAACATGTCCTACGCAGACTGCCTCAAAGCTCTATTCCCTGTATTCTATCTCCTACAGGCTGTTAGGGGGAAATATATGCCTGATATACAAGGTATTGTCAGACCCCACCCATATGGACCTCCGGCATATCCACAAAGCAAACAACACCAGAATTGCCCATTCTAAAGGCTTAAACCTTGGGTGTGATATAAAAAGGGCTTGGTGGAGATACAGGTATGTACCCAGAGACTAACCCTTCTCTAGAACAGGCTCCCCATCCATATGAAACAGAGTTCCTCCCTAAACCAGTTCAAGTTTAACCTCGACAATTGGATGGAAACAGGAAAGTCATCCCTGGTTTGTCATCTATGTGTCTAATGGACAAAGATAGCCAGCAAATGTTTCATCTTCCAAGCCCCATGCTTGTAAATGTTTCAAATTCAAGCCCCTGTTTACATTATCAAGGGTACTAGAACTTGTCAGAGATTCGAGGTGCATGGTTAGGCTTAAAAAAGGCCCTAGTGGTCATTATCCTAGTGCACACCTATGAAGCTATCAGTTACAGAACTCAATATTCTGTTCTGTACTGTATCCTACTCATATGCCATCTGGTGATGTTAGAGAAAGTATAAAAGATTAATCACAGCTAAACTGAAGGGCTTTGAGGTTTGTCTTACAGCAGAACACTACAGCAACTCTCTCTTCTATGCATGCTGTTTTCTTACAGAAGACCTATATCTGGCATACAGTGCATTATATTAAAGGACCTGTTACCTTCTAAACTCCCTTGCTTAGAATACACTTCAATTGACCTGAACACTGGAGGACACTCTGCCTCAATAAAAAATAATATCAACCATACAAAGAAATATGAAAATATATCACAAAGACTCCTACACCTATGAAATTCACATTTCTTGTTAATTAAACAGCATATTAATACCTTCAAGATGGATTTTGATGGCTACATGAGTAACTTTAAGTGCCAGCATGGGATCTCAGGCACTGAGCTCTCTTAAGACAAAAAGACTTTGAGCTTGGTCACCAAAATTATGAATCAATGACTCCATTATTCTATTTTTCACAGGTACTACAACACTCCAAACTGGGCAATGGTTATAAACAAAATAAGCACTAGATGTGGTAATCTTCTGGAGCAAATAGTACACCAGTCCACTTATTAATTGATTCAGGAGGAGAAGACATATGCTATCTTCAGAAAAAAAAGTCAAGAAGGCAAAAAACAAATATGGTGTTATGTTTATAAGTACGATGCAATTAAACTATTCCGATATAAAAGTGAACGATCAAAGGTGTCACAAGAGGCAAGGAAAGAATGAAGATAGTGAAAGTAAAGTCATCTAAGATATTACTGTAACAGTAGATGTCCTACTTTTCACTATTGCAGAATTTTTTACATGTGGGATATTCTGCCAGGGCTAGCCTAACATCCAGACAGCATACAAAAACCTTTACATCATCGGTACAAAGTATGTCAGCTTTATGCTCTCTCCGCAGGTTTTGGGCAGAAAGGTGGTGCACGATTGCTCAAATCTCAGAACTGAAGTGCCGCAGAAAACTAGAGCAAATCCAGGAAAAAATAAGGACATGTACATCCAAAAAAAAAGAAGGGAAAAAGGAAAAAAAAAACCCCACAACCCTGCCAAAAAAGTGTTCCCTACAAGAAAAAAAAAAAGAACAAGAAAGAAAGAGAGCAGAAGGGAGGGACTAAATACTGCTACTTTGACAGGTAAGACATCAAGTGCTATGGCAACATTTTACACAACTGCACTGTCCTTCCTGCCACTGTTGCACTATTTCTTACATGCAGGAGAGTACAAAAGCTAGTTTAAGTAATGGGAGAAAGAAGGTAAGGAAGACCCTTCCACAAACCCATACGTATGGCCCTGGGGCAAACCCTGCCCTGGCTATGGAAATAATATTCAACTTATAATGGTTAGAAAAGTATGAAGACAGGACCAAGTGGTAGTTTTTAGAAGGGATCTTGTATTTAGATGCTTGGAAAAAGTTCCTGAAAAAGCAACTACACCAGCAGAATGAGCTTGAACTGAAGCAGGTTACTTACTATGAATAAAATAGCAAAAGAAAAATAGCATTAGAAATCCAGGAGGAAATGGTTTGCTTAGAAACAGCCAATCCCAATGCACTGGTACTAAAAGAAATAAAAAGCTGTTTGATTTTCTGAATGCCTTTGTTTGGTCCAAATGATATCTGAGCCATCTATGTAAATCCAGGGTATAAAGCACATTCTCACTAGCAGACTGTGGAGAAGGAAAAAGGAAGGGAGTTGAATAGACTGATTCAAGGACAAATCATTAACCACCTTGGACATAAAAGAAGGATTAGTATGCAGAGACACTCCGTCCATATAAAAAAAAAGGGAGGAATTGCCATAGCCTGGAACTCTCTTGGCTGAAGTAAGAGCAGCTAACTAAACAGTCTTCTAAGTGCAGTGTTGCAGAAAGGAAGGAGACAGGCTCAAATGAGGCCTGGGTAAGAGGAAGAACGTGCCACCTTGGAGGCCTGATATGAAGGACACCTTGAAGAAATTTTTTGACCTGAAAAAGAGAAGCCAAAGGAATGTCAAAGGCAGTCAGGCAGAAATTGCTGACAAATTAGCTTTAACAGAAGAATAAGCTAAGCCAGCATTGAGCAATTCACACAAATAGGAAATAACCAATGGGACCACCACTAAAAAAAGATCCTAGTTATGCTTGAGACACCAAACAGAAAATCTCTTCCATTTAGCTACATAGGATATTCTAGTAGTGGATTTCCTGGCCTCCTGTAGAACCCTAAGCATGTCCTCAGAAAAATGGTGTCTAAAGGAGATCACAGCCCTATCAGCCAGCGTGTCAGTTGAAATGTGGAAAAGTGAGGGTGAATGCGAACCCCCTTATGTTGTGTGAGAAGATCTATGCAGTAAGGTAATATGTGATAATTGCCCCTGGCCAGGTGAAAGTGAAGAGGGAACCGGTGCTGTCTAGGTCAAAAGGGAGTTGCCAGCAAGATTCTTGCAGAGTCTATCATAATCTTGTGCAGGACCATAGAAAGCAGGAGATGGGGAAGAAAAAAAAAGACATGGTATTCACGTTCTAAGACAGAAGACTTGGAGCTCTGTAAAAGAATACATGAAGTTGTGTGTTGAAAGGGAAGGCAAAGAGATCCTCTTGAGGAGTATCACACTGATGAACAATGTACAGAAACACCTCGCTGTGAAGCATCCATTCATGAGATTATGTCTTAGATCTGCTCAGAGAGTCTTTCATGAGGTTGTGCTCTGAAGGAATGTATACCACCTGAAGAGTGATATCATGGTGGATAGTAAAGTTCCAGTTCTAGCTAGTCTGACAAGAAGGCAAGAATTTGTACAACCTGTTTGTTGATGACTGTGGTGTTGTCTGTAAAACCTTTAGTGGGCCTGGTACCAAAAGGAATGAAGGACCTGCAGAGCAAAGGCCCTCTTCTCTTTGATGTTGATGTGATCTGACAGCTGATGGAGGGGCCAGAGACCCTGAGCTTTCAGATTGTTGGAAAAGGCTCCCCATTCCAGATCAAAGACATCTGTGAAGAACACCTGAGTAGGAGGAGGAGGCTGAAAAGACAGACCTGGATTGAGATAGGTCTGATGAATCCATCAAAGAATCTCTAGACTGAGAAGCAATAATACAGGGACTAGAAATTCCAGAGGGTGGCAATGTTGGAGCTAGATAGCCTTAAGATACCACTGGAACTTTTTCATGTGAACTTTGGTAAAGAGAAGCATGAGAATGGTGAATGCCATGAACCCAGTGCTCTGAGACATTCCCTAAAAGGAAGAACTATGTGAGGCAGTAGGGGGATAAAGCTTTTGGATGAGAGGAGAGACACCAACATTGGAATAGTCTGAATTCTGCAATCCAGGAAAACGTGGTCCTGAGAGGGAGTCAGAATCAATGTCCGGAGAATGACAGTAAATCCCAGGGTCTGCAACAGGAGCATAGTAAAGTGTAGCCCCTGAAGCAGCAGGGGTTGAAAAGAAGCCTGAAGAACCAGGTTGTCCAGATGTGGGAATATCCAAATCCCCCAGAGCTTGCTGAAGGCTATCACAGCAATCAGACATTTGGTGAACACCCTTAGGACAGTAAAAAGAACAAAGGACAAAGCAGAGGACTGAAAATGTGAGGAAGAAACAGAGAAATGTACATATTTTCTGAAAAGATGATGAATGGAAATATGAAGATAGGTGTTCATTAGATCTAGAGAGACCAGAAAGACCAGAGAAAGTTAGACAGGGAAAAGAATCAAAAGAGATAACATCTTGAAAGAAGGTGTTGAGGAAGGAAAGGTCTAGATAAGGTCTCCATAACCCTTCTTTCCTGGACGCCAAGAACATTCTGGAATAGAACCCTGTTCCCTGCTGGGAAACTGGGACAGACTGAATAGTCCAGTGATCCAACATATCCTGCAGGATGACTGGAAAATGAAAAAGTAGGAGACTGAGGAAGTCCTGAGAAAAAGGGAAGGAACTTCCATACCATGAAAAGAAAAACATAATGAATAATAGAAATGACCCAAGAGTCTTTGGTAATCTGTTGCCAAAATGATAAAAACAGGGACAGCCTGAGGGATACGTGAACCTGGTTGAGGGGGAAGGGAGAGAAATAATGTCAGATAGAGGCAGATTTATCATGGAAGGTGGGCTTATCAGAAAAAAATAAGTTATGTCTTACCATAACGTTCCATCTGTGTTGACAATCTTCACTAATCCTTGACTGTGGGAGTCAGTTCCGAGTCTCGGAACTGACTCGGCCATTTACTTCAGCTCGTGCCTTCCAAACTCTCAAACCAGGCTCTACCCATAATTCTCCTCTCAAAATTACCTTACATCTAGTTTGTCCAACATAGTGGCAGACAGACAAGCAGAAATTATAGTAATAATAATAATAGACATAATAGTCAGAGACCAGATATGTGTTCATAATATGAAGCCAGCCATGGAAAATTTGGTCCACTAAGAGTCTCAGGATAGGGGAAGGAGGGGGGAATGTCAAGAATTAGTGAAGATCGACAACACAGATAGAACATTACGGTAAGACATAACTTCTTTATCTGATGTTGTCAATCTTTACTCAATCCTTGACTGTATAATAGAGTCCCTAGCTTCTTCAGTCTTGGGAGGTCTTATGGAAGAATATTCCTAGGCACCATCGAACCAAATGCCCTCGAGACCTGATCCAGTTTTAATGAGTAATAAAAATGTGTGGAGAAGACCAAGTGGCTGCTGCATAAATGTCATCCAAGGATCCTCTGGTATGAAAAACTGCAGAAGTTGCCACTGCTTTGGTTGAATGTGCTTTAACTTGGCATGGCAGTTGCAGCCCTTTCGACTGACAAATAAAAGTTAATGCAGTCTCTAAGTCATTTTGCTAAAGTAACCTTTGAAACTGAATTACCTAGAGATAGGAAAGAAAATGCAACAAATAATTGATCAGATTTTCTGAAATCCTTTGTTCTGTTAAGGTAAAAATGTAGTTATCTGTGGAGGTCTACCAAATGAAGGGAATACTCCTCTTTATTGGCAAAATTAGGGAAGAAGACTGGCAACTGAATTGTCTGATTTATATTAGCTTCTGAAACCACCTTTGGTAAAAAGGATGGATTGGTCCTAAGTGCAACCCTATCCTTGTGGAATATTAAGCATAGAGGTTTGCAGGATAAGGCCTGAAGTTCAGATACTCTTCTGGCAGACATAATAGCCACAGAAAATAAAGTTTTCCAAGATAAAAACTTTAAGTCACAAGTCACTGATGGTTCAAAGGGGGACAAAGTAAGGGACTGTAGGACTAATGTTTGATCCCAAGGAAGAATTGGTTCTTTAAATGGGGGGGTCTTAACATCAAGAGTCCCTTTAAGAATGATTTGCAAAGTTTGTGTGACATTAAAGGTGAGCCATCGAATCCCATATGAAAAATTCGAGATAGCCGCTACATGAACTTTAATTGTTGATGCAGAGGAACCAGATTGATACAGATTGGCTAAGAAATCCAAAACCTTATGAACTGGGCTCAAATAAGGATCAAGTTTGTAGTTAAGGGCCCAGTTCGCAAATTTTTCACATTTACTTTGGTAAAGTTTCCTAGTTGAAGGTTTGTAATGAGCCACAATTATTTGTTAGACAGGAAAGGATAGGAAAGGATGCCTGGCAATCATGGGAACTGGAGAAGGTATGCAGTGAGCTTGAGATGTTGGGGATTCAGATGAACCATGCCTTCTGGATGAGAAAGCAGATCTAGAGCTGGGTCCAGAATCCATGGCTTCCAAAGAAGGTGAGGCCAAAGGAAGAGAAACCAAACCTGTCGAGGCCAAAAAGGAGCAATGAGTATTATCGAGTTCTCCATCATCTTGGCTTTCTTTAGAAATTGTGATATCAAGGAAGTTGGAGGAAAGGCATAGAGAAGACCAGAAGGGGCCATTTGTGAAGGAGAGTGTCTCTGGGTGACTCCCCCAGTGGGGGAATTAGGACAAAGTAACTTCTACACTTGTTGCTCAAGGGTGAGGCAAAGAGATCGCAGCAAGGTTGGCCCCAATGATAAAAAATCTTGTTCACCACTACAGGTTTGAGAGACCACTCATGAGGCATGAGAATAGTTCTGCTCAGCTTGTCCACTATCACGTCGGGGCTTCCCGGAGTGTGTATGCCTATGAAAAAGCTGTTGAAAGAAATCACCCATTGCCAAATTCTGAGGGTTCTCGACACAATGGGTAAGATTTGGTTCCCCTTTGCTTGCTGATATACCAAATGACTGACATGTTGTCTGTTTGAATTTCTACTGTACCCATCCTGGAATGCTTGCAATGCTAACAACACTGCCCTCATCTCCAGAACACTGATGTGTAAGTTGGTTTCTAGTTGGGACCACATGCCTTGAACTGACCTTCCCAGATAATGCCCCCCCAACCTATCTGGGAAGCATCCATGGCCACTATGGCTTGGGGTTGCGGAAGAATGAAAAGTCACCCCAAGAGAATCTGAGAATCTGATTGGAACAGAGCCATCACAAAAGATCCTGTTTGCAGTGGCTGGTAATTATAATCAGGTAAGACACTGGTTGATAAATAAGAGGCCACTGGGAGTCAAGTAACCATTGCAGGATTTGCATGCGATATCTTGCTAAGGGGACAAGTTATTGCTACTGCCATTGAGCCTAGCACTTTTAGGACTAATTTTGCTAGCACTCTGTTCTTTCTTAGAATTTGACAGACTTGGAATCTGATCCGATGCAGTCTTTCTGGATGAAGAGAAGTCCTGTGACAGTATCTAAGTGGGCTCCAATGAAGTTTAACTGCTGAGAAGGTTGTAGGCTTGACTTTTCGAAATTTATTGTTATGCCTAGAGATGTGCAGAGACGTAGAATGTAATCTTTTGCTCTTTCTAACTGACACCTGGTGGTAGTGGTAAGGAGCCAGCCGTCAAGGTATGGAAAAACTCGAAAGCCCTACAGTCTGAGATGAGCTGCAACCGCTGCCATGCATTTGCCGAACACCCTGGGGGCTGTGGTGAGTCCAAAGGGCAGTGCTCCGAATTGGAAATTACTGGATCCCAGCCAGAAGCACAGAAATCTCCTGGAGCATTTGTCCATTTTTATATGGTAATAGGCATCCTGGAGGTCTACCGAACACATCTAATCACCTTTTTCCAAGAATGGAAGTATCGACTGTACCTAGACCATCCTGAATTTGGTTTTCTGAACTGCCTTGTTGAACTGGCTGAGATCCAAGATGGGTCTCCAGTCCCCTGTGTTTTGGGCACTAAAAAGAACCTTGAGTAAAATCTGGATCTTGTTTGGTCTGGTGGGACTTTTTGGATGACTCTTTTGTCCAGCAGTTTTTGAATTTCTATGACTGCTGCTTCCCTTTGACTGGGTGTAACATACTGGAGTTTTTTCTGGGTTAATGGGGGTAGCAATAGTGGAATTTTTTAACCTCTGGATATTATTCCCTGCACCCATTTGTCCATAGTTAATATTTGCCATGCAGATTGGTGTAGAGAAAGTCACCGCTAACTGCTTCCAGAGGAGGGCAATTGGGCCCCCATTCAGGGGTCCTGATAGGAAGTACCAGAGAAAGATTCTTTGGATCCATGTTTTTGCGGTTCATTTCTGCTTCTGAGGTGGAGTCTTTCATTACTTCCCTCTCTGCCCCGGGGAAAGTCTTTGCCCCATGAATCCTGGAAAGGCCCTTTGGATTTTTTAAACCATAGTCTCCAACTTCTCTGGTTCCTAGAGTAAGGCCACTGAGGAGTGGAGAGATGTACGCCAACAACAGAAAGGGTCTTGACATCTTTCTCACATCTGGCTAGTGTCTTTTATATTGGGACCAAAAAGGGATTATCCATTAAACAAAACATTGATGAATGACATCTTAAATGGCACCACAAAGTCACACAAGCGCAACCATGAGTGCCTTGTAATGGCTATGCCTGAACCCACTGTTCTAGTCATCCCTTCAGCGGCATGAGCAATCAGCCTCATGGACAAGTTATAAATTACAAAAAGGGTTGATAGCTGAGAGGTAACTTTGTCCCGTACCCCTTCAGCTACTGCTCCTGAGAGGGTATCTGAGAGCTCCTTGATGAGATCCCTCTGTGATCTTGTAAAGTGTGCCATATAATTCAAGAACCTAAGACAGATGGTCACTGAAGCATAAAAGCACTTCCCAAACCTATCCAAAGTCCTAGACTCCTTGTTAGGAGGATAGATAGACTTTCCTCAGCAAGTTCCTTCTTTGTGGATGCCACTATCACCATGGCATTAATGGGTATGCCTTTAGACCAGTGTGGCTCATCCTTGGGGGCTGATGGGATATGATCAGGCCTCTTGCGGATTGGCTTGATGGAGTCGAGCATCTTCCATGCCTACTGAGTGATCAACTTAATGAGATTGCCAGCGGGCAGAGAGGTCCAAGTAGAAGGTTGGGCACGAAAAGCCTCCAGGTATAATGACTCTTCCAAGGAAGGCTGGATGGAGGACCAACACCCTTCTGTTTCAGGATTTCTAGGATGTCCCTGAAGGAAATATCATCAGGAGGTGACCTGGGGGAACCTTCACCTTCATCAAAATCGGTATCTTCAGTGAAAGATTCCCCCGGGGAGATAAGTGCTTCCTCTTGCACTTCTTCTTTGCAGGTACTTCCTCAGGGTGATGATCCAGGGAAGTGTCCAAAGAGGAAACCACCAAAGTGGGTCTATCCTGGGACTTTTGGGCCCTCTGTCCTGGGGATGTGACAGATGGAAGCTCAAATCAAGGGGATGTAGAAACATGTCCCAACAAGGATGGCAAAAACTCAGAGTTCCCAATGGACAGAGCCTTCTCCATGATCTGGAAGACTACCCCCCTTGTAGAGGGATGGGAGCATGGAACCGAAATAGACTCCTTCAGGAACTAGGGTCACAGTCCTCCCAGAGGAGGCGACCACCAAAACAGAATCCTGGGCTGATCCTACAAAGGCTGAGGTACCAAGGGACATAGACGGCTCCAAGATTTTCAACTCCTGGAGGTCTCCAGTGCCGAAAGCCCAGAGGAGCTCAAGGCAGCTCTCAGTAATGGAGAAGAGGATGTTACCAGAAATGAGACATCGATGCCGGGAGTGTCAAAACCGAAGGCTCCAATGACTCAACTGAAGTTGGAGCAGGAGGAATGGGTCGTGTCGTAGACAGACTGGTTCAGACTCCAGAGTGACTTGGAACCGAGGACAATCCCCTTGCCATCAGAAGCTGATCCAACAGTCTCATAATGTTGGCTTCTGAGATATTCTTAGTGGATTGAATCAAAGTAGTCAAAGGAGACCTAGGGGGTTTAACTTCGAGGAAAGGGCTTGGTGGCCTGTCCTTAAAAATGTCAGTAGTTGGTGAATATTTTGTCCCTGGGAGCAAAGGCAGCATTGACTGCTCCGGCACCAAAATCTCTGTGGGTGCCAAGGAAATCACTATCAGCTATGGTAATTTTGTAGGTGCCAAGTCGGATATAACTTTTGGTGCTGTAGAACTCTTTGGCACCGAAGGCCCTTTAGAAACCATCTTGGATGGTTCTGAGATACTTGGAATAGAAGAAGGAGGTCTTTTCTTACTAGTGGAAAAAGAGGATGATGGTGAAGCACTTCTAGGGTGTTGGTGAGGATATCTACACACAAAAGCAGATTCGAAGGGATAGTTCCTCTGAAATGTGGGGATAGGAAATATAAAAATATGTTTGAGGTCCTAGATAACTTTACCTTTGTCTTGTAAAGTTTTAAATAGTTCTGAAGTAGCAGTACCAAAGAAACTCTGGCTATCCATGGAAGAATCTTAAAGTTTAGCCTTAATATCATCAGGTAAGGTCTGTAAGCATAACCAGGAATATCTCATGAGAGAGTTCTTATGCTCAGTAAGTGCACAGGTAGAAAAACTGTGACAAATTGAGCAACTTTCCCCAAACAATAGACACAAAGGGTATGCCCATCAGAGTTGGGCATTTTACCCTGGAATTTCCTGACACATTTTAAATCCAGAGGTGCCTTTAGAGGATTTAGCTGGAGAAACTTGTTTTGCAGCCATAATGCTAACAGTCTCATACACACAGATTGGCAGAAATGGATAGAAACAAAGATTTTTTTTTTTAGAAAGGAATAAGAAGAAAGGGGGTAGGAAATACCAACAATGGTACTTAAGATATATCTTAAAAGAGGTAAGGGATGTACTTACAATGGTACTTGAAGAACTATCAACGGTAGTATGGAAAGCATGAAAAATACATACTCATGCTAAGGAAAACCTAAAACAAGAGGAGCAGGTAGACAGTAAGTGAGCTATTAGGGAAAAGTCAAGAAAATGTTCAAAAGGAGATTTTAAATAGGCAAAAAACTTACTTAACAATAAGCCAAGGCTCGAGAGAAAGGTTGAATGCATCTGACACCCAAAGTGGCAAACGAGATCTAAGGTAATTTTGAGAGGAGCATTATGGGTATAGCCTGGCTCAAGAGTTTGGAAGGCGTGAGCTAAAGTAAATGGTCGAGTTGGTTCTGAGGCTTGGAACTGAGCCCCACAGTCGAGGAATGAGTGAAGACTGACAACATCAGATCATATGTTTGGAAACCCTCTTGCTTCTAGGGTGTTGGTGAGGATATCTACACACAAAAGCAGATTCAAAGGGATAGTTCCTCTGAAATTTGGGGATAGAAAATATAAACATATGTTTGAGGTCTTAGATAACTTTACCTTTGTCTTATAAAGTTTTAAATAGTTCTGAAGTAGCAGTACCAAAGAAACTCTGGCTATCCATGGAAGAATCTTAAAGTTTAGCCTTAATATCATCAGGTAAGGTCTGTAAGCATAACCAGGAATATCTCATGAGAGAACCAGAAGTTGCAGCCCTACAGGATGCATCAGCTACATGATAACTACATTTAATAGTGTGGCAAGAAACTTGAGAGGTTGAGCTGAGCAAGGAAAGAGTAGCAGTTTTAATGTCTGAGTCAGGCAAGCCTGACAACCCCCCCCCCCCCCAAGCTGGGATAAAACAGCCAAAACATATCTAGTTATATGGGTTTGATAATTTATGGCCATGAAGGCCAAGGTAGCAGAGGTACTCACTCCCCAGTCTCTCCATAGCTCAGCTGTCTTTGTCAGAAAGAAGTTTGGAGGAAGACAGACATTTAGGTTTGCCTGTAGAAACAGATATCATAGCAGGATCTGAAGAGAGACACTTGCAGAGGTACTTTAGGGCCTCAGATACCCCACAGAAGCAGTCTGGCTTCTTGGGGTGGGGTGGAAGCTGGGAGTCAGGAGCCAGAGAAGCAGCTGTTAAGATATCCAGTAAAGCAGCAAGCACTGCAGGAACAACTGAAGTAGCAGAGATTTCATTTGTCATATCTCAGAATACGTCTTCTGAGTCTCTAATATGGAAACAATCCCACTTGAAGTGCTCTATTATATGAACCACAGTATCCCCAAAGGACAACTCTTCAATGGGAGGAATCAGGGGATCAGGAATCCTCTTCCTCCAACTCATAGTTCAAGGCAGAAAGAAACTGTGAGGGCTAAGGATTCATCCCCAGAATCCAACTCATCTGAGGAATCAGAATATCTAAGACTCTAGGAGGGAATGAAGGATAAAGTAACAGGAACAGATAGACCCTGCAGAGTCTTTAAGGCTGTAAGTGCATGCCTGGGTAAAGTCCAGTCTGGGAAATTCCCCTAGGTTCCTTGGAAATGTTCAGCCATGGTTGCCTCTCAATGTCCGTGGAAGACATAAGAAGAGGATGTGTGCAAATCAGGTTCCATGCTGGCTTTTGACTGGGTTGTGGCAAAGGGAACTGGAGTTGACACTGAACGGTCCTCAGTATCTTCATCCACCTGAAGACAGACATCCAGTGGAGGCTGGACAGCAGCAGAATCAGAGCAAGACATATTAGTTTTCTTTTTAAGAGGTGGCCGAACCATGGAGATAGATGGATTCAGCCATGGTACTTGGATTCAAAAGCTTGAGTTGTTGATTCTCTAGACAGATGGATAAGGAGGACAGATAGCTGCAAAGTGTTTTGGGAACAAGGGCCTGACAAAAAGTACACTCAGTATGGTCGCGTGTAACACCTAAACAGAGTAGACATTTTTTGTGCCAGTCTTTCTGGTGAGTCTGCCTCCCACACTGACATTTCTCTTTTCTGGATGACAAAAACCCACACTACAAACAGAGAAAAGGAAAAGGAGTCCCAAAGGGGTACTTATCTGTAATTGGCTAGGTAAAACCAGCACAGCAAAAGACGTCTTAAACTGAAGCTCAAACATGGCATTCAGACTGACAGCAAAGAAGCTGAGGATTGAATGTGCGTACATCACTTTTATGCCCTACACCTGTGCGTGAAGCATACGGCTGATGTACACCACACCCCTCTGATGATGTAAACATTAATTTATGATTTACTGTTACAATGATAGTCCCTGAGGAACATCTTAATGGAAGAGATGTGCTAAATGAAGTTGCTGGGGTCCAATATGGCAAGGCTGACATCTTTGGAACTAAGAAACGGCAATACAAGAACTCTTGGCCTTGTTTCAAATGAGATAGCCCCTGCAACTCCATTTGAGTTGTACAAACTGTACCTGTTTCAAGAGCACTGCAAAGAGGGCTTGGGCTTTGAACACAGACACTTCTAGGCAGGCTTAAGAGCTTAAACCTGAAGCTGTCTGGGATCACAATGAGAATCTACATATTCCAAATGATGGCTCTTCAAGCTGGGGCAAACAAAGGGAACAACCTCAACATGGACAGTCCCAAAAAGCAGTCAAGGCTGTGGCATCTAAGCTTTTGGGGTGGACCTGCTAAGAAACTTGTCCAATAGAGATGGGGGAAACAAGACTTTCTGATATTTGAGACTGTTTTGGCCAGCAGGGGATTCCTCCTTCCTCGGAGGTTGGTTTATATAGAAAAGTTACAAAGGTCAATAAGCTTTATTAAGACCCTCAGCCAGAGTAAAGGCCTGCTTCATCTTCTGGACGCACTTGAACAGATATTGGAAAGACAGACTTAGAGAGGACATCTTCCAAATGGGTCACCAAAACTAGACTGCTTGAGCTTTTTCCCTGAGGGAGGGCAGCATGAGCCATGCGACCCTGCCTGGGCACATTCTTGTACCTACTGCTGTAGTCACTTTATTGTTTTAAACAGAATTACAGTGGGTCATGTGGTATTCAGTAGAAGGGATCCTGAGCAGTTTCTGTTTAAGGTCAGACTTAGGGAGGTCTGAAAGTTTTTCCATTGCATGATCCACTAGGAAGAAGTGGAGTCTGTCTATGTGAGAGACAGCTGAAGGATCAAGGCCTAATCTGGCAGACAACAGCCTGTTAAACTCCCTGTCCAAAGCAGTGTATTCATTAGCAGGCAGTAAGATGGCACAGTGATGTGGTGTCTCAGATCTATAATTGACACGAACAAACAGTAGTTGGTTCTAGAATGTCTAGTCAGTTTTTTACTTCACTTAGTCAGTGTTGGTACAGCATTAACTTTCCTGGTAGCTAAAACAGCAAAATACAAATCTAGCTGGCCTAAGAAATGGTATCCTTAAAGCACACACTAATTACGGTTCTTCCTTCTTCCTAAGATACTCACTGAGACATTTCTGCAGGAAGTAATAAGTGCCACCGCATAGTTCATAGTGGGCATCATGAGCTTCTGGGATTTTCTAAAGGAGAGAGGATGGGTGAGTAGGTAGGTAGTTGTAGGGGAAGAAGGTTCTACTGCTCCATGTAGTGAAAGAAGCCTCCGGCTCCAGTGAGACTTTTCCAGAACACATTTTTTTAAACATCTTTATTAAATTAGCATTTAAGACATATGTATACATACATTAATAAAAAGAAAACAAACCAAAGTAACATTTTTCATATTCATGCATGATACTGTACATATATGCTCTCTCTTTTTAGCAATTATTCATTCCAATATCAGATAAATTGCTCAGTTCATGCCTGCCATAAAACCTCATTCCTCCTCCTCCTCTTGAACATTATTCTACATATGTTGTCCCCACGGATTCCATTTATTTCTGTAATTTTCTCCTTCCCTTTTCTAAAGATACCCCCTCTTATCTCATTTACAATATTCAGTTCTTCAATTACAGCTGGTTTAGATTCTGTTTTCTTTTTTTCTAGCAATTGCTTTTTTGGCAGCCATTGGCTTTGAACTTAGTAAAGCTATACTAGATCTTGTGTCCCAGCTCTACAGAATTGATTCCTTAATTACAACCATTTGCTCCCCCGTTATCTCTGTCAAAGTACTCTGTAAGGAATTTTTAAAATCTGTCAACTCATTACATTTACAAAAACATGTTCCCAGTTACCTCTCCCTTTTCCATCACACCTGCAACATTTGCTATCTACCGGAGGAAAAAATCCTCCTACAACTGCTGGGGTATAAAATTACATATGCAAACACTTCCAAGCAAAAATGCTAAATTTTCTGGATTTTGCTACATATTTAGGAGACATACAGAGGTCCTTCCATTGTCACTTTGTAAAATGCCTTTCCAGTCACTCTTCCTAATCATTTCTAACCGATCTTTGATTGATTCTTGTAGTCATCATGCAATATTTTATATCCCCTACTAGTTATTTTTAAAAGCAGCTCCTATTCAAGACTCTTTACCAAAGAGTGTCTTCCTCATAGCATTCCCCATCCCTTTCTCTTTGTTTCTGATATCAATCTATGGTAGGGAAGACAGTCTCTAACCTGCAGTCCAAGCTTCTGCATGGCTTCATTCCATTTTATTACTTTTCATCTCTAGTTATTTGCTCACAATATCTTGTCCCCTTTGGAATTTTTCTTCCAGAAAATTTCAGCACCTCTTGCCTATTTTTTAAACAACTTTATTAAATTATCCCTCAGGCACAGACACACATACATTAATAGAACAGAAAACAAACCATATTAACTTTTTTATTTACAAACGTATACATTGCATGTTTTCTTTCTTTACAACTCTCATTTAATCCAGCATTCCATAAACTGCTCAGTTCCTCCCTTACCTTAAACCTCACTCCTCCAGGACATTATTTTCACAAATTGTTCCCACACATTCCATTTATTTATATGCAGTTTCCTACTTCCTTTTAATAAAGATCCCTCTTCCAGTTATTTTATCTCTTTCACAATATTCAATACTCACAATACAGCTGGGTTAGATTTTTATTCCCCTTTGTCACAACTGCTTTTTTGGCAGCCAAAAGAATTAAGCTTAATAAGGCCTTACTGTGTCTAGGCAATTCAGATCATGTGTCCCATCTTAAAATAATTATTTCCCAAGGTACAGCCATTTGTCCCACTCCCCCCATACTTCTGACAGAGTAACGTTGTAGGCAATTTTCATAATCTGCCAACTCATTACAGTCCCAAAAAGCATGCTCCTAGTTACCTCCTTCTCCCAAAATTATTTTCTATCTACCTGAGGAAAATTTTTCAAAGTCTACCTGGAGTACAAAAATACCTATGCTAACACTTTAAAGTATAAACTGTAAACCTTCTAACATTTGTTACATACATGGGAGCCATACAAATATTGTCCCATTGTTCCCCTGTAAACTGCTTTTCCAGTCTCTCTTCCACAATTTTTTCTAACCTCCTCTTGTGGTTTTAATGCAATATTTTATATACCATACTAATTATTCCCTTTTTAATAGCAGTTTCTGTTCTAGATTTGACTAAAAACTGTACCAGAGCAGGCCTTTCACTTAGGACTCTCCTATCCCTTTCTCTCTGCCTATATTCCAATATCAATCTCTGGTAAGTAAGATGGTCTCTAACTTGCAGTCCAAACTTCTTCTTGCTGTCATCCCACCCTATTACCTTTCCCTCACTAGATTTTTGCTTCTAAAACCTTGGTCCCTTTGTCAGTATTCTCCAGTAAATTCCAGTTCCCTCTAACCAATTTTCTGTACACCTAATACTGCGGTGGTGGTGCTGCAGTAGCGTTGTCGCCTCACAGTTAGATGTTGCCCGTTCGATTCTCAGTTAGAGCGTCTTCTGTGTGGCGACATGCGTGAATGGGCATTCCTTCATTGAAGGTTGTGCATTAGGCCCGGCAAGCCAGCACGTAAAACTCTACTGCCAGTCATTAGCGGACTGGAGTTCCGCTGTGGCGACCCCTAACCAGGAAAAGCCGAAAGACACAAACAAACTTATTGTTAAAATCTTTCTCCATTCCTGTGCTGACTTAATTCTTAGAATACTTTCTGCAACTTTATGAATATAATATTCTGTATGGTTGTTATTCTCCTCCTTAAATATCTGCATCCAAAATCCCATCCTCTTCTTATATATTTTTAAATACCTTTATTGAATTATCATTTGTGACATATGCAAGCTTACATTTATATAAAAGTAATCAAACAATATTATTAACAAGTTCTCATTTACAAACATTATACATCACATATGTTGTTACATATTACATCCTCTAAGCAACATTACATAAATCATCCAATTCCTGTCTTCTCTTAAAACTCATTCCTCCTCTGAAAGTTTTTCCCATGTTTTGTTCCCACAACTTCTATATTCTCTATGCAATTTACTCCTACCCTTTTCTAAAGATCCCACTTCCCATTCTTATATCTCTATTAAAATATTCACAACTTCAAGTACAGTTGGTTTAGATTTTGACTTCCATTTTCTAGAACTGCTGTTTATCAGCCACCAGAATTAAGCTTAACAAGACCTTATTATGTCTAGGCAATTCAGATCATGTATCCCAGAGCAAAAAATATTTCCTTAGCTACACTCATTTGCTCTCAGTATACATGACAGAGTACTCTGTAGGGAATTTTTTAAGTCTGACAACTCACTACACTCCCAAAACATATGTGACCAGTTACCTCTTTCTTCTCCACCATACCTCCAACATTTGCCATCGACTTTAGATAAAATTGCTTGGAGTCTGCTTGGGATATCAAAGTATCTATGCAAACACTTCCAGGGCAAAATCCATCTTCTAAATTTTGTTGCATATTTGGGAGCCATACATATGCTCTCCCATTGTTTCTTTGTGAACTGCATATCTAATCTCTCTTCCTAATCTTTCCTAACCTCTTCTGATTGATTCCTATAGTTGTTGCACTATATTTTACTTCATATGCCCTACAAATGATCCCTTTTTTACACAGCAGCTTTTGTTCTAGTTTAAACTAAAAACTTATCCAGTTACGATTCCCCTGTCCCTTTCTCTATACTCTGACATCAAGTCCTCTTTCCATTTATTACCTTTCCTACAGTAATTATTTGTTCTTACAGTAAATTCCAGTCCCATTGTCTATTCTCTGTACCCCTAATTGCAATCATCCCTGATAACAGAATGTCCTTTTTCCATTCCTATGTTGTCTTAGTTTTAGTATACTTTCCTCTACTTTATGAATATAATATTTGTATGACTGTTATTATTCTCCTTAAGGATCTGCATCCAAAATTCAATTATTTCATTATTTCTTGAATTACACCCTGGTTCATCATCATCCCCTTCCACTTTGAATTGTAACTTACTACTCGTGTTATGTATCAGAGCTTTAACTGTATAGCTCTAAAATATCCCTTCAAATCAGATAATCCTAACCTCCTTTTTCTATTGGGAGGATCAGTTTATCCCACTTGACTCTTGCCCTCTTCCCCTCCTAAATAAAATCCTTCATATCTTTTTATTCATTACTATCCACAACTTCTCCTTTGGTTGATAAATGTATACCTGACCTGTGTATAAAACTAAAGGGATTAATAACATTTTTACTGCTGCTATCTTACTATCTATATCCATAAATAAGAGCTTCCAGTGTCTCAGTTTTTGTATTATCTTCTTAGTCTCTTCTCACATTTCCTTAGCTGTGATAACACAAACCTTTTTAATCCATACTCCTAGATATCATGAACCCATAACTACAGGTATTGCTGAACCAAGTCAAGAGTGGGTACATTTACAGGTCGACCCTTTGTTTTATTTATTATTGCATCAGCATTTGTTTTATATCCCAGAAAGTCTTTAAAATGTCTCAAAATGTTACACAACACTGAGATGTTCTTTTCTGGATTAATCAAATTAAAAATAATATTATCTGCAAATAAAGCCAACTTTTCTTGATTACTACAGTACCTATATATCCTTGAATTTCTGAGTCATTTATTTTTTGCCAATGGTTATAACTATAAAGCAAATAACAAGTGGGAAATAGGATACCCCTGCTTCATTCCTCTGTTTAAACACAACTTATCTGAGAGGAACACTCCCACTTTAATTCTTGCCTCTGATTCTTCGTATATCCTCCTAATTAACATTTTTATTGTATCAGGGAATGCAAATGCTTCCACTGCTGCCCTACCCATAAAATCCCAGCTTTGTATGCATCAAGATCCAACAAAAACAGAGGTATTTTCTTATATTCTACTTCCCTCTGGACCATCACTGTTCTATTAATATTATCAAATGTTTGCCTCTCCTTCAAAAAAACACACTAATCCATATCTATCAATTTTGGCAACACTTTTGCAATTCTTTTACCTAGCATAAACAGAAACACTTCATAATCATGGTTTAAAATTGAAGTGAGTCTATAAGAGGCTTTGCCTGATGGGCCTTTACCCTTTTGGGTAACAGTCACCACACTTTCTTCCAAGTTGCTGGTGCTTCCCTTTCTTTTAAAATACAATTAAACAATATATTCCACATCTACATTTTCTTCCCTCTTAACTTTCACAGGAATGCCAACTGTATCTACAGACTTCCATGTAGATTGATTATACACCACCATTTTTATCTCATCTTCTACTATCTTAACTATTACTTGCTGAGCCTTATCTTCCTGTAAGCTTGGCAAAATTAATTAGTCCATAAATATTTCTATTTCTACTCTTTCTTGGTTTCCACATTCCTCTGTTTTATTCAAATTTTTATAACATTTCCAAAATATCTATAGCACCTGTATAGGACATCTGTTATAAGGCCCTAAGTTTGACACAACCCTTTCTACTTTTTTGTTGCCAAAGTCTAAAACTTTTTGTGCTCTGGCATTATCAAAATAGTTGCTTAACAGCAATCTATCTGAAATTAAGCACATTATCCAAATACTCCCTGATTTTCTTTTTAGCACACTGCAGTTGTTTCACTTCTTGTTCTGTGAAATTCCTCTTACTCAGCAAAACCTTAACTTTTGACAGCCCCTCTAAATAATTTTAACCGTAAACCATCTCTCTTTTATTTCTATTCTTTTTTTTTAAACTCAGTTTTCATTTTATCTCACTTAAAAGCTACTCCTTCTGAAGAAATTACCTTCTTTAATAACTCAAATAGTTTCCACTATGTATTCCTTAAATTCCCCTCTTTTAATGGGTAGGTGGGAAAGAGCCAGTGTCTCATGCTTACTCAATTACCCTGCTTTTTATCAGTGCATAATATGAAATAGTTACTGGATGTGTGTTGAAGTTTTCAATTAAATAAACCTGTTTCTGTGAAATACAATTTCTATCCAGTCTAGCCCAGTTACTGTGCTTTGATGAATAATATGTAAATTCTGTCTGACTTCTTACTAGTGAATCCATATCTTCAAAAATTTCTTCAAAAATCTACCATGTTTTGCTTTATTTTCCCATCCCTCCCTGATACACCCTTACTATTGCAAATAAAGTATCAGTCCTCATCTACAAGTAATATTCCTTGATGAAAGCTCATTATTTCTTCTAAGTTTTTCTTAAGCTCCATAACAGCAGGTTTTGGTAGAATAGAGATGCATGGCAGTCCAATGTTCCTCCCTTGTTACCACAAATCTGACATCATTGTCTCTTTTTTTCCCTCTTTTCTGCTAGCAATCAGTATTAGTCCCCTTTTTTGTCACCGATATTCTTCTGGATATCCATCCCCAAATCCTTTCTTTTTGAAATTCACATAGCCATTTCTTTCCAAGTATGCCTCCTAATACACTATTTGCACTGTGCTTGTCTCTATACAATTCAATACTCTCCTTTTTGCCTACACCTGTAAGGCCATTTACATTGTAAGATACTATGGAGAAAGTAGTCACTATGATAAAAAACTACTGTTCCATCCTATTACATGGCAGTTTCTAAGAATGTGTACTTCCAACTTGTCTTACATGCATGCATTAATGTTTGTCATACTGAACTTTTATACAGTTATTTTTTCTCATCTCTATTTGAGCCTGTCAGAATTATCAAGACTTTTTATTTTAATGAAATCCCTCAAATAAAAAAATAAATACATTTTCCTAACATTCCCCTCACTTATTAACTTAGAACAAACACAAAAATCAATTTACATTTTCAACAAATTAAGTTTAACTCATTAATATCTATGTGGTGCGGAATGTCACACCTTTAGCAGCCAACAACACCTATCTAACATTCCAGAGCACTTAATGAAAAAAACTTAAAAAACATAAAATAAACAAGTGTAAATATTTTGTGAACAATAAAATCTATTAAAAACGTATCAATGGCAATGTCAACAGTAAGAAGAATTCCTTACAATAAGTCAGTGCATTCATAGTCTTTTCCATGAATACTGTAATATATTATAATGCACACAAATCCCAAAGTATAGTTTTCTAAACTTTCATATACTTTCATATTTTGAAAACTATACAGCCAAGACATCTATTGTTAGAATATTTTTGTTAACCAAACATAAGCTTTCACATGACAGTAAGAAATCTCTCTCTAAGAACATGTTTACTGAGATATTTATATAGATATGAAAACATATGCTTAACTGTATAATTAACAATACAAATAATACGAAATATATCACAAGATGTGCAATTTACAGTGCAAATATTAAAGACAGTTTTCTTCAACATCTAAGCTTTCACCTAATATCAAGCAACAGTTTGTAAGTCACTTGGTTTTTGAAGTATTAAATACATATACAAGTTTGCTTATTTTCATAATTAACAAACTAACAATATTTCCAGTATAGTGTGATATAAACCAACTTTTTCAGTGAATTGGCATGTCTTCCACATTGGCATTTCACAGCATAAACTTCAATAAAATGTAGATTTCTGTTATGAAAATATGAACATAAATATGAAACTATGAATAAACGGCAAATATTAATTTATCCACTGCAGGACATCTTAAACAACCAATCTTAGTATCAAATTGTTAATAACTAATTGTCCTTTTTAATATTGCCTATTATTAGCTGGTAAGACACACAGTTAAAGAAGCCAATCCCAAAAATTTTCCGAATGCCATAAGGAGGTAGGAGTGTGAATTGGAAGTATACAAATAAGATGTTTTAGACTTCAGTGAGTTAACCCTCCAGATAGGAACAATTGCCCCAAATTGCCAGCTGCATTCACAGGTATAACCTAATCTAACATTAGGGTAACTGTGTTAAAGTGCATGTTACAGCTTGTGTTTCCACATAACACAGGTTTCTGACTGTTCTTTCCTTATCTCTATTCCCCTCTCAGATGTGAAAAACAGATTGTGTGCTTTCAGAAAACATTAACTTGTGGTTCTAAGAAAAGTGCACTGGTTACCTTTTAATAAAACTAAAACATGCATTATTTTATCAAATGCATTAAAGTTTGAAGGCTACTATCTCTTACTTATTTCCCATAACTTCAAACTATTTTTTGCTGAACTATTTGCCACTGTACCTTTAAATTTTGCATTTTTGTCAGCAAATAATGCTCAGAACTCTAAAGATTAATTGCTTGCACCCAAAAAACAGCTCATCTCCATGTAAAAGTAGTCAGCAATTAGAAAAAAAAAGAGCTAAAAAATTTGCAGATGCATGAATCAATCTTAGTAAAGTTCACTCAGAACAGAATGTACAGCAAACCAGTGACTAACTGCCCTCAGCTGCAGACTTCTCTCTCACTAAAGGCATTTGCTAATGAATAAAAACAAATATCTTAGCAGATGCAAGATGATTAGCATATGTCATGACTTTCATTAGTTTGTTTTATTCTGCAAGCATACATGCTTACAAAAAATCCAAACTTGTTTATCTACACATCTATTCTTGTAAAAAAAAAAAGAAAAACAAAGACAATTATCATCTTAATTCTACATATAATGTAATTAGTAGTACAATTTTTCACACCACACCACCACAACAGAACAATATCACAGCATTTCATTAACTAAAACTTGCTTCTGTTCAGTCTTTCTTTTAGTTATACTGTAAAGCCTATAATTCTTAAATCTAAACAAGGTATTTGTTTAATTTAATATTTTGATACATTTGACAGTCACTGAAAAGACTCCTCCTACATTTAAAATATTACCGACTGCAGACTATACAAATTGCTTTATAATATAACATGCAGTTTACATCATTAATTTTTTCTCCAAATACTAAGGACAAAAATAATTTTACTTAGTGTCCTTCTAAACATTAAAGGCATAATGTGGAGTAAATACTTTACAATCCACACACAAGTTTAACAAAGTTAACAGAAGTCCAGTCTTTTCTAAACTACTTTTCTTTAAAAAGTCATGAATCACAAATGTGATTGTTGCTTTATAGTCTCCCATTTATTCAATAACTTCAGTGTTGTTGGTCTTCCTGATCATCCTCATCTCCCAACACCAGACTCTGATTCAAATCCAAGGTACTTTTGAGTCTTCTAATCAATTTCTGTGTTTTTTTGTCTCTTAACCATTTTCCTTTGGAAAGTTGGAAACTGGTTTCACTGGCAAAGTCTGTCTATGAGTGTTATTGTCAGAAAAAAATGATAGCCAGAGTTCCCTTCTGCTAGCAAGCTCATCTTTTTTGTATATTATATATATATATATATTTTTTTTCTTTCTTAGCCTGTTCTGCATCAAAAAGTATATTTGATCTTCCTAGAAAAATACTCTGAAGATAGCTGGATACAACAGCTTGAATCTCACACACTCCATTAACTGGAAAAACTACTCATGTACCAATACACTTGCCCAACATTTCCTGGAGTTCAATTCCAATGCCATGGACCAGCTTGTTCTTACCCCTACTAGAGGTAGCAACATCCTTGACCTGGTCATTACTAACATGGGTGACCACTGCTCTACACCAATAGTTAGCTCCTCCCCGGTTAGATCAGACCACAAACTAATCACCTTGGAAATCCACATCCCTCCCACCCCCCCTGCAAAGGTAACCACCATGAAAAACTTCTTCAAAGCTAACTTTGGGCTCCTAAAAACAGAGGTGGCTAACTTCACGGCACCCATGCAAATGGAGAATAGTTGCATGACCGCCGAATCATACACCAATGCACTGTATGAACATGTACACAAATGC
The DNA here is from genome assembly GCF_019279795.1 of Protopterus annectens. Lineage (NCBI taxonomy): Eukaryota > Metazoa > Chordata > Ceratodontiformes > Protopteridae > Protopterus > Protopterus annectens. The sequence continues at coordinate 1,377,667,717 of NC_056728.1, read as the reverse complement.
ATGGATCTCGCCATACCCAAAACAACCAAGATGCTCTCCTCCAAATAAAGGAAACCAATCTGGGGGTTCCCTGCCATAAACAAACTCTACAACAGAAGGAGGAAACTGATGCGGAATAAGGTGAAGTCCCAAGACTGGAAAAAAAATCCTTATCATCCTCAACAAAAAGATGAGATCCCTCATCAAATCCTCTAAAGCTAGCTATGAAAACAGAATTGCAGCAGATAGTAGACAACCACAAGGCCTTTGATAGTTATGTAAAGAATCTCCACGGCAATACCCAGATTTGCTCTGAGCTACTGCACAATGGTACCTCCTATACCAAGCCATCAGATATTGCCAATATACTGGCCAACAGATTCAGTGCCAACTTTACCTCTCCCACCAAAGGACCAATCACATTACCAGTAGATTGCCAGGAACCCAGTATTACTGCTGCACAGGTTAAAACACCACTGTCCAAGGCCAACAATACAGCTTCTATGGGACCTGACAATATCCCTGGCTGTATTCTACATGAACTACAGAGTGAACTGGCACCTCATCTGTGTGCCCTGTTCAATCACAGCCTCACCGCGGCTTTGTCTCTACCAAATGGCACACTGCTACAGTCATCCCTCTCCACAAAGGAGGAGCGACTACAGACCCTGGGAACCATCACCCTATTAGCCTGATCAGAATGATATGCAAAGCTATGGGAATGTATCATCATGGACCTAATAAACAAGAATATAGGGAATCTCCAAACTCTGGATCCCACACAGTTTGGTTTTGTGAAGGGTAGATCATGCCTACTCAACTTATTTGACTTCTTTGAGTTAGTCACCAGAACTGTGGATGAAGGCAAGGTGGTTCACACAGCCTACCTTGATCTGGCCAAGGCCTTTGAAACCATTCCCCACTCAGGAATCATAGAAAAGCTCACTAAGCTAGGCATCAACCCCTATATCACTAGGTGGGTTGCAAACTGGCTCACAGATAGAACCCACAGTGTGAAAGTAACTGACTCCAAGTCAGACTGCCAACTAGTCACGAGTGCAGTCCCACAGGGTTCTGTCCTGGGTCCTCTCCTGTTTAGTATCTACTTCTCTGAAGATCAGGCCAACAAGAAGGGACTCTGGCTGACAAAGTTCACAGACTATTGCAAGATGGGAGCTATTATTAACTCCCCAAATTATGTTGACATCCTACAGAATGGCCTCACTGAGACCAACGACTGGTGTCAGAATCATGGCTTTAAGCTCAATATCAAAAAATGTGTCGTCATCCCCTTTGGGAAAAACCCAGTTCCCATGAATTACCACATTGATGGTAGTCCACTGAACACAGAAGGTGTTATAAGAGATCTGGGAACACAAGTTGACAGCAACCTCTCTTTTGATCACCACATTGCCACTGTAGTCAGAAAGGCCTTCTATGTGGCACATCTCATTACTAAGGGTTTTGTATCATAGAGTACAATCATAGAGTACAATGTCCCATTTGGCATGTACCTCACTAGACACCTGCAACAACTGGAGAGGCCGCAAAAGTACCTCACAAAGAGGATCCTAGGCCTTAGACAATTGTCCTATATGGACAGACTCAAAAAACTCCAACTACTCTCTGTCTCATATTGCCTACTTAGAGGTGATCTCTGCTTGACTTACAAAGCCATGTCTGACCCAGCTCTGTTAGAAATGCTACATCTAAAGAAATTCCAATCCCCCCACACCACACATTCCAGAGACCTCAACCTCATTACCACAAGCAAAAGAACGTAATGGAGGGACAGGTTCATAACCCAGAGACTGCCCATGCTATGGAATAGACTTCCCATACATGTCAAGCAGAGCACCTCACTGACCCTCTTCAAGAGTCATCTTGATGAGTGTTTGGGAAATAGAAAATTCACATGCAAAATAGAAATAAAGAGGTTGCAACAAATTGATAAATATCGACACAGTTGTAGAGAAAACCACGTTTTATAGAAAAGCAAACAGCAAAGCTTTCAGGTGTAACCATTTCTCAATGCTAATACAAACTCTAAAGACAGGTGAGTTTAAATACAAATCAGAATGTCACATGACATGCAGCCCAAAGTCATATGACCAACATAAAATCATATGCATAAAAAATATATATGCATAAAAAACATATTAAAAACATAATAAACAAAACTCAAACTAGCAGTGTAACTTTGTTGAAATTTTATAAGAATAGGTTTTAATGTAACCATGGAATTTAACCCTAGTGAACGATCCACAGCAAATTTAAGTATCCATTCATATTCCTTAGTCTCAATTAAATTATTAATGTCCCCACCTCTTATATTAGTATGCACATTATCTATAACTCTAAATCTAAATCTGTGATTAGAACCACAAGCACTTATGTGTTTGTACAGAGCATTTTTATCATTCATTCTCCTGATCTCTGATTTGTGTTCAGTAATACGTTCTTTAAGCTTCCTTGACGTTTTTCCCACATAAAATGCTGGACATAGCACACAAGTTGCTAAATATACAACATTGCTGGTAATGCACATTGCTGTCAAGTTAAATTTGTAAATTTTACCTGTTGAAGGATGTATGAACACATTACTATCAACATTAAAAATATCAGGACAACAAGAACAATTCAGACAACAAAATGTACCTAACTTTGAATTAATATGTGATTTAGAAATGCTATTAAAATCCTTGTAGCATAATTTATTTTTTAAAGTTTGCATGTTCCTGTATGAAAAATGCGGACTGTCATCTAAGACAGCTCTGACATCATCTGATGATATCAGAATAACCCAATTCTTTTTTATCACTTTCTTAACTAAGTGTGTCCTAACATTGTATGTAGTAACATATCTAACCTGAGTGTCTTTTTCTTTTACACTTCTTAGGGTAGAATTGGACTCAAGGTCCAATAAAAAAGTAGGTTTAAATGTTGTCTCTCTATCAACAATAGTCTTTTCCTTTAGATTTGAAAGGAAATCAAAATCATATCCACTGTTCAGAAAATCTTCCATCATATCATCCAACTGTTCTATAAAACACATATCATCTGTGTTTAACCTACTTACTCTACTAAACTGAGATGTTACTATACCTTTAAAAACATGTGGAGCATGCATACTACTACTGTGAATATATCTACCAGCATAAACATCCTTTCTATAAACACTAGTTTGCAAAAATCCTTCAACTAGTTGTATCTTAACATCAAGAAAAGCTATAGCATGATCTGAACATTCCATCTTAAAATTTAAAAAACTCGTAGTCGTGTTTAAATATTGCACATAGTCAGCCAACTGAGATAAGGAACCTTTCCAAATCATAAAACAATCATCCACAAAACATTGGTAAAAGCATACATACTTATTCAAAGGATGAGTGTTACTACAAATGTACATTTTCTCCCTTTGGTGCAAGACTAAATTGGCATAAGTATTGGCAACTGATGTGCCCATAGCCACACCAGTTAATTGCAAATATATATGTTCATCAAACACAAAAGCATTGTTGGATAACACTATGTCCAACAAAAAACAAATATTCTCTATATGGATTGTTGACATATTAGCTTGTGACATCAGGAAATCCCTAACTGAATTAATGCCATACTCATTAGGTATAACAGTAAAGAGAGATGAAATGTCTAGAGTAACAAATAAAAAATCACCCTGATTAAGGGAAGTATTACTTAAACTATTATACCAACAGCGTAATTTAAATATAAAATCCATGGTATCCCTCAACACATTGCTGCATTGTACTAAGAATGGTTGTAATTGTGTCTGAAGATAAACTGAAATAGGCTCAATGAGCCAACCACGTCCTGACACTATGGGTCTCAGTGGAGGATTTTTAAACGAATTATGAATCTTTGGGAGACCATAAAGCTGGGGAATTTTAGGACAGGGAACACTGAAAAAATGAAATAGATCTAAGGTAATGTTACCATTAATTTGTAAGTCATATATCGACATATTCACCACACTTATGCATTTCTTGACATCTAAGTGTGTAATGCACTTAAAAGCAGTATCATCTTCAAGTAAAGAAATCATGGACTGCACATAACTGACACGATCCATTAACACTACAGTGCCCCCTTTGTCAGCTTGTTTGATAATAATGTCATCCCTTTCTTGTAGTGATCTCAGAGCTATATATTCATCATAAGTAAAATTATACATTTTCTTTTTTAAATTTCTAGAATATATGTCCCTCAGCTCTCTTTCACATAAATCACGAAAAGCTGTTAGTACAGGTATACTAACAGGAATGAATGTACTGCGTCTTTTACAAGTTTGAGGGAAAGTAGAATTGCCAAACAAAACTTTAAGATTAATGTTTCTCACAAATAATTTAAGATCTGTCAAGGCTGTGGTAATATCATCACTAGCCATAGGAATAAAGCTAAGTCCCTTTTGTAGCAGGGAATAATGCAAATCTGTCAAATCAAAAACAGATAAGTTCAAAGTACCTTTGATTATTTTTGGCTTATTTTCCCTTGCCCTAAAGGGCTGTCGCTTTTTCTTTTTGTCTTTAAAAAATAAATTATGCTACAAAGATTTTAATAGCATTTCTAAATCACATATTAATTCAAAGTTAGGTACATTTTGTTGTCTGAATTGTTCTTGTTGTCCTGATATTTTTAATGTTAATAGTAATGTGTTCATACATCTTTCAACAGGTAAAATTTACAAATTTGACTTGACAGCAACGTGCATTACCAGCAATGTTGTATATTTAGCAACTTGTGTGCTATGTCCAGCATTTTATGTGGGAAAAACGTCAAGGAAGCTTAAAGAACGTATTACTGAACACAAAATAGAGATCAGGAGAATGAATGATAAAAATGCTCTGTACAAACACATAAGTGCTTGTGGTTCTAATCACAGATTTAGATTTAGAGTTATAGATAATGTGCATACTAATATAAGAGGTGGGGACATTAATAATTTAATTGAGACTAAGGAATATGAATGGATACTTAGATTTGCTGCGGATTGTTCACCAGGGTTAAATTCCATGGTTACATTAAAACCTATTCTTATAAAATTTCAACAAACTAAGTTACACTGCTAGTTTGAGTTTTGTTTATTATGTTTTTAATATGTTTTTTATGTATATATATTTTTTATGCATATGATTTTATGTTGGTCATATGACTTTGGGCTGCATGTCATGTGGCATTCTGATTTGTATTTAAACTCAGCTGTCTTTAGAGTTTGTATTAGCATTGAGAAAGGGTTACACCCGTAAGCTTTGCTGTTTGCTTTTCTATAAAACGTGGTTTTCTCTACAACTGTGTCGATAAATAGAAAATTCACCCCGGGGATAACTCCAGTGGCTCTACTCGATAGAGGCACTGGGAACTAAAGTTGAGTGGCATGATGCCAAGGTTTTCTTATGGCTAGGCTTGTAAAGGCCCCAGGGCCATCAGCCTAGTAAACACCTGTGAACCTGCCTCTCGACATTCCCTGATTGTTGAGATAAAGTTGCTTCACTTATGCCTGGTGTACAGTGAAGAATAATTTTCCAAACACTTTGCTGTCTCTAATTTTAATACATTTCTCTTCTGCCACAGTTTTGTCAATATCAACTATTTCTGCTGATATGATTACATCTTTACTAATACAGGTCTTGGCTGCTTTCTCATGGCCAGGTTTGATAATGCACTCACTGTGCACTTTCAATTAAAAAAAATCATGCTGTAGAACACTGGTCCAGGTGCTTACCTGGACTTTTATAAAATTATTACAGTCTGTTCCTTCCATTTTCTCTGGTACAGCAGAAAATCTCAGATTTTCTGTAGGTGTTCTGTCTTCAAACTTGCTTTCCTTGAGAAATTTCACACTGGGCCATCCTTTTCTTCATTTCAACCTCTGACTTTTTTTGCAGTTTTACCAGTTGGGTTGGGATGTGGTATAATGGTTAAGGTGTTAGCTTTGCAATCATCAAATACAGAGTTTAATTCTCACCTTTGAAATAGAAATTGGCTGCCTACAATGGCTGCCAGCCAAGTAATTATTTATAAACCTAAGACTATGATCTAAAGAGCTAGTTAAAGCTGCTTCTATTTTTTTTCCAGACGTGTGGTATTTGAGTTGATATATTTATTGAATGTTTCATTTACTTTAATAACCTTTGAGTACATTTGATTTATTTTTCACTAAATTACTTGAAAGCCATCTCTTGAATCAAAGCTGAAGTCTGAACTGCTTTTTTGCTGAATGGCTACAGGATTCTTCCCAGACAGTATTTTTCTCTTCATCTTTTCCAGCTGATTTTCTTTCATGTTCTCTAAATGTCTTCTTTGCTGGCATCCAGGTAGTATACTTACTAGCCAGTAACTGAATTTTACCTAAGGGTGCAATTTTACTGTTTTTTCCCCTTAGTTTCTGTATTTACACTGAAAGTGTGAAATAAATCTATTGATCAGAGTGCAGCAATCTTGGAAGTCCCGCTCGCCATGTTTCTATACCCCTGCTTGCAGTCATCCCCACTGGCAAAATCTCTTTTTGCCACTGCCATGTTAGCTTATTTCTTAAACTACTTCCCGCAAGTTTATGAATGCAGTAATCTGTATGGTTGTTATTGTACTTAAGGATATGCATCCAAAATCCTACCCTTTCCTTATTTCTCAAACACCCTCCGTTTCATCATAATTCCTTTCTACTTTGATTTAAAACCTTCTGCTTGTGTTATTTATGTGAGCCTTCAGTGAGTAGCTCTAAAGTATCCATAGAAATCATGTAATCCAAAATTATCTTGTTCTATGGAGAGGATCAACTTAGCCCACTCAACTCTTTCCCTCTTTTTCTCCCAAATAAATTCTTTCGACTCTTTTTTATCATTTATAATTTCTCCATTGGTTGATAAAAATGTGCCCAAGTTGTATATAAAGCTAAAGGGACTAAACATTTTTACTCCTTGTATCTTACTATTCATAATCAAGAGATTCCAGTTCCCAGTTTTTGCATTAAGTTTTTAGTCTCTTCACACAGATCCTTACCTGCCATAACACAATCCTTTTTAATCCACAGACCTAAATACTTCATCATATTCCCATAAATATGGGTATTACTAAACCTATTCATATGTAGGTAAATAGTTTAACTCTGTGTGCTGATCACATTAAGGAACATACTGGTCCATTATAATGGCTGTCCAAAGTTGGAATAAGGTCAGGGGAAACACCTTAACATGGACAGCCCAGGCCTGTTCTTATGATTATGGCACTTAGGCTGGAGGGGTTGCCCTATTGGGAAAATGGCCATCAGAAATGTGAGAAACAAGACTACAAGATGTCTGATGGACTTCTTCAGTGTTTGTGAGGGACTCATTCCTTGGAGGCATAGAAGATTTTATTTATTATTTATTTTACATTTGTTAACCAGGGGTGTCTGACTGAGCCGAAAAGGCCCTTTTTCATCAGTGGCCCAGGGAGAAAAGCTCCACAAAGAAGAATTACAGACACATTTAGTTATTTAGACATGATCAGTATACACACAAATTACAGGAGACATGTTTTACAGTGGTATGCGGCACATAAACAGTTACAGTGGAGAGAACAAACTAAAAATATTAATTTTAAAAATAAAGGTAATTAATAGATTTGTGGGGTACAGCTGAAATTTGGAACATAGGTAGAATACATACACAGTACACAGGTACAGTACATACATTGTAGATTAGCCAGTGTTTGTGAGTAAGATTGAAAACTATTATCAAGTGCTCTAGATTTTGTATGTATGTGTTATCCGCTTTCACTAGCCTGGGGAGCAATCATGGCACTGCCAACTTTGCTTGAGATGTTGCCTGATGAGGTCTTTAAAGGAGGCTTTGGATGATGTGTTTTGAATGCTTGTAGGGGCAGAGTTCCATTTTTTAGCCACTGAACTACTATATACTGTATCTCCAAAGCTATTGTAGCTGTTGGTGACTTCTAGTAGTAGTTTCTTGATGATCTAAGAGGCCTTTTGGCTGAGTGATGTTGTACTAGGTTTTTGAGGGCAGGACACTTATTGGGGAGGTATAGATAGAATGACAGAGGCAGAGCTCATTGTAGGTTAGGAGGTTGGGCAGTTCAAGCCAGTGGAGCTGTCTCAGAGCAGTACAGTGATGAGTTCTATATGAGCAATTTGCAGCAAAGTTGGCAATTCTGTTATAGCAGGCTTCCATTTTGCTTAGTTCAGTTTTGTTGAGATTAGTCAGAATGGGAGATGCATAGAGTAGGGTGGATAGAAGTTGGGAGCGAGCAATGGCTGATCTTGTGTTGTTGGTAAGAAATGGGTTGATACGGTAGAGCGACCCCAGTTTGGCATGTACTTTTTTAATAGTTAAGTTGAGATGACTATCAAATTTTAGGTGGGAGTCTATGGTTATTCCCAATAGCTTAGCCTGAGCCACTGGAGCAATTGGAGTAGCATTAGTGGAGTAGATAGTGAATTGACTGTTAGTGTTTTTGTTAGAACTGGTTATAATCATAAGCTGCATTTTCTTTGGATTGAGGATAAGTTGGGCTTTAGTAAGGTAGTTTTCAATGTCAGAGAATGCTAGTTGAGTTGTTTGCAGGAGGGTCAGAATGTTTTGTGCAGCACAGATTAAGGTAGTGTCATCTGCATACTGAATTATAGATGCATGCTGTGTGGAGGTATGGAGGTCATTTGTGAAGATTGTGAATAGTAGTGGTCCTAAGATAGAACCCTGTGGGACTCCTATAGTTATGGGCAGCTGAGGAGAGAGAGAATTTTCCCATTTCACAGCTTGGTACCTGTCAGTTAAGTAGCTTTGGAACTAGGTAAGAGTGGAATTTGATAGATGATATTGGTTTAGTTTGTTTAGCAGGATTTGGTGTGAGACTGTGTCAAATGCTTTGGACATATCCAAAAAAAGAGTTGACACTTATAGGCCTTCATTTTTGAGACGGTTTACTGTGTCTGTAAAGCAGAGGAGGGCTGTAGTGGTACTATGGGCAGGTCTGAATCCATGCTGAGTAGGTGACAGGATGTTGCTGTCTAGGAGATAGTTTAGCATCTGGGTATGGATGCATTTTTCTAGGATTTTGGCCAGGGTGGAGAGTAAAGCAATGGGTCTGTAGTTATTAAGTTCAGTGGAGGTCCCGCCTTTATGTATGGGTGTAACATAGGATATTTTCCAGAGTTTGGGCACATAGTTTTCAACAATTGATCTGTTTATGAGATGGAGACTGGGATAGCAATAGCATCTACTGTGAGTTTCAAGAAATAGCTGGGGAGTAGGTCGGCTGCTGTTAATGAGGTTTTTAGTTTGGAGAGCATGCTTTTGATTGAAGTGGTGGAAACTGTTTTGTAGATGATGATACAAAGACTAAGCGGTCACAAAGACCATATAAGTAAGGGTCTGTTTCTCCTTTTGGATGCCCTCAAATGGGTTCTGGTTGGGCTGATGTGAAAAAATCTGCTCCCAAAATAGCCTGGTTCAGGTCGTCATTGAGGGGAACAGCCTATAAAACCATCATGCTCAGGCATGTCTGGGTATGCAGCTCTTGCTACTGCAATAGCTCAGTCAAGATTTATATGAATCACAGCCTACTGTACACAATGGGATGGGTCATTTAACAGCACCTCTTTATGCTCAGACTTTGGGAGGGCCCAGTGCAGAATGCAAAAGGAAGAAGTGGAATTGGGGTAAGACAGACAGCTGAAGACTCTAAGACCCAGCCTGGTTGATAACATACAGTTGCATATCCTGTTCAAAGCATTACATTTCTTTGTAAGCAGTAAGGTGGCAAGACATTGTGGTCTGTAGGATCTATGATGGTAAGGATAAATCACATAGGAGTTGGCTCTAGAATACATAGATAGGCTCCCACTCCACTCATTTAGGGTTGGCAGAGGTCATCTGCCTTCTTTGGAACTAATACAGCAATACCAAGATGCATTCAGGCTGCAAAAATAACATCCAGAATTAGTCTTTACAGATGGGACAACACAAGGGTTCTCCTCATTCTCCTTTCCCAGATACTCAATGAGATACTTTTGGTGGAAGGATATAGGGAACACAGGCTAGTATTTGGAGGACTTCGTAAACGTGATGTTTTTTACAAAGAAGGCATGAGTGAGTAAGTAGTAGGGAGATGGTGTCTTTGACTGTCCAAGTCAGTCTCAGAGACAGAAGCCTCAGAATCCTCCTTTCAAGGGTAGAGAGGGTGAAGAAAAAGAAACATTCTTCAGCTCATCACTGGCTTGGAGAGGCTGCCCAAAATACTGGACCAAATTACTCATACATGGAAACTAGGTACTGAACAGGATACAAGAACTTAGGGGTGCACCTGCTGAAGGTGATACATGGAAGATTAAGGCCAATCCTGTGCCTGGCAAAGACATCAAGCCATGTTCCTAATGGGAGTGTTTCCACACCTGCAAGGTCACAATCTGCAAAACATCAAAGTATCTGATGTCAATGGTGCCAGCAGGGAGTCTTGGTGTAAGAAGTCCTGGCAGATACTCCTCACTGTGGGCTGGCAAGCCCTGCTGCATCTAAGTGGAAGCCTATGGTGAAGACATCTCCTCTTCCTTCTTGAGTGTGATCACTAAGCTCCAAGCATAGAGCTGGATCTGTTCTCCAGGAGCAGTCCAGTTTGACTAGGAGAAAGATGATATACTTCTACCCCAGGACCCACCTTCATGGTGGTTGCTGTGAGTGCACAACTCACAAACCCATTCTTGTTTACAGATTCAGAAAAGATCAGTAAAATCAGGAACACAGAGACAAGACGCTGGATGTGAAGTGTCAGCAGAACTGTGACCCACACAAACTGCTACTGGATAACTGCAGGTTAAATGCAGGAGTCAGTGAACCTTAGTGCTGTGGGTACAGGTACAGAAGTGTCATCTACTGACAAACAAAAACACAAAAATCAAAATAAGCATTTCAAAGTTGACAGACCTTTGTACTTTTGTCCTTTAAGTGGGGCTGCTACTCTCCTGAACTTCTTCACTTAACAGTAAATAAAGCGGATAGTGGATGTTTTAAGAGAAGGCATCAACAGTCTCCTATAACATAACATAATGTAACATAACATAATGCAACATAACACAATACAACATAAAACGTAACAACAATTTCATTTACAAAATAATTTAGCTCCTAAGCAGCAGTTGCCTTTACTGCAATATGGAAAGCTCACAATGAGTTTGGAAAATAATGCATTTTCAAATGTGGCAATTACAAAGGCAGTGCACCTCCATGCAAGTTTATCTCATGCAAATTTTGATTCTGAACTCAATGTATGTGGCAATTACAAAAGCGGTGCACCTCCATGCAAGTTTATCTCATGCAAATTTTGATTCTGAACTCAATGTAGAGAAAAAAGTTACACATGCTCTTTACATTTCACAATCAGTCACTATCCAGTGGAGCTGTTCTGTTACCAGACCTGTACGTCTTACTTTCACAAGAGTGGAAAGTTGTCTTGAGGGTATTGAGACACTCTTCTCCAGGATGGCTTGCCAACTTCCAGAACCATCTCAAAATCTGGGAGGTAAGCAATACATGCTATACCCAGAAGGGTGGCTCTTGTGCCTCTGATTTTAAAGAACCCGATTTTAAAGAAATGAAAAAAACCCTGCAAACCAGAAAGAGTTAAGATAAAGTAACAGTATACTTTTAATTATGCAGTAAACATAAATGTCAAATCCTATGCAGACTGATAATCTTTGTCAGAAAAGAGAATTTCACATTAACCAGCAAAAAAGTACACCTGTGTGAATAAACTCATCACACCTATAGATGTTCAAAAGTAGGATCACTGCTGCAGTATATATGAATTGACGACTGGATGGGAGATAGGAAATTCACCCCGGGCATCACGTTAGTCACCCTGCTAGACAGGGGTCCAGTGAAGTAAATATTGTGGGAAGAAATAGCCAGGGAATTGTCATGGCTAGGCTTGTATAGGTCCTAGGGCCGATAGCCTAGTACCAACCTATGAACCTAAATTAACTGCATCTAGACATCTGCCTTGTGGTCTGACTTCCAGAGTATGCAGATTTCCCATGTATGTACGTGGCCCTCTTGCCTTGCTAAAGATTTTGGGTGATGCATGATTACAACAAGACAGCACTCTGTGCCACCACAATTTTTTTTTTTTTGATGGATGGCCACCAGTAAGTGACCTGTCCTAGGGCACAAAGTACATCTGCTCCCTGTCTACAGCATCTGAGGAGTACAGTATCTGAAAGATTATTCAGGGGAGATGATAGGCTGAAGTCCGCCCTGGACATAAAGTGGTACACTGACTTCAGGCTTGCAATGCATACCTTGATTTCTCCTACTCTCTTGTCCACGTTGTGTAAAGGATGTAAGTTTCTCTGAGCAGAAGGTGGGTGGGAGACTATATTCCAGTAGCATCCCTACTCAAACAGCTACAATTATGGTGAGTATGCTCACATTGCTATGCTGGGTTCATTATGAGTCACTAATGAAATACAATTCCCTATCCATGGGAAGAATACTACAGCAGTTACTGCCCCCATGGTGAGAAGAGACTACAACAAACTTTGCAGGACAGTGGTGATGACATTCATTTTCTCTGTTCCTTAACTGAAGGTTGAGAATGCTTGGAGAAGGAGTGCACATTTGTCCAAATTGCTACCTCACAAAGTCTACAGGCACATACATTCCTAAAGAATCCTGCTGTAGATGCAGCTGTCCTGGTAGAATGGGCTTGGACTGGGCCATAAAGGTGCTTTGCAATAAAAAAATATCATATTGTTCACTAGCCATTTCGCTGTATCTGCTTAACGACAGGCCTGTATTGCCTGCTTGGCATGAGGGAGACATGGTAATGTTGGAGCAATACTAGGCAAGTGATCACAAAGACCATAATATTTATTTATTTATCCTTTGTTGACCAGTTAGTCCCACTAGACTTGTGGCATCTTTTCAGGGGAGATCTAAATATTTATGCTACTAGGGGAAATTTAGACAGGGCACTGGGGACTTCCTCTACTTCTTTTGATAGTGATTACAGAATCTTTTACATCCACCTGAACTATCACCAACTTAAGCAGTAGAATCTGTTTAATGTCTCATCAGAAAGATGATGCACTCAGGATCAGAGCACCCTCATTATGCTGCACTACATTGCCAGCAATCAAGCTACCCAGTGCAGGGAATAGAACCCACAGCCTTCTGCACCAAAAGCAAATGTGCTACCTGTTGCACCACTGATACTGCTAGCCTAGCTATATATCATGTCTGTCATACACACCTTCAAGCACTTAATTATGCTTACCTCCCAAAATGAGCAGGGCTGTACATGGCAATCCTGGAGTAAATTTGTATCTACCCATCCAATCATTAAGACTGGTCTTAAAGGTAGTTAAAATAGTACTTTATTTGACCTGTAGTGGTAATTAATTCTGTAAGCTAGAAATATATTGAGTTAAAACCTCGCTCCAGAAAGTATTGTTTATTTGTTGTTGTAGATTTAGGTCCCTAAGTACAGGTGTTTGCAGAACCACTGGTTTTGCAAACAAAAAGGTCAAATAGGACTGGTCCTTTCATGCCTTGAAAAGGTTATCTCAAAACAGACTGTAGGCTACGGAGTATAATGAAAGTTGTGTGAATCGATTGGAATAGATGAGATATTTAAGGCCTTTGTCCTTCTTGGTAAAGTATCTTTGGAACATTTCCAGTATAGAAATATTTTATTGATTTATAAATACCAAAGAGCATTGTAAGCAATGGTGGATCTGATAAGGGAAGAGTACAGTGACAGGATTACAACTTCTATGGATCTTGAAGAAATTCCTTTGGAAATTAACTGGGCCAGATACAAGAATTTCCTGATTATGATGGAAACATGATGACTGAATAGAAAAGAATTGTTCAAGTACCCAGGACACCTATTACTATGTCTGTCTGAAGAATACCATTTGAAACATACGAGGTGAAAAAGTACAGTTGTGTAAGTTGAATTTACCATGACAGTAGATGCTTGAATGATCACTGTTGTAGTAGCCTTAGCTGTATGAGTTATATCCTGCCAAGGATATAACAGCCAGACAGCTTCCAAAGCTTCAGAGCACCTACCATGTGCCCAAACTGTAAAACAGCTGGAGTTGAACTGACTAAAAGACAAGTTTGGGCGTGAAGCCCTTCACAGCTTTCCTACCAGCAAAGAGAGCAAGGCTGAGACCTGACAGGATAAGACAAGGAATAAAGTACAGTTGTGTACACTTACCATAAATGTAGATGTTCGAGTGTATTCACTGTTGCAGTCATTACATTGGGGTTATCTCCTTGCAGGTAGTCCTCAGTTGGCCTGATTATCAAAGTCTTGGGTCCTGCTTCAGTTGCTGTCTCATCTTCCATGACGTCGGGTAGTCAGGGGTATAAAGCATACAGCCGATGCCATTACATCAGTTTTTCTTGCCCCAGATGTCAGGTGCCCCCTAATGGGAAGCAATTATATACAAGGTTACACCTCCAACAAAAAGCAAATACACCAGAAAGCTTTAAGTATAGTAAACAAGAGAGGTATAGTCAATAGACATTAGGGAGCTGGGGGGAGGGTAACCAGGACTGCAACAGTGAATACACTCGAACATCTACATTTATGATAAGTGTACACAACTGTACTATGTTCTTTGTGTTTCACTGTTGCAGTCATCACATTTGGGTAGATTCTCAAAGCTAAGGAAGGGAGGAGACAATTAGATAGCATTAGGACCAGCTATTAGGCCCTGCAAGACTGCAGTGGCAAAACCAGCTCTGGATTTAGAAAAAACTGGCAAGTGGTAATGCTTGGTGAAGGTATGTACAGAACTCCAGGTAGCAGCTTCTAGGATGTCCCTGGTAGGAACACCTCTGAGAAAGGCTGTAGAAGTAGATGCAGCCCTGGTGGAATGGGGTCTTATCCCCTGTGGGGTAGGTTTTCCATGGTGCTTATAGCAGAAATGAATGCAATGGCCTATCCACTTAGAAATGGTTTGCTTTGAAATGGCCTTCCACTCTGCCCCTGCAACAAATGCAACCAGCAGCTGTTCAGATTTCCTGAGAGGCTTAGTCCTGTCCAAGTAAAATCTAAGTTGTCTGTGCACGTCCAAGGAGTGCAGTATTTGTCCCCCTTTGTTCTGTGGATTAGAAAATAAGGTTGGCAAATGAATGGACTGATTAAGGGCCACACTGGATACCACCTTGGGCATAAAGGAAGGATTGGTCCTGAGGGACACCCTGTCCGCATGAAAGATGATGAAAGGCTCCACTGCCATGAGGGCCTGTAGTTTAGATACCCTTCTTGCTGAAGTGATGGCTAGAAGGAAGGCTGTTTTCCAAGAAAGGAATTTCAACTCTGCAGTTGCAGCTGGCTCAAAGGGAGGTGGAATGAGCTTTTCCAATACAAAGTTAAGATCCCAGGCTGGAGTAGGGGCTCTCCTGGGTGGTCTTAAGTTTTTGGCCCATCTGAGGAATTGCTTCAGCAGTGGATGAGAGAAGAGGGGTGGCTCCATATTATAATGTGCTGAAATGGCCGAGGCATGAATTTTAATGGAACAGAAGGAAAGGCCCTTGTAAAGCATCTCAGTTAAGTATTGAAGAATATGTGGTAAATTGGGCACTGTTGTGCCCATCCCCTGAGTTTGGCTCCAGGAACAGAATCATTTCCACTTTTCAGCATAGGATTTTCTAGTACTAGGCCTCCTAGCCTCCAGAATGACATCCATCACTTGCTTACTGAGGGTTGGTAATGGAGAGCTCAGGTAATTAGCCAGGCTGCAAGTTCAGGGTTTGAAGCTGGGGGTGCAGAATCTGGCCCTCCTGCTGGGACAGCAGGGAAGGGGTCTAAGGCAGGTGCCATGGTTCCAGCAGTGACACACTGCTCAAGAGGGGGTACCAGTGTTGGCGTGGCCAGTCTGGTGCAATGAGTATTGTCCTTAGTTTGTCCTGTTTGATCTTTAGTAGAACTTTGGAGATGAGAGGCAGAGGGGAAAAGCATAAACTGATAGGCTTTTCCAGGTGAAGGACAGGGCATCCACGTTCCAAGCTTGTCTGTGGGGAGTCCTTGTGCAGAATTTGTCCAATTGGTAGTTCTGAGGGGAGGCAAACAGGTCTATCTCTGGGCTCCTCCATTTGTTTCTCAAAATGTTGAATATCTTTGATTCCAGTTTCCACTCGTGGGTCCATGAGATTTCTGCTTGGGTTGTCTGCCAGTGTATTTAGCTTGCCTGGCAGGAATTGAGCTTGTTGGTGCACTTGGTAGCTCAAGGCTGTGTTCCACAGAGCCATGGCTAGTCTGCAGAGGGTATGAGTGGGTTCCCCCCTGCTTGTTTATGTACCACATAACAGTGGTGTTGCCCGTCTTTACCAATAACTGTCCTGGAAGAATGTGGTCCTTGACGGCTGTCAGAGAATTCTGCAAAGCTAACATTTATTTTTGATTGATATGCGAGTGCATTTGACTCGGGTTCCATCTGCCCTGAATGCACTGCCCTGCCAAGTGAGCCCCCCATGCATAGTCTGATGTGTCTGTTGTTAGGGGTTGGGTGACAGGGGGTAGAGTGAATGGCAGTCCCTTGTTGTGGTGGCAGACCTCTGCCCACCAAAGGAACTCTATATCTTTATACAAGGAATTATAGGAATAATTGATTCTAGGTCCTGAGAATGTTGACACCATAGGCTTTTTAGATACCATTGAAGTTTCCTCATATGCAGTCTTGCATATGGAATTAGTAGAATGCAAGAGGCCATGAATCCCAGGGCTTGCAGTATTTTCCTTGCAGATAGCTGGGTTTTTGTGGCCAGTAGTTTGAAGTAGGCTGTCAAATAAACTTGTTTCTCTGGCGTGAGGTACGCCATCTGGGAAGTTGCATTCAAGCTTGCTCCCAGGAATACAATTTTTTGGCAGGGTACTAGGTATGATTTATTTTCATTTATGGTGTACCCCAGTGAAGTTAGTAGTTTCTTTATAAATGCCAGATGATTTAATAGTATGTCCTGGCTTTCTGCCTAAATTAGACAATCGTCCACGTATAGGTATATTTGAATATTTCTTTGCCTGCAGAATGCAATGACTGGAGCTAGGCATTTTGTGAATACCCTGAGTGCAGTAGATAAGCCAAAGGGCAGTGCAGAGAACTGATAGTGCATGTTGCCTGCTCTGAAGCGTAGGTATTTTCTGCAAGATTCCCTATTGGGATGTGCAGGTAAGCTTCCTTTAAATCCAATGTTGCCAACCGGGCATTTTTGCCTAGCATGGGAAGCAGCTAATGAAGAGTTAGCATTCTGAATTTTGGGATTACCAAAAAGGTGTTTAGGATAGACAGGTCCAGGATAGGATGCCAGGAATTGTCTTTTCTGGGTACCAGGAAAAGTCTTGAGTAAAAACCTTGCTCCCATTCCTCTTCTGGGACAGGTTGAATAGCCCTGATACTTAGGAGAGAGAATCTGCTTTTGAGCCTCTGCCCACTGATTGGGGGTAGGTCTGGCCAACCGTTTGGGGTTGGTAAGGAGTGGAAGTGGAATCTGTATCCTTGGGAAACTATATTTAAAACCCATTTGTCTTGGGTAAGGAGTTCCCAGTTTTTTGCATGCAGGGTGATCTTTCCCTCTAAAGGAACAGTCAGCTGAGCAGGGCTTGGAAGGATTAAGGTTAAGTCATTGTGACAGTTTACCATAGGGGGGTGTCTTACTACTTCTAGCTTTGGAAGTGGGAGTCCCCCACTGCTTACGCCTGTGAGCACCTTGAGACTGAAGCCTGGGTGGTCTGCTGGTCCTGGGTTTGGACTGAGAAGGCCTGGAAGAGACAGGAAAGGACCAATTCTTAGAGGTCCAGTGCCTACTAAATCTGGGAGACTGTACTTGCAGGAAATCTTTAACAGTTTGCCTAGATTTAGCTTTTTCCTCCATCTTTTTAAGTACTTCTTCTGCTATGTTGCCAAACAGGCGGTCTTGGTTTAAGGAAGCATCCAGTAATTTAGCTTTAACATGATCTGGCAAAGTTTGCTCCTTAAGCCAAGCATGCCTTCTAAGTACAGACCCAGTGACAGTAGCCCTGCAAGATGCCTCTAATGAATCAAAACCACATTGCAAAGTATGTTTACCAACTTGTTCAGCAGAATGCATTAAATCCTGTAATTCTTTATTTTCAGCACAGTCAGGAATCAACATTGTTTTCTCTTTAAGTAATCCAATAATATGCTGCTGGTACTTTAACATATGAAACTGGCAGTTTAAGGCCCTAATGGCCAAAGTAGCAGAAGTGTATACCTTCTTACTCCATCTGTCCAGGGCCCTGGAATCGCTATTAGAGGGGGTAGGGTTTTTGGCAGTAGTAGCCTTAATGCCTTTGGGTCCCTGTGAAATGGTCTCTGGATCCGCTGTAGGATTCTTAAAGAGGAACTTGTGAGAGTCAGGTACTCTGTAATACCTGTCAGATTTCTTGGGAGCTGGAGGTAAAGTGTCTGGGGCCAGGCTAGATTCCAAGAAGGCATCATCTACAATGTCCAGTACAGGAGGGATAGCTAAAGGCCTGTGTTGAGTTAGGAGTAAAAATTCCCTAAGCCTCTTTTTGGAGTCAGAGTAATCCTGGCTTTTTCAGCGGAAATGCTCCCTAAAAGTATGCAAAATTTCACCAAAAGAGAAATCTTCTGGAGGGGAAGCAGAGGGAATGGAGTCCTCTGCATCAGAATCCTCATAGGTAGATAAGGGCAAATCCTGGTCATCAGAAGAAAAGTACAGTTTTGTACCTACCATAAATGTAGATGTTCGAGTGTACACCCTGCTGCAGTCATCACACTTGGGTTATCCTGTCGTCAGGCGGTCTCGCAGTCGGTCGGAATTCCAAAGTCTTGGTCCGGCGTCAGTTGCTGTCGCTTCTTCCCTGATGTCAGTGTGCCAGGGGTATATATAATGCATCTGACGCCATCTTCTTCAGTTTTTCTTGCCCCAGATGTCAGGAGCCCCCAAAAAGGTGGTCAGTAATTAGTACCAAATAAAGTAATTTTTTGCACAAACACAAAATCCCTCCAGCTATAAGCAAATACATCAGGAAGGCATTGTATAGATTTAGCCAGTTAGATCAGAAAGGATGGTGGGAGGGTAACCTGGACTGCAACAGGGTGTACACTCGAACATCTACATTTATGGTAGGTACAAAACTGTACTATGTTCATCATGTTACCCTGCTGCAGTCATCACACTTGGGTAGAATCCCAAAGCTATGGATGGGCGGAGGAGTTATATAGGGTTAGAGGAGGCTAGAAGGCCCTGCAGAACTGCAGTGGCGAAGCCAGCCCTAGTCTTAGAGTAAAGTGGTAAGTGATAGTGTTTGGTAAAAGTGTGTACTGAACTCCAAGTTGCAGCTTCCAAAATCTCCTTGGTTGGTACCCCCCTGAGGAAGGCTGTAGATGTAGCTGTTGCCCTGGTAGAGTGGGGCCTAATGGTAGCAGGAACTGGTTTTCCATAATGGGTATAGCAAAAACGAATGTAATGTCCTCTCCATTTGGAAATGGTTTGTTTTGATATAGCCTTCCCTTGTGAAGCTGTAGCATAGGATACAAAGAGCTGGTCAGAATTTCTGAAAGCCTTAGTTTTATCCAAGTAGTAGCGAAGTTGCCTGTGAATGTCCAAGGAACACAGGAGTCTTTCTCCTTTGTTCTGTGGGTTTGGGAAGAAGGTGGGTAAGTGAATGGTTTGATTTAAAGACACACGTGAAACCACCTTAGGCATGAAGGAAGGATTAGTTCGTAGAGAAACTCTGTCTTGATGGAAAAGGAGAAAAGGTTCCACTGCCATTAGTGCCTGCAGCTCTAGCTGAAGTTATTGCTAGCAGCAGGGCAGTCTTCCATGATAGGAACTGTAGATCTGCAGAGAAAGCTGGTTCAAAGGGAGGTAAGTTTTTCCAGAACAAAATTGAGGTCCCATGTTGGTGTAGGTGCTCTCCTGGGGGGCCTAATGTTTTTTGCCCCTCTGAGGAACTGCCTTAGAAGTGGATGCGAAAATAAGGGTGGTTCTGTGTTGTAGTGGGCTGAAATAGCTGATGCATGGATTTTAATGGAAGAAAAAAGAAAGTCCTTTGTGCAACATCTCAGTTAAATACTGTAGAATCTGAGGCAGGTGAGGTTGAGGTGTGTTTTGGCCTTTAGTTTGATTCCAAGCACAAAACATTTTCCATTTGTCCGCATAGGCCTTCCTGGTGCTGGGCCTCCTAGCTTCCAGAATAACATCCATAACTGCTTGGGAAAGAGGAGCTGGCTGGATGTTTAGGTGATTTTCCATGCAGCCAGATTTAAGGTTTTGAGCTGGCTGTGAAGAATCTGATTGTTTTGCTGTGTGAGTAAATGTGCAGTTTGTGGTAAAATCCAAGGTGGGCCCTGGGCCATATTCCTCAAGAGTGGGTACCAGTGCTGGTGTGGCCAGTCTGGGGCTATGAGTATCAGTCGTGGTCTCTCCTTTCTGACTTTCAGAAGCACCTTTGTGAGGAGAGGCAATGGAGGGAAGGCATATACTGTCAGGTTTTTCCAGCTGAATGAGAGTGCGTCCACTTTCCAAGCTTGATGGTGAAGTGTCCTTGTACAAAATTTTGTTAGTTGATAGTTTTGAGGACTGGCAAACAGGTCTATGTCTGGAAGGCCCCATTTTTGAGTTATCATTGCAAATACTTGTGGATCCAGTTTCCACTCGTGGGGATCCATGATGTTTTTGCTGAGGTTGTCTGCCAATGTGTTCTTTTGTCCTGGCAGGAATTGAGCTTGTAAGTGAACTTGGTAAGCCAGAGCTGTGTTCCACAAGGTCATCGCTTGCCTGCATAGAGGGTAGGAGTGTGTGCCCCCTTGTTTGTTTATGTACCACATTACTGTGGTGTTGTCCGTCCTTATTGTAAGTTGTCCTGGATGTAATAGATTCTTGAAGGCTGTCAGAGCATTCTGTACAGCTAGCATCTCTTTTTGATTGATGTGCAGATTCCTTTGATCTGCAGACCATACGCCTTGAATGCACTGTCCTGCCATGTGTGCCCCCCAGGTGTAGTCTGATGCATCTGTTGTCATAGTTTGCCTGGCTGGGGGCAAGGTGAAAGGCTGACCCTTGTTGAGGTGACATGCCAGTGACCACCATAGAAACTCCTGTTGTAGGCAGGGAATGAGAGATATCATTGTGTCCAAGCTGTGGCTGTGTTGAGACCATACGCTTTTTAGGTACCACTGTAATTTCCTCATATGCAGCTTTGCAAATGGTATTAGTAGTATGCAAGATGCCATGAAGCCCAAGGCCTGCAGAATTTTTCTTGCAGGGAGTTGGGTCTTTGTTGCCATTGTTTTGAAATATTGAGTCAGTTGTAGCTGTTTGTCTGGCATCAGATAAGCCTTCTGGGCCGTTGTATTCAAGCTGGCACCCAGGAATGTCATATTTTGTGAGGGTACTAGTTTTGATTTCTTTTCGTTTACTGTGCACCCCAGGCAACTTAAAAGTTGTTTTACAAAAGCCAGATGTTGTAAGAGGATGTCCTTGCTTTTTGCTTGGATGAGGCAGTCGTCCAGATATGGATATATTTGAATTCCTCTTTGTCTGCAGTATGCAATTACTGGTGCCAGGCATTTTGTGAAGACTCTGGGCACAGTAGATAAGCCAAAGGGCAGTGCAGAGAATTGGTTATGGGTTGAACCTGCAATGAAACGGAGGTATCCTCTGCAACTTTATCTGATAGGGACATGCAGGTAAGCCTCCTTGAGGTCCAATGTGACTAGCCATGCTTTCTTGCCCAACATGGGAAGAAGCTACTGTAGTGTTAGCATCTTGAACTTGGGTACTTGTAAGAAGGTGTTTAGAATGGAAAGGTCCAGAATTGGTCTCCAGGCATTGTCCTTTCTGGGAGCTAGAAAGAGTCTTGAGTAAAATCCTTGGCCTTGCTCTCGAGTAGGTACCATTTGAATGGCTCTCATGTCCATGAGAGCTGTAATTTGTCTTTGTGCCTCTGCCCATTGATTTTGTGGCAGGTTTGGCATTCCTCTTTTCATTGGCAAGGTGTGAAAATGGAATCTGTATCCTCGTGAAATTATGTCTAGGACCCATTTGTCCTTTGTGACAATGTGCCAGTTGTCTGAAAAAAGTGCGAGTTTTCCTCCCAAGGGGGCTGCCAAGAGAGTGTTGCTTGGCCAGATGAGGTGCAAGTCATTGAGTTTGCCTTCTGGAAGTTTGAGACCTGTCTTCTCCTCCCTTCTGTGCTGCAGTGCCCCATTGCCGAGGTTTGTACTGGGCTTGTGGTTGTCCTCTGCCTCTCGGACATCTGTATTTACCCCTCTGTGGCCTGTCAGTAGCTGGAAAGGACCAATTTTTTGTTGGCCAATTTCTGCTGAAGCGAGGGGGCTGTACCTGTAGGAAATCTTTGACTGTCTGCATAGATTTTGCCTTATCCTCCATTTTCTTTAAGACTTCCTCTGCTTTAACTCCAAAAAGAACATCCTGCTGTAAGGGAGCATCTAGAAGCTTTGCTTTAACATGATCAGGCAGAGTTTGTTCCTTTAACCAAGCATGCCTACATATAACAGACCCAGTGACAGCTGCTCTGCAGGAAGTCTCTAAAGAATCAAACCAACATTGTAAAGTATGTTTGCCCACCTGTTCAGTTGCATGCAACAGATCCTGCATTTCTTTCAATTCAGACTGTTGAGGGAGTGTGCTCATTTTTTGTTTTAACTGATACATTAGAAATTGCTGATATTGAAACTGGCAATTTAGTGCCCTCATAGCTAGAGTGGCTGAGGTGTAAACCTTTTTCCCCCACCTGTCTAGTGCTCTGGAGTCCCTTTCAGAGGGTACAGGATTTTTAGCCATAGAAGCCTTAGCCCCTTTGGGACCCTGGGAGATAGTCTCTGGATCAACAACAGGACTTTTGTAAAGAAATTTGTGGGAATCAGGCACTCTTTAGTATCTGTCAGGTTTGGCCGGAGCAGGAGGCAGAGAGTCTGGGTTCAAACTGGATTCTAAGTAAACATCATCCACAATGTCTAAAACTGGGGGGATGCAAAGTGGTCTGTGCTGGGGGAGTAAAAGAAACTCTCTGAGTCTTTCCTTTGAGTCAGAGTAGTCCTGACCTTCCCAGTGAAAATGTTCCCTCATAGTGTGTAAAGTTTCCCCGAAGGAGTAGTCTTCAGGGGGCGAAGTTGAGGGAATGGAATCCTCAGCATCAGAATCTTCATAAGGGAAGGAGTAATCTTGGTCCTCAGAGGAGCCTGAGGAGACTGACACTTGTTCAGAGGATGCATAATCTTCCTCTTGTCTAGGCCTTTTGTCAGGAGGGGGTTGGGAACCCCTGATTAAAGAGATCAAATCTTCAGCCATTTTGAGCATCTGTTTCTTAGGCATGGGGCCTTGAACAGGGGACTGAAGTGCAGTCTTTTTAGGTTTAATGGGAGTATTCGTCTTAGGATACGTTTTAAAGGTGAGCGTCGTCGGTCTGTAAACGCCTTCAGAAACCGAAGGTGTTTCTGCAGCACCATCTTTTTCAGCAGTGTCGTCGGTAGGGGCTGAACAAAATTGCTGCGTCGGCCTGGTACTTTCCGTCAAAAGTTCCGAAGCGGTCTCGGGTTCCAGATCTGCGGTATTCAGGGGCTGCGTAGGAGCCTCACTGAAGACTGGCGAACCGGAGACCGGACCAGCCGAGGCCTCGGAGTCTGGCTTGGGTCTAGGCTGCCTGTCCTTATCCTTGCTTTTTTTGTGCATGCTGGTAGTCGGTTGTTCCGACGGCATAGTGTAGTTAAATTTTCTACCGAAGTAGTGTCGTGCAAAATCAAAGCGTCTTTTTATAGTAAGCTTATTAAATTTAGCATAAAAACGACAACTAGTGACGTCGTGGTCTGGGCCTAGGCAAGGTATGCAGAAAGAATGAAAATCCTTATGAGGTATTTGCTTCCCACAAGAAATACAATTGCTAACTTTTTCTGACATCGGTCTGAGGCAAGAAAAGTTTCCCCAACGGGGTACTTAGCTTTATTGAAGACTTTGGTCTGAAATTCAAGTTCGAAAATCTCAGGAGTTGGCCGACCGGCACTTGCGAACTGCTTCTGCTTCGGGCACCGCGTGGCAAGAAAGACTGAAGAAGATGGCGTCGGATGCATTTTATATACCCCTGGCGCACTGACATCAGGGAAGAAGCAACAGCAACTGACGCCGGACCAAGACTTTGGAATTCCGGCCGTCTGCGGGACCGCCTGACGACAGGATAACCCAAGTGTGATGACTGCAGCAGGGTAACACGATAAACATCAGAAATTTCAGAATCCTGATCAGAAGAATCAGACGGAAAATCAGTTCTAGGTCTCTTAGAGGGAGAAAGGTGGCTTTCCCTGATTAGAGAAATAAGGTCTTCAGCCATTCTTATCATTTGTTTTTTAGGCATAGGGGCCTGACCATGCGGTCTGGGCGTCGGTTTTCTAGGTGTGGATCGAGTTTTAGGCCTTGAAGAAGAAGATGGCATCTGTTTAATATGCAGGTCAGTAGGCCTGAATACACCCTCAGAAGGCGGTGCCTGCCTGCACAGCGGCTCCGGACCCATCCAAGGTAGAGACAGCCACATGTTCCATAGTCGAAGAAGCATCTCACGGTATACCGGACTCTGTATGGGTCTCAGTAGAGGCCTGCAAATCTGAAGAAGTGGATATCAGGGGCTGCGAAAGTGCCTCACTGAGTACCGGCAAACTGGCGACTAGCTTAACGGGCGCATTGTCGGCAGCTTTGGACCTATGTGGTCTGTCTCTGTCTTTATCTTTGCATTTTTTGGAATGTCGGTAGTCGGGTGGCTTACCAATGCCATTTATGGATAACTGAACCGAGTACCAAAATAGTTAGATGCGAAAATGAACCGATGACGAATAGTTCGAGGATTGAATAAGGCACAAAACCGACAGCGAGAGATGTCGTGGTCTGGGCCTAAGCAAGGAATGCAGTACGAATGAAAATCTTTATGAGGTATTTGCTTTCCACAAGTAATACAATTGCTAACTTTTACTGACATCAGTTTAGAGCAAGAAAAAGGAACCCCAATGGGGTACTTAGCTTTGTTGAAGACTTCGAATCTGAAACTCAAAAATGAAAATTTCAGGAGTCGGCCGACCGGCACTTGCGAACTGCTTCTGCTTCGGGCACCGCACGGCAAGAAAGACTGATGTAATGGCGTCGGCTGCATGCTTTATACCCCTGACTACCTGACGTCATGGAAGATGAGACAGCAACTGACGCAGGACCCAAGACTTTGATAATCAGGCCAACTGAGGGCTACCTGCAAGCAGATAACCCGAATGTAATGACTGCAACAGTGAAACACGAAGAACATCAAAGAAAAATATCCATGCCCTGGCATAAAAAGCACACCAAAAAACAAGAGGGATGGAGTGGCTACTGCAGCAGTGATCATTCAAATGTCTTCTGCTATGGTAAGTTCAACTTATACAACTGTACTATGTTCTTCATATTGATCACTGCTGCAGTAGCCTTAGCTATATGGCTAGATTACCATAGCTAACTATAATTGAGAGGTGGAAGGAGGAGGGTCCAAGAGCCCCCAGGAGAAGGGTCCTAGCAAAGCATGACCTAGACCTAGAGAAGGAATTCAGCTTATGGTGCTTCATAAAATTGTACAGAGGACCAAGTAGCATTTCCAAGAATAATTCTAGAATCCAGCCATTTCCAATAAGTTATAGAAGCCAAGGTCCTTGTAGAGTGGGCATTCACCATGCCTGGAATACAGTTGTCATGGTGAGTACAACAAAAAGTAGTAGACAACCATTTGGAAATGGTCTGTTTTGACATTGGTTGTCCCTTCTTCTTACCTTCACAAGAAATGAACAATTGATCCAATGATCTGAAAGATTTATTTCAACCAAGATAATACCCTAGTTGTCTGTGGACATCCAAGGTATGGATATCCTTTCTCCCTCATTTTAGGTTCAGGAAAGAAAATGGGGAGATGGATAGTTTTACTTAAACTAAACCTGGACACCACTTTAGGCATAAAAGAAAGACTAGTTGTCAAACTCTATTTTTTTGGAAAATTAGGTAGGGTTGACTCAGCACAAGAGCTTGCAACTCAGACACCCTTCTTGTAGAAGTCAGAGCAATTAATAAAACTGTTTTCTATGTTAAGAACCTCAAGTCAGACAAATTAGCAGCTGAAATGGAGTGCTGTTAGCTTCTCTAACACAAAATTAAGATCACAAGGAGGGGCCACCAGTTTACTTGCAGACCTCTTATGCAAAACTCCTTTCAAGAGCATTTTAACGTGACTGCCCTGAACGAGAAGGATCCAAGGGCAGACATGCTGAAATGGTAGATAAACTTTGACAGAAGACTAAGAAAGGCCATAGGATAGTAACTCACACAAATATTGCAAAACCAGAGAACAACTAGCCCTGAATGGGTGCTGGTCATGTTATTGGCACAAACTATAAAACATTTTCCATTTACTAGTATATGATTTTCTAGTAGCAGACTTTCCTGCCTTAGTACCATTAGTACCTGCTGCATGTCCTCAGGAAAAAGGTGTCTAAAATGAATTAAGAACCTGTCATCCAGGCAGTCAGTTGAAGATAATTGATGTTGGGATGTAACTAACACCCCTGTTCTTGTGTGAGTAGATCCATTCTGTGAGGAAGCTTGTGGTAATTGCCCCAGGTCATTTTCAAAAGAAGAGGGGACTATGATTGCCTGGGCCAGAAGGGAAACATCACAGTGATCTTGGGGATTAATTCTGAATCTTCAAAAGCAACCTGGATATTAGTAGAAAGGCATACAGAAACATTCCTGTACAAAAAAAGGCATTTGTCTTCCAGAGCTTCTTGTGTGAAGTGCTATAACAAAATGTTGGCAATTGATTGTTCAGAGAGGAGGCAAAGACGTCTAACTTGAGGAACTCACTACCGATGAATCAAATCTCGGAACACTCCTGAATCTATTTTCCATTTGTGAGGGTCTGCCCTGGTCCTGCTCCATTTGTCTGCCACATAATTTTGCTCTGATGGAATGTATGATGCCTGTAGAGTAAGACTGTGCTGTGAAGCTATAACCCAAGCTGTGCAAAGCTGGTATAACCTGGTTCCCCCGTACTTGTTGATGTACCACATCACTGTGGTATTGTCTGTAACCACTTGATGAGGTCTCAAGGACCAACGATGGTTCAGAGAATTAAATGCCTTGATCTGGAAAAACATCTCCTTGATATTTATGTGCTTGTGTTTGCCCTTGGTATCCCACACCCCCCTGCACTTTTATCTCTCCTCTAACTGCTCACCAAGCAATGTCTGAAGCATCTGTGTTGACTGACTGCTTTGGAGCAGGGCACGAGACGGGGAGACCTTGACTTAAGGATATCTGTCTCCACCAAGTGATTTCTCTTCTGACAAACTCCAGTACTGGGATCTGAAAAGACAAAGAGTTGTTGATGCTGGGACCAAAGAGATTTCAGATACTACTGTATCTTTCTCATGTGGGGTCTTGCCAAGGGTATTATGAGAATCATAGATGGCATAAGACCCAAAATCCTGAGGTAGCCCCTCACAGTGACTGAAGTCTGAGTGGAAACAGATCTACAAAAAATATCTATTTTTGCCTACAGAAGCAAAGCTCTTTGAGCTGAAGTGTCTAGATGACATCCAAGGAACACAATCCTGTGTGAAGGAGCCCAGAAAGTCTTTTGAATGTTCTCTTGGAATCCCAACTTGTGCAGATATTTCTTTCAATAGAGAGATTCCTGACATTTTGAAAAAGACTCCGTAAAGATAAGCAAGTTGTCTAAATATGAAAAAAGTTTGATACCCTGTAGCCTGAAATGCGCTATAACTGGAGCTAGACACTTTGTGAACACTCTTGGTGCGGTGGATAAGGCAGACAACTGATGATGTGATCCAGACGCACAAAACCTTAAGAAACACCTGAAGTCTGGATGAATAGGAATGTGATAAGCATCTTTGAAGTTTAGTGTTACCAGGAAACTTGAAAGAGGAAAAAGAAGCAATAGGCTTTGAAGTGACATCATTTTGAATTTGGGCACTATCAAAACAGCCAGAACCAGAAAAAATGAATACACTGAAGAACAAATACTTCCCTCAGGACTCAAAACGTGTACCCAGGCAACAAAAAGGTTGATTAACTAGGTCAGCACTCCTAAATGTTTGAATTTTTCATTCAGTAATTGTTTACATTAAGTGATTTAATCTCTTTTATTAAAGAAACTTCCTCAGAATCTGTTTACCTGAATTCTGTTGAGACTATTTATTCTGTTTTTTGCTGAAACTGGATGGGGAGAAATAAAATCCTTTGGACAGTTTGGAAAAGGGGGGCTGAAATATCTTGAGAGATTCCCTGGATCAGCTTTGCCCCTTTTATCACATTTTTTGATCACCTCTGTATTAGAGGTACCAAACACTAAATTGCTATCCAATGGAGAATTTAAAACCTCGTTGTTATCATCAATAAGAAGGTTCTGAGAACGCAGCAAGCAAACTTCCTTAAAACTGTACCAGTGGCCATAGCCCTGGAAGAAGTGTCATACACACACTGTAAATAATGAGTAGTGTGACCTGTGCAATAGAAGGAAATAAGTTTTTTGAAGCAGATTTTTCTTCACAAGAAGAAACTGTAGATAAAACATTCCTTATACTTTCACAGTATGTTACAATAAACTTTAAAATAAGAGCCTGACAATTTAACATTTGAAATTCAAACTTGCAGAAGTATACGCTTTTTTCCCTACACCTATCAATAATTTTCTCATCCTTATTAGAAACAGTAGGGTTGGAATTAACTAAGTGCTTAGCAGCAGAGGAGTCAACTAAGGCTATAGCTGGTGGGTCAGGTTTGGGAATAGTGTATAAAAATGTAAAAGCTGGAGGAACTTTGCACATACTATCTGCCTTTTTAGGGGCAGCTGTCTGACTATCAAGAAAATTGCAGGCAACAATACACGCATCCTCTAAAGCAGACAGGACTGGAGGAATGGGTGTAGGTTCTGTAAAATCCTTCTGTAACAACTTGTAGTACTTTTTTTTAGGGACAGAGAAACCTCAGTGTCTTCTCACTGAAAACAATGGGTCATTCTAGTAATAGTCTCAGGGAAAGAGAACACCCCACAGGAAGAATCAGAAAGAGAGCTCTCTTCTAAGTCTGAATCAGAAATCTTAGGACAAATCCCTGAATCTCTCTCTCCATATTTCTGTTCAGATTCAGAATCTTGAATATCTTCAGGAAAGGATGTATCCTTTCTTTTACTGTAATCTACTGTACAAGATGGATTAATAGCCTGAATCAAACTCTAAGCCAGTCCCACTAAACTACTACTATCCAAAGAAATTTCAGGAGTACAACATGCATGCTTGGTTTTCTGTTTCTTTATGACAGAAAAATGGGGATAATCGTGTTACTAATGGCAGCCACTGCTTCCACAGGGATAGGCACAGAATTCTGACACAACAGGGAAATCTTTCCTGTTCCCTCTCCCAGGACCTACAAGAGTGGGTCTCCCTTGCCCACTAAGGGGACCCCAGCAGCCACAAGGGATGTGGCTAACCTCCGCTACACAGTGGCTGTAGGTGCTACTCCAGAGGGATCCGGGATAAAATATGAGTGGTCTGAGGTGCAACAAATGCCCACAGCAGAGTCATCTACCTGTGGCTGAAGCAAATTGATAGCCTGCTGTGATGGCAAAGGCTGTTTGCTTAACTTCTTACTTTTCTTTTTGAGGCTAGAAGTACCAACAGTGAGAGTGACTGTATGTTCCACAGTCGAGATCAAAATGGTACAGCTAACTTGGGGAAAACAAGCAACAATGTCAGTAAAACTACCAGTACACAAAAGGTACTTTTTTGACAGAAACACAGTAAAAAGCACATTCAGACTCTATGGCAGCCCCACAAACTTAAAATAAGCTACTTTCTGTGAAGAAGTTGTGTTTATCAGTTAGACAATACTTTTTAACTCACAGAAACAAATGCTCCATTTAAAAGTTACATTATCGAGACAATCCATTAAAACACAACACTCCTAGCTTTCAGATAACTTTTCTGAAGATAAAAGTAATAGGACAGCAGTAAAAAATAAGAAAATGAAAGGTTTTTCCCCAAAAGGGAGCTTATCTGTCCAGCTAAGGAAAGCACAAGCTGACCGTCAATCCTCAAAAGCCTCAGAGGAGCGTACTTTTTCAGTGGCAGTAAAACTCTAAAAGGCTTTATGCCCAAACTTGTCCTTTAGTCAGCTCCTGTGGAACTTACAGTTTAATTATCTCATAGTTAAGGTGGCAGAAGTGTAAACAATTTTGCCAAATCTATCTAGGGCCCTGCTTTCTTTATCTGTGGGCAAGAGATTTTTTGCAGGAACTAGGTCTAGCTCCTTTGGAGCTGGGGGGTCATGACCTCTGGGTCAGCTGTAGGATTCTTGAACAGATGCTTATGAAAATCCAAAACACTATAAAACCAGTCAGGTTTTCTTGGGGCAGGAGGGAGGGAGTCTGGCTTCAAGGAAGAGTCTTGAAAGACATTATCCACAACCTCCAAAATGGGTGGAATGGCAAGGGGTTTATGTTTCAGGAGGTTGAGAAATCCAATTATCCTTTTCTTTACCTTGAGGTAATCCTGGGCTTCTCACTGGAAATGTTCCTTCAAAATACGCAGGGTTTCCCTGAAAGATAAGTCCTCAGGAAGAAAAGCAAAAGCCAGATTCTCCTCAAAATCTGAGTCTTCCAAGGATGCCATGGAAGGGCCCTCTTCAAAAACAGAATCCTCCTAGTCAGAATCCTCATCTGACTCGAGTCAGAAAGGACTTCTGGGAGGGGATCTTTTTTTTTTCCCTGGGGAGGATTCAGTTGGGGGTTGCCTGCCTCTAACAAAGGAAATAAGATCCTCTGTCAATCTCACAAGATCCTGCTCATAAGCCTGTGAGTGGGAGTCGGTAGGCCTTGGCTGGAGCTGACAGGAAGCCACTTTATTAGCAGTAGCTCTCGGTTTATGCCTTTTACCGTCCGAAGCACTGATGCCAGTCTCCCTCAGTAGATTGGTCATTGTCAAGGCCTGGCGCCACTCAAAAGCATCATTGACTGTACTATGGTTGTCAGAAGCAGAAGCCAGGACCTGCAAAGCGGTCCTGGACCTGACCAACAAACTGAGTTCTAAGGCTTGAGCAGATGTTGTGGGACCCGAAGGCATATCAGACTCCAAATGGGTCTTGTTAGAGGTCTGCACCACCACCTCAGCTGCAGAAGGGGGCTGCAAAAGTGCCTCACCTTCTTCACTGATAAGCCTGGGAGGACTGGTTGATGGAGAGCAGATGTTGTCTGAGGCCCTAAGCCTGGGTTGCTTTCCTTTCTCCCTTTTACACTTAGGAAATTCGGCTTCGGATTGACTGGCGGATGCCATAACATATGAATGACATGACAATTTGGTAATGTGCCTAGTTAAAATCTCAGCCCTACATCTAATGGTTCTAGTTTTAAATCAGGCGCATAAATGACAATTGGGAATGTTGTAATCTGGGCCCAAGCAAGTTACATGGGAGAACTGGAAGTCTTGGTGTGGAATCTGTTGACAATGGAGACAATTATTGGTTTTCTCTGATGTTAGTCAAAGAGTGTAGAAAGGGTTCCCTAATGCAGAACTTAGCTTTCAAGTCTTCTCTTTGGTGTGAACTGACCGAAACACAGACTGGAACTCTGCTTTGAGCTTTGACAGCAAGAAAGAACTGAGATCATGACATCAGCTGACTCCCCTTATACCCAAGCATAATGACATCGGTCAGGGTGTCCGCCGACTGTTGGAGGAAGGAGAATTTTCTCTGGTAGTTGGGCTGGCCAAGGGCTTCCACTGCAGGAAATCCCATAAGTCAGGACTGCAACAGTGCAACAAAGATCAGCAGCAGCTTTTTAACCAAATGCTACTGCACGTTTTTGCATTTAACCTGGATCTGTTTTCAGTACACTAAGTGTGTGCATATTCCAACCTTTGCTGGAGTTGTTTAGTATCATTGTACAAGCAAATAACACTGCTCAGCTTGCAGTCATCAGCAAACTTGATCAACCACATTTCTGGGACACTGGATTGTATGCTTGCAAAATAAATGCCAATTAGAAAAAGTCCCAGCACTGACTCCTGTGGTACCCCCACCACAAGTTAAAATTTTACATTCAGAGATGGTACCAGAAACTTTAATGACCAAAGACATCACACTGTCGACAAAGGTATGTATAATCAAAGTATGCTTTTCCTTGTAATAACATGGCTGTGAGAGATACTGAAATTGGTGTTGAAGAAAATGTTTGCGAATCTTATAGAGTGAAAAAAGGGCAGTTAAGTCAATATTTAAAGAAATAAACCCAGAATATTCACTGAATAGCCAGACTGTAAAACTAAAACTCAAATATTTTGGCTACATACTACTAAGGCAGGATTGATTAGGGAAGGCATCAATGCCGGGAAAGATCAAAGTCAAAAAAAGAAGAGTACAGCAGGGGCAACAATACACAGTCAGCATTACCAAAGTGATAAATAATAATTTGGAGTGGTTTAAAGAAACAGTTCACAGACAGGCCTGGTGTGATAAAGTCCTTGAGGTCACAGGGTCAGACTTGACTAAGCAACAACAGAAATTTAGATACAACTGAGGAGATACAAGGTTGGTAGTTTTCTTTTTTCTATGATAAAATGTATAGGACCCCTCTGAAGAACAGTTTCACTGCTGAATGGCAGAAAGGGTCCACAGGGAGGACATCTGTAATGGTAGATAAATGTATCTTTACTGAATCTCGAGAGGTCTTGGCTGAAATGGTACACTAGGCACTTATGAACACTGGTTTTATGTCTCTACCTAGGCAGATGCCCCCTAGGTCTCCACTAAAGCATCTTTAACACTTTTCTAAACTCATTTCCATGTGCCAAGCTTTCTTGGTACCAGGAAACTGCAACAGTTTCTCCAAGAAATTGTGCTTAAAGGGAATTATGCCAAAATTATCTGTGGTGCTACATTCAAACTTAGGTTGGGAAGAACCATACAGCCTCCCCCCTATAATAGTTGGACCATAGGTCTCAATTGCTCTTGATTTTGGCTCAGATATTTGTATCATCCCTTCTAAAATTGATTTTGGTACACAAGTAAGGACTACACTAAGCACATTTTACTAAGCATTACAGATGTTTTTTAGTCTTTAATTTTTTTTTTAAAACAAATTCTATTTATTTTATCAATTTTGTAATTGAATAGTATGAGTGCTTAAAAAGTGTCTCTGATTTAAGGCCTATGACGCTTATAATTTTTGGCACTGTTCCTGACTGCTGAGGTAACAGATGAACAACTATGAGAAGACACAGGTTTGGAGAAACATCATGGAAACATGTCTGTTCATCTAGATTAAGAAACGACTATGGGTCCCTGGCTGCCTAGACCATTGCCCCATCCAATCAAGTTTCTGAAAAACCATGGGGATTAGTGGAACGGCAGGGAAGGCACAGATGAAACCACTTTTAGGGCACGTAAAAAGTACTTAGTACCATACTTCTCAACCTCTTAGTGCAAGAAACTGGACAAAGCCTGACAAAATGGGGGAACAAAAAAAGTTGCTAGAGTAACAGGGTTTATTTTACCATAGATTTTCTAAAGTACTTGAAGTCTGAAACTCAAATGTATGCCATTATTTTGTGACTTCAGTCTTCAGATCATCCCAGTGATTTGCTAGAAAACCACAAATTTTATGAGGAACAGGCCAAAAATATGAGCCAAACGTATGGACATTCTGTAAAAATCTGGACAGTTGAGAGGTATTCTTAGTACCTCTCGCTCGTCCCTCTCTAACAGATGATGAACAGGCAGGGTAATTTGTTTAGATGTTTTATTACATAGACACACATCAGGATGGACAGCAGCAGCATCATAAAATATACACAAACTGATTAACAGACTGACCTTACAGACATACATCCTTACATCTCAACAGCTTACTACAAAATGGCAGCCAGGCTTGCATGTGCTCAGTAATTATACACTTGTGTAAGGCCTTAGATAGCTTCTTAAAGTTATATACACACACACTGATCTACATCCTCCCTCCTAAAAAGATTCTCCTTAGCTGAAAAATAACAATGGAGTTAGACATGCATTACTATAGACATTAGAAACAAAAACAATGTTAATGTCCAAGTTACCATGTATCTCTAACATGGTCTGGATATGCAACCAGATGTGGTAACATAATCTGGCCTGGGTTTAGCAAAAGGGACAGTCTTCGGTGAACAACTCATATCAGGAACTTCTGGATTCATCACAGGAACGGGAATATTCTCTGGAACTTCCTCCGGAACTGGAACACTAGATAACTCACTCTGAGATAAACAGTCTTTCGCACAGGCTATGTGCTGTGGTATAGGCTCAGACACCAGCATCAAATGCTTCCAATTCCACCTAAACTCTACTCCTTGTGACACCACAATGTAGGATCTTGGCTCTGAGCAAATATTCTTCACAACTCCAATCCGATCATAACCTTTGGACGTTTGTATCCTTACCACTTCTCATAATGGATTGAGTGGTTTGCTGGTCTTATCGTAGTAAGGGCTAAACGCTTCAACAGATGGTTTTCACTGAACTGTTGTTCTTGACACATGGAACCAACAATTGACTACTGAATGATAATATGGTGCTGGTTTGTCTTGACAGAAGTCTCTGGGCAGGTAAACCAAGATGTTTATCACAAGGAATATTTTTGAGATTCAAGGGATTCAGAAAAACATCACTGTTGCCTTGTTTTGACTTCTCTAGTAACTGTTTTGCACTTTGAACTGCACGTTCTGCAAAACCATTTGACTGCAGATACTCTGGGCTGCTCATGACATGAGTAATGTTCCACTCTTCTGCAATGTTTTGAACTTCTGGCTTGCAAACTGTGTGCCACTGTCAGAAATAACTTTGTGTGGACTACCATGGACTACAAAATGATGCTTCATCTTAGTGATGGCAGTACTGGATGCTAGATTAGGAAATAGGTGAATCTCAAACTGATTTGAATAAGAATCTACTAACAAAATAATGACCATTCCATTCGAAAATGTTGGTAGCTACTGTCAACCAAGGTAATTCAGGAATCTGGTTTAGATGAAGTGTTCTTTCTGTTGATGTGACTTAGTACTATTACACACAGAATAAGATAATACCACTCTCTCAATATCTTGTGACATAGAAGGCCAAAATACTAGACCTCTTGTCCTTCTTTTGGTAGAGTCTGCTCATAGGTGACCACGATGCAAGGACTTTGGAACAATTACTTTCAGACCTTTCATAATGATACCATTGTCAGACAAAAATCTCATCTCTGTATGGAAAATAAGGTTGCACTTCTTGGGGTAAACTAGATTTCTTTGATGGCTATCCTTGTTGAATAAAGTGGTTGAGCCTCTGTAAAAATGGATCTATGGCTGTGTGATTTCTCATTTGTAAGCATATTTGTGTGCTTTTCTGTTAGCTTGTATATCTGACAAATCTCAATGGCCTTGTTCAAAGTTAAATCACTGTCATGAAGCAAGATCTTTCTCGCAGTATCATCCTTAACACCACACACAAGTCTGTCTTTTATCAACTCATCCCTTAAATCACCAAATCTATGCACTTTAGCCTTATTTCTCAAATCAGTTACATATGCTGCAAAAGTTTCACCAGGGTTTTGATCCTTTGTATAAAATAAGTGCCTTTCCTTTGTAACATTTGTCTGTGGATTTACACATCTCTCTAAATTTACGTTTTAAGCACAGTGTCCTCTCTTGACTCGGCTGGTACAACAATATGATGGTTTTCCCCTTCTCCTGCAAAGAAAGCAGGTGAATACACAAATAAATGCTCCCTTTCAATGGCTTCTGACCTAGTTAAGTTAAATAGAATAAATGCCTTTGTATGGTCATCTTCATCAGAAAATGCAGCCCGTATGAAAATGTTTTACTCTTGCTCACTCATCAGTTCTCTGCAATATTACTGTCAAACACAAGTGCACTGGATTTTCAAAATCCATCTGCCATGCCAACAAAGTATGTACAAACACAGTGAAAATATGACCCTTGTAATTTTATATGAACAATTTATGCTGTGAGAGCTCGTAATAACATTCAAATGCATAATAAACACACTGAAATACTGTACTTCGTGAAATATGCTCTGAAATGGCTGTATCTTGTGAAATAACTTTACTGTAATACTGCACAAACATGCGAACACTTCATATACTTTTGATAACTCGGATATCTAATTAATATGAGAAATACTTGCTTAGCAAAAATACGGTTGTTTCCTGTTATTTTTATTCATTTTATGCAATTCGGAGTGTATTTCAAAATTTTCCATGGTAATTGAAATACTTTTATCAATATCAGACATTTTGGTTTATTTAAATATCATTTAGAGCGTTTTGTATGCTTAATTTCTTATTTGCAAAATATGAAATGATTTCAGCAAGGTTTAACATCTGAAATTTGTTTCTGACCTGTTTTGCGAATTATATGTGCAGTAGGGATAATCCACTCTTGTATATTCCTCCAGTACCAACCAGATGCCTCTTGGACTCAAACTGGAGACACTATAATTCTTTCTGGCAACAAGGCATTTTAGCCATCCCACGTCAGACACCACGTTGCTTGTCCTTCTCTAACATAGATGATGAACAAGCAGGGTACATTGTTTAGATGCTTTGTTACATAGAAACACATCAGGATGGATAGCAACATCCTGCCTGCCCCTGTGGGAGTGGTTACTGCCTTGAAACTGTAGTTTTATTGGCCATTTTGGGTCAATTCCAAACTCCTTGAACTCCCTCTCTTAAAACCGATTGCCTCGTGGTTTTGGTGTCTTTTCAGACTTGCTGGCTGTTGGTGAAGCACCCACCAAGAGGAGAAAACGCTGAGAGAAGAAAGGAGCCACTTTTGAGATTTTAAGTATTTTGCTTCAGATTATTTGTTAAGTTTTCTGCATTTCCGCCTACTTTTGAGCATTTTCTGGCTTGTTAAACTTGATTTTCTGTGTTGGTAACTGTATTTAGAACACAACTTAGAGCTGTTTACTGAATTTCCTGTGTGCACTTATTTTTAAAATCTCTTTTTCTTAAAAACTTGCATTTTATCTGTCTCTGGCCTAGCACTCAAGTGTGGGGTCATTTACTGCACTGTTCTAACTTGTTTATACTTGTGAACCTCTGCTTTCCTTAAAAGAAGAGAGAAAAAAAAATCTTGCTTTTTTCCCACTTTTTGAGATTTAAAAAAGTTCAGTTACAGATTTGCTGTTCTGAACTGTTTGTAAGTTTCTTGGAGGCCATTGTTTGCTTGGGCTCAAGGGAAGTCTCTGTGTTAATCAGTGGCAGTGATAAACATTGAGCAGCCTGCATGCCCCTGTGGGAGTGGTTACTGCCTTGAAACTGTAGTTTTATTGGCCATTTTGGGTCAATTCCAAACTCCTTGAACTCCCTCTCTTAAAACCCGATTGCCTCGTGGTTTTGGCGTCTTTTCAGACTTGTTGGCTGTTGGTGAACACCCACCAAGAGGAGAAAACACTGAGAGAAGAAAGGAGCCACTTTTGAGATTTTAAGTATTTTGCTTCAGATTATTTGTTAAGTTTTCTGCATTGCCGCCTACTTTTGAGCATTTTCTGGCTTGTTAAACTTGATTTCTGTGTTGGTAACTGTATTTAGAACACAACCTAGAGCTGTTTACTGAATTTCCTGTGTGCACTTATTTTTAAAATCGTTTTTTTCTTAAAAACTTGTATTTTATCTGTCTCTGGCCTAGCACTCAAGTGTGGGGTCATTTACTGCACTGTTCTAACTTGTTTATACTTGTGAACCTCTGCTTTCCTTAAAAAAAAAAAAAAAAAAATCTTGCTTTTTTCCCACTTTTTTGAGATTTAAAAAAGTTCAGTTACAGATTTGCTGTTCTGAACTGTTTGTAAGTTTCTTGGAAGCCATTGTTTGCTTGGGCTCAAGGGAAGTCTCTGTGTTAATCAGTGGCAGTGATAAACATTGAGCAGCCTGCCTGCCCCTGTGGGAGTGGTTACTGCCTTGAAATTAGAAGTTATGTACTCACCATAACGTTCCATCTGAGTAGGTGTATTCATTTGTCTGCAACCTGTGGGTTATGGATCCGATATCGGATCCGAACCGGCATGGTTTACCAGCTATGGATCCAAGCTCTCAGCTCCTCCCCTCACCCATAATACCCTGCTCTACCCTCATGACCTCAGATCGAGTTTGCCAACAGCAAGAACACCCTGAAAAGGGTAACACATAATATGCAGGAAACTGAAAGGCCAGGGGGATAGGAGGGCGGGATGGTTGCAGACAAATGAATACACCTACTCAGATGGAACGTTATGGTGAGTACATAACTTCTAAATCTGAAGTAGGAGATTCATTTGTCTGCAACCTGTTGGACAGAGTCTCCAGCTACCTGAATCTTGGGCGGCCATCATGGAAGGATATTCCGGAGCACCGCAGAGCCAAAGGATGCTCTACCCCTAGATGCAAGATCCAACTTGTAGTGGGAAATAAAAGTATGAGATGAAGCCCACGTGGCTGCTGCACAAATATCATCTAGAGGAATCCTAGCCTTAAAGGCTGCCGAGGTAGATACAGACTGGGTTGAGTGGGCGTGAACACCCTCCGGTGCAGGCCTTCCTGAAGCTTGATAAGCCAATAAGATACACTGTGAAATCCAGCGAGACAGAGATACTTTAGAAATTGGCTTGCCCAAATTAAATTTAGCAAAGGAAATGAACAGCTGGTTGGATTGCCTATGACCAGCTGTTCTGTTTAGATAAAACCTAAGTTGCCTGTGAACATCTAAGGAGTGAAGCTTGTATTCACCTTTGTTTTCATATTTAGGGAAGAAAACAGGGAGGTTAATGGATTGGTTAATGTTTGCTTCAGAAGCTACTTTAGGAAGAAAGGACGGGTTGGTCCTGAGGTAAACACGGTCCGGATGAAAGACCAAGTAAGGAGGTTTAGCTGACAATGCTTGGAGCTCTGAAACTCTCTTGGCCGATGTAATGGCTACTAAAAAAGCCGTCTTGAAAGACAAGAATTTGAGATCCACCGTAGCCGCTGGTTCGAAGGGGGGGGGGCGGTCAAGGCCTGGAGAACTAAGGAAAGGTCCCAGGGAGGAACCGCTTGTTTTACAGGGGGCCTGAGAAGGAAAGTACCTTTAAGGAAAATTTTACACAATTTGGCTGACATGAGTGGACTAGAGTCATGACCAATGTGATAATGTGAAATTGCCGCCAGTTGTACTTTGACTGTGGAACTGCTGGCACCATCGTTAAAAAGAGTGGTTAAAAAATCAAGCACTAAAGGGAGAGGCACCATGAAGGGATTCAGGCCTTGCCGCTCCGCCCACAAAGAAAACCGTTTCCACTTGCTGTAGACTTTCCTAGTGGATGGTTTATGAGCTGCCACCAGGATCGCCTTAGCAGGGGACGAAATACTGGGAGTCCTAATCAAGAGTGGAACTGGAGCAGCCAAGCGGTCAGCTTCAGGTTGTCCAGGTTCGGAGGAGATATGCGGGATGGATGAGATATCAGATCCGGAATGGGATCTAGAATCCAAGGAGGATTCACCGAGTGAGACCTTAGGAAGGGGAACCAGATCTGTCGAGGCCAAAACGGAGCAATGAGAATCATTCTGCAACCCACCCGAGAGGCTTTCTGAAGAACTTGGAGCATCAGAGGCAAGGGTGGATAAGCATACAGAAGACCGGGTGGCCAAGCATGCACCAGAGTGTCTCTTGGAGAACCTCCTGGAGGAGGTATCAGAGCGAAAAAACTGTCGCACTTGGTGTTTGAGGGAGAGGCAAAAAGATCGCATGAAGGAGTTCCCCACTGTGCGAATATGCGTTCCGCTACTTGAAAATTGAGAGACCACTCGTAAGGAGTCAGAATGGTGCGACTGGGTTTGTCCGCCAGGATGTTGGACCGACCCGGAATGTGCGTTGCTATTAGAAAGCGGTTGGTGGAGATTGCCCATTCCCAAACTCTCATGGCTTCTCGACAAAGAGGGTAAGACCTCGTTCCCCCTTGCTTGTTAATGTACCAGACCACTGACATGTTGTCCGATTGAATCGCAATTGTTCCCAAGGGAAGAAAGTCCTGAAGTGCTAGCAACGCTAAGAGCACCGCTCTCATCTCTAGAACGTTGATATGAAGTAAGGTCTCTGAATCGTTCCACGTGCCTTGGACGGTCCGGCCCGCAAAATGCCCCCCCCCACCCGAGGCGGGAGGCGTCCGTGGTCACCGTGGCGAGAGGGGGAGAAGGACAAAATGGGCGGCCTCCGTGGAGATCTGGGGAGTAAAGCCACCACAGGAGGGACCGCTTGCAAGCCTTGCTGATCGCAATGGGATGATGCATAGGGAGAGCAAGGTAAGACCATTGTACTAAGAGAGTCCACTGGAGGATGCGCATATTGAGCCTGGCAAGAGGAAGAAGTGCTATAGCAGATGCCATGGACCCTAGAGCCCTCAGGACCAACTCCGCCGGAACAGAACTTGAGTGGAGAATGGCCCGCACCTGGAGCTGCAGATTTTGAACTCTGTCCGCAGTGAGGAAGGCTTTTAAACTCCTTGTGTCTAACCTGGCCCCTATAAAATCTAAGAGCTGTGTGGGCGCCAGGTTGGATTTCTTTGTATTTATTGTAATGCCCAGAATGGGAGCAAGATGGAGAAAGGAGTCTCACGCCAATAGTAGTAGATGCCTTGTTGGGGCGGTAAGGAGCCAGTCGTCCAGGTAGGGGAAGACCTGCACCCCCTGAAGCCTCAGGTGGGCCGCTACCACTGCTAATACTTTGGTGAACACCCTGGGGGCTGTGGTGAGACCAAAGGGAAGGACCCGGAACTGGTAGTGACTGGCTCCCAGCCGGAAGCGGAGGAACCTCCTGGAGCGCCTGTCCATCAGGATGTGGTAGTACGCATCTTTGAGGTCTATAGAACACATCCAGTGATTTTCTCCCAGAAGGGGGAGAATAGATTGCAGAGT
The DNA here is from genome assembly GCF_019279795.1 of Protopterus annectens. NCBI lineage: Eukaryota > Metazoa > Chordata > Ceratodontiformes > Protopteridae > Protopterus > Protopterus annectens. Next base: position 1,377,626,728 of record NC_056728.1, on the reverse strand, counting down.
GACCATTCGGAATTTTTCCTTGGGGACTGCCAGGTTCAACAGAGAAAGGTCTAAAATTGGTCTTAGATCCCCCGTCTTTTTTGGCACTAAAAAGAACCTGGAGTAGAACCCTGATCCGATCTGGTCTGGGGGGACGGACTGGATGGCTCTTTTCTTTAGCAGATGGCCAATTTCTGCCAAAGCGGCCTCCCGTTGACCGAGTGGAACGTCTGGGAGGGACTTCAACTTTGGTAAGTGACGAAAAGGGATGTGGTATCCTCTGGATATGATCTGGAGAACCCAGCGGTCTGATGTTATGGACTCCCATGCCGCTAGGTGCTCCGAAAAACGTCCCCGACTGCCTCCAGAGTGGAGCAGCCGGGCAACCCCTCAGGGTTGCTGCGCGGGCCGTTCAGAGAAGGGTTCTCTGGACCCGAAGTTCCTGGGAGCCCCTCTGCCTCTAGGGCGGCGTCCTCTCTGTCCTCCTCTGCCACGGAAGGACTGGTTGTCCGGAGCAGGCTGGGATTGCTGCGACTTCCGGAACCACATCTTCTTCTGACCCTTTTGGTTCCTAGAATAGGGCCTCTGGGGTGCAGAGAAGCGGATTCCGACGGCAGACAGCGTCTTCCCGTCCTTCTCGTTCTGGGTCAAAGTGTCGCGAATGGTTTTGCCAAAGAGGGCAGAACCATCAAAGGGGGCGTTCGCAAATGACGCTTTGAAGGGCTCAGAGAAATCGCAATGACGGAGCCAGGCCTGACGTCTAGTGACTAGACCTGCCCCCCGCGGCTCTAGCGGCGCCTTCCATAGCATGGGAGAGTAGCCGCATAGAGGTATTGGTAACTGATCTAAGAGTGGCCATGCGGGTGGAATGCAGCACTTTGTCCTCCTCCGACATGGACTCTGGGGGAGATGCAGCGTATTCTTTAATGAGATCTCGCTGCATCCTAATAACGTGTGCCAGGTAGTTCAGCGCCCTTACCGAGAAGGTCGCCGAACTAAACATCCGCTTCCCCAAGCGGTCCATCATCCGAGACTCCTTGCTCGGGGGATGGACTGAGGGACTCTCCTGGGCAAGTTCCCTCTTGGTAGCCGCCACCGTCAACATGGCATCTACCGGAGGCCCCTTACTCCAATGGGCACGGTCAGACGGTGGGCTGAGGATCCTGTCGGGCCTCTTAGGGATTGGCTCCACGGTGTCCGGTTCCTTCCACGCCCTGGTGGTAATGAGGTCTACCAGGGGGTCGGCAGGAGGGGACACCCAAGAGGTAGACGGGCCCGCTTCAAATGCCTCCAAGAACACGGACTCGTCCGAGGAAGACTTGGGGGCAGACCACCCCCCCCCCTTATACGGAGCATTTCCATGATGTCTCCAAATGAGACATCCTCGGGGGGGTGACCGTGGGGAGCCTTCCCCTTCCTCCAAATCCATGTCCTCCGTGAGAGACTCGGGAGTCAATGTGCCTCCTTTGCGAATGCTTGCGAGGAACATCCTCTGGGGGGCTCAGAGGACTCCTCGCAAGCAGCAACCTGTTCCAGGGGAACAGCTTGGGGCATGGAAGCGGGCTGTCCCAAGGGCCGGATGGTGGAAGCCTGACCCAGTGCAGAGGGAGCGGGGCGGAGCGAAACAAGTGCCGGGGGTCCGGAGACCCTCAACAGGGCCCTCTCCACTACATCAAACGCCGAAGGGGAGCCGACCTCGACCAAAGGATCCGACAATCGGCTCCCCCTCGGATCCGAAGAGTGAATCGGAGCCGACGCCGAAGCGCTCGGATCCGAAGAGACAGTGCGCTCCGACACAGACGGCGCCGAAGGAGCACTGATCCCCCCGGATCCGAGGCTCGGATCCAGGCTCCGAGAGGTTGGATCCGATGCAGTCAAGGGCAGGGTCGGATCCGAAGTACCAAGTACTATCAGCGCCGACCCACCCCCGGCTCCGAAGCTGCTCGGCTCCAACTGCTTCGAACCCGGGTAGCGGGTCGGAGAAGGAGCAATCGGCTTGAAAAAGGGGGTCGAGCTCCCCCCCAGAGGGGAGGCAAGAGCACTCCCATCTGCATCTGGGCCTGGATGAACCTTCTCATCATCCGGTCCAGATCAGCATCCGAAAGGCTGTACGTAGATCTCGACGAGGCTACCGAGGTAGGCCTTGAGTGCCTCCTCGATAGCCTCGACGGAGATCGGGTCTCCTCCTCCTCAGGTCCCGGTGAAAAACACACTGGAGACCGGAGCCGAGGAGGAGGAGATCCAGCCGACAATGGAGCCGGGGGAGAAGCCCGCTTGGCTGGCGGGGCCGAAACAGAGGTCTCGGCTCGCCGCTTATGGTGCTTCTCCCTCCGGTCCCTTTTTCTAGCATCCCTCTCCTCCAAACCAGAAGCGGGAGGTTGAGTCCCAGGAGGAGGAGGGGGAGCCGGAGAGGGAATAACCGTGGGGACGGTTACCCCCGAAGGAGCGGAGGTCGGAGCCGAGTCCGGCGGTAAAAGGCCCGCCAAAACAAGCTTGGACCTCCGCTCCTTCAATGCCCTGGGGTTGAACCCTGCACAAATGGAGCATCCAGATGTGAGGTGTTCAACCCCCAGGCATCTAACACACCGAGTGTGGCCATCAGCTGGGGAAAGCTTATGGCCACACTCGGAGCACTTTGAAAAAATAGCCTTGGGCTGCTCAGACATCCCAAGCTAACAAACAACAGTTACTAACTAAGGTAAGTAACTAAAACAAACAAAATCACTCACAGGCCCAACACACACACTACGCTACCAGCGAGGGGAGGGATATAAATTTTAGATTAAACTCTAAAAAAAGTAATAATACACAAAGGGAAACCTACACTTTCATACAAATAAACCAAAAAATTATTTAAATTTTACAATTTAAAAGCTGAAAACTATCACTTAGCTGGAGAGCTGGAAAAACAATCTGGTCACCATGCGCGGCAAACGAGATCTGAGGTCATGAGGGTAGAGCAGGGTATTATGGGTGAGGGGAGGAGCTGAGAGCTTGGATCCATAGCTGGTAAACCATGCCAGTTCGGATCCGATATCGGATCCATAACCCACAGGTTGCAGACAAATGAATCTCCTACTTCAGATCTGTAGTTTTATTGGCCATTTTGGGTCAATTCCAAACTCCTTGAACTCCCTCTCTTAAAACCCTCTTTTGAGCATTTTTGCGCATAGCGCAACATCGGGCAGCGCCGCCTAATTGGGTTTAAACTATTCCTGGCTCCACAAAGTCTGCTCTTCACTTTTTCCCTTAGAACTGCTCTAGCTCTCTAATTAAACACCATATTCTCATTCTAAGGCCCCTCACTGGTCTAAATAAGTAATCTTACAAGTTAGCACTAATAAACCATAAGCACTACTTACTCTTATACTCTCTATGATTACCTTGTCCCCTATTGGTCCGTTTAATTCAGTTCCCTATATTACCCTAGCATGTCCAAAGGTCAGTCAATGGTTTCCTCTCCAGTCCAGCTGGTGAATCTGGGAATTTTGAGGCAATGTTACACCTGTCTTATGTACACGGACAACCCTCTCCTCCTCCAAACAGGTTCAAATATATGTGAGAGATGCAACCATACAGCCAAACTGGAGGCTGAGCTCTCTCATCTCAAAACTGGTGTAACCAGTCAGAAGGAGAAGGTAACCTCACACAACACAATTCCAGTATCACATAGTCCCACCACGACAGCATACCAAACACATAAAAACACAAAAACATACTCGGAGGCTCTAAATAAAAATCTCCCTAAGCAACAGAGACCTCCAAAGCAGACATCCAAGCAAACGCTACCCCAAAACAAAACATGTACAACACATAGCACACACAGTCAGTGTGCCAAGCAGTCACAGCCCTTAAGGCTGAATAACACACCTGATACTCTTGTAATAGGTGACTCTATTGTCAGACACACTGACGTCCCGCTCACCAGGCTGAATAAAGAGAAGGTCACAATGAGCTGCCTGTCGGGCACTAGGATCCGCCACATAATGCAAGCACTCAGGTCACTCCAAAGCAAATACAAATATGACTCAGTCATTGTACATGCTGGCGTGAATGACCTGAGATGTACCTCCCTCGACTACATGAAAAGAGACATAGAGGAGCTCTCTGATCATGTAGCCCAGGCCGGTATGACCCTGACCTTGAGCAGCATCTTACCCTCACCTAAAATGATGCCACAGTATAAAGACAAAATGATCGATTTTAACAACTGGCTAAAATGTTGGTGTCATTCAAAGGGGATCCAGTGTCTGTCAGCCTGGGATGACATGCTCGACAAGCCACGTTGCATCGCTAGGGACGGCTTGCACCTGTCACCCCTGGGCTTTTGGATATTGGCAAAGGCTCTTGCCACCCCCATAGTGCCTTTTTTAGGCAAGGCTCAAAAATCAAACCCACCTCCATAGACAGCACAAGGAATAAGAAACTAAGGGTAATGCTGCTAAACGCCAGAAGTCTTAACCTCAAGATGCACACACTCGAAGCTCTCCTCAGTATGGAGAACATCGATATCTGTGCAGTGACAGAAACCTGGTTCAAGGCTCCAGAGAGCACCCCAGCACTACCAGGTTATACCTCATATCATGCTTTTCGGCCCCAAAACCAGGACCGAACCACAAAGGGAGGGGGAGTTTCCATATTTATTAAGGATATCCACACCTCCAGGTTAGTGGCATTGCACGAACTATCGGAGACCATCCATGTGCAACTGACAGTGGGGCAAGACTGCTTTTCAGTTTATAGTATCCTACAGACCACCCTCTCAAAGTCAGGAATTCCACTCTGCTTTCCTGAAAACATTGGAGAACATGAAGATCTCTCCGAACACCATTATATTGGGTGACTTCAACTACCCAAACATAGACTGGGAGCATTACTCAAGCCCCAGCACCTTAGCCCAAAGGTTCCTGGAATTTATAAACTCAAATGCTATGGAACAACTAGTCACCACTCCCACAAGAGGGGATAACATACTAGACCTGATCATTACCAACATGGGGACTCTATGCTCCATACCAGAAGTATATCCCTCATTGGTAAGATCAGACCATAAATTAATTTCAGTGGATATCCACATCCCGACCCCACCCCCAGCCCAGAAAACCACAGTGAAAAACTTCTCAAAAGCAAACTTCACACTTCTCAAAACCGAAGTGGAATCCTTCAAGGCCCCAGGGCCAGTGGAAAATACGGCCCAAACTGCAGAATCCTATATAAACGCATTCTACGGACATCTCCAGGAATGCATGGATCATGCTATCCCAAACAAAATCAAGACCCAATCATCCAAAGGCAGGCGTCCAGTCTGGTGGACCCCAGCCATAAATAAAACTGTACAACAGAAGGAGGAAGCTACTACATGATAGAGCAAAATTCCTAAAAGGGAAGGCATCTCTGATCAGTACTAGCAAAAAATTACGATCCCTCATAAAATCCTCCAAGGCCAGCTTTGAGAGAAAAATTGCTCGGGACACTAAAGACAATCATAAGGCTTTTTTCAGTTATGTTAGGAACCTGGGATGCAACTCCCAGACTTGTTCTGAGTTGATTCTAAACGACAAAAAATACACTGAACCCACAGACATCGCCAATATCCTGGCAGACAAGTTCAGTGCAAACTTCTCCACCCCCTCCCCCCCAAAAGAGCTAGTATCTATCCCGGCAGAGTGCAGCCTCCCAAACATCTCTGATGCTCAGGTGAAGGCCGCCCTCTCCAAAGCAAAAAACACTGCTTCCATGGGACCAGATGGCGTCCCGGGTTGTGTCCTACATGAACTCCAAGAAGAACTAATCCCTCAAGTAAAACTGCTGTACAATCTTAGCCTCACTACATGATATGTGCCCAAAGAATGGCGTACAGCAACAGTGGTCCCACTCCACAAAGGTGGCGCCTCTACAGACCCTGGTAACTATCGCCCCATAAGCCTGACTAGCCTGGTCTGCAAGGCTATGGAGAGGATCATCATGGAACTCATAAACAAAGACATTGGGGACCTACAGACACTAGATCCTACCCAATTTGGCTTTGTCAAGGGAAGATCCTGCCTTTTGAACCTGGCTGACTTCTTCGAAACAGTCACCAAGGCCATAGATGAAGGGAAGGTAGTCCATACAGCTTATCTGGACCTCGCAAAGGCATTTGACACAATACCCCACTCGGGCATCATAGATGAGCTATCCAGCCTAAGTATAACCCCCTATGTCACAAGATGGGTCACAAACTGGCTCAAAGACAGAACTCACAGAGTCAGAGTTGCTGGAGCCATGTCAGACTCTAAACCGGTCACAAGTGGCATCCCACAAGGTTCTGTCCTGGGACCTCTCCTGTTCGGTATTTACTTTTCTGAGGTACAGGCCAACGTGGGAGGACTATGGCTCACCAAGTTCGCAGATGACTGCAAACTGGGCACCGTAATCGACTCTCCAGCTGACACAAACATCCTTCATAAAGGTCTCACAGAGACGGAAAACTGGTGCCAGAGCCATGGCCTAAAGCTAAATGCCAAAAAGTGTATAGTCATACCCTTTGGCAAAAACAATGTGCCCACAAATTACCACATAGGTGGTAACCCATTAAGTACAGAGAAAGTAATTAGGGATCTGGGGAGCCAAGTTGATAGCAATCTCTCCTTTGACAACCACATTGCCAAAGTGGTTAGAAAGACCTTCTACATAGCCCACCTCATCATGAAAGGATTCACATGTAGATCAAGAGAGGTAATCGTGCCCCTTTATTCATCCCTCATCAGGCCCATCATAGAGTACAATGCCCCCTTTGGGTTGTACCTTACCCGACACCTGCAGCAATTAGAAAGACCCCAAAAGTACCTCACCAGGAGGATCAAGGGACTCAAACAGATGCCATATGCTGCTGGTTAAAAAAAAACTCCAGCTCTTCTCAGTTGCATACCGCCTACTTCGAGGCGATCTATGCCTGACATATAAAGCTATGTCCAACCCAGAATTAATGGACATGCTCCAACTCAGAAAATCTAAATCCCTTAGAGCCACACGCTCGAGGGACTTGAACATCAGCACAGAAATAAATAGAACATGCTGGAGGGAGAGATTCATAACCCAGAGGCTCCCTTCGCTCTGGAATAGAATTCCAATTCATGTTAGGCAGAGCACCTCACTGACTCTCTTCAAGAGGAATCTTGATGAGTGGATGGGGGATCGTAGGTTTGTCCCGGGGATTACTTCAGTGTCACTATTAGACAGAGGCACAGTAAACTAAACTTTAAAATGGGCACAGTAAACTCAAATCATGGGGTGGCATAAGCCAAACACAATCGGGCTAGGCTTATAAATGCCCCAGGGCAGATAGCCTGGTATGAACCTATAAATTATAAACCAACTGATTAACAGACAGTCATAGGCATACATTCTTACATCTCAACAGCTTACTACAAAATGGCAGTCAAGCTCACGTGCTCAGTATTTAAACACTTGTCCAAGCCCCTGGATAGCTTCTTAAAGGTACATACACACACACTGATCTACAGTACCCATATCTCCTTGCAAACATACCTGGAGAAAACCTCACTAACAGTTTTTGTTGGAGGCAAGTAATTCTATCTCTGGCTTTCCTCATCTTCTGGTTAGGTCCTGGAAAACAACTGGATTCAGTCTCTTCTCAGAGGTGAACATCTTTATTTTGCGTAACTGGACTGCTACCATTTTCAGGTCTGAGGCAATGAAGATAAAGACACATATGAAGAGCTATGTCACAAGATGTCACCAAATCTGCATACTTGGCAAGAGTGGCCCTCCCTTTTGTGTTTACATGCTATATAACTGTGCTGCTAAATGTAATTATCTCCAGGGTTCCTGGCTGCCAGATTGTTCACAAAATATTTACGGCTACAATAAGAACTTACATTTCCCTCCACATGATATGCCTTCTGATTATGTCTCCGTTCCAGATGCTCGTTACCTTGAAGCAGCCTAGTGTGGCCGCTGCCAGTCTGGATCAAAGACAATTAAGGTCAGTGTTTGTGCTTTCTACATCTTTTATTGCTGGGCTCCACATATGAATTATTCTTTGATGGAGGAGATCAAAGGAAAATTTTATTTAGTGGAAGCTTGTGCTATTCTAACAGGTTTTTCAGGTGCTAATGAACTTTCCTAAAGTGTGCTCTGTCCAAAGGGACCATGAGGACAGAAACCAACATATAGCTCAAATTTGTCAGAAATACTTGAGAAGACAACATCTTCCTCAAGATAAGGTTTCCAAAGAAGCATGTCAATTGCATAACCTTGTCCTCTGGAAAGAAATGTTCTTCTCTACTCTGGGTCCAAGAAGGCTCTCATGAAAAGCCTAGCCCTTCCTTATGTTCATGGAACTCCCAAGTTGGAGAGATAATAGACTGTGCATTCTTTGGATCTCTGCATCTCACCTCTAGAGGAGGCATGGATTAGGCAGTCATCCAAAGGTAGATATAGACCCCAGGGTCTTGAATTAGCCAAGTAACAGTAGAATGCATCTGGTAAATACTTTGGGTGCTGTGGACAGACCAAAAGGCAAGTAAGTAAACTGAAGTACAGGAGCTCAATTCTGAACCTCAAGAACTGCATGCACTCACTACTGATGGACACATGCAAGGGGTCATCCTTTAGGTCATCATAAGGAAAGCCTGAGATTAAAGGAGAAAGTACAGTTGTGTACACTTACCATAAATGGTAGATGTTTGAGTGTATTCACTGTTGCAGTCATCACATTTGGGTTATCCCTGCCAAGGTAGCCCTTGGCCGACCTGAATACCAGAAACTTAGTATTTCTGCGTCGGTTGCTGTCACTTGAGGACTGACATCAGGTCAACAGTGGTATAAAGGAAGGCATCTGACGCCATTAGATCAGTTTTTTCTTGTCCTAATTTGTCAGGAGCCCCCAAAGTAGGAGGCCAGGCTCTGGTGGAAGAACCCCACCAGTGGAAAATAAATACTAATATGTCCCTTGTAAGGAAGCGAGAACAACAAGGGGAAATATAAAAAGGAAGAAAAAAGAAAAGAGAAAGGGGGATGGAGGGAGGGAAACCAGGACTGCAACAGTGAATACACTCGAACATCTACATTTATGGTAAGCGTACACAACTGTACTATGTTCTTTGTGTTTCACTGTTGCAGTCATCATATTTGGGTAGATTCCCAAAGCTGAGGAAATGGGTGGAGGCAGTCTAGGAAGCTAGGGGCTGGCTAGCATGCAAAGCAAGACTGCAGAGGCAAACCCTGCCCTAGATTTGGAGAAGAGAGGCAGGTGGTAATGTTTGGTAAAAGTATGAGCAGATGTCCAGGTGGCAGCCTCCAGGATGTCCCTGGTGGGGACTCCTCTGAGGAAAGCTGCAGGGTAGGAGGCTGCTCTGGAGTGTGTCCTGACCCCCTTGGGAAGAGGCTTGCCATGCTGTTCATAGCAGAAATGGATGCAGTGTGCTATCCATTTGGAAATGGTTTGCTTGGAAATGGCTTTGCCTTCTGCCCCCCACAAAGCAAAGCTAATCAGCAATTGATCAGACTTTTTGAAGGGGTTTAGCCCTGTCCAGATAGTATCTGAGCCGTCTGTGCACATCGAGAGAGTGTGCAGAATCCTTTCTCCTTGTTTTGTGGGTTAGGAAAGAAGGTGGGTAAATGGATGGATTGGTTGAGAGCCACACTGGACACCACCTTGGGCATGAAGGATGGCTTAGTTCTGAGGGATATCCTGTTTGCATGGAAGATGAAGGGTTCTTCCACCACTATGAATGCTTGCAGCCCAGAGACTCTTCCGGTTGAAGTGATGGCGAGGAGGAAGGCTGTCTTCCAGGAGAGAAATTTTAGCTCTGCAGAGGAAGCTGGTTCGAAAGGGGGGAGGGTGAGCTTTTCCAAGACAAAGTTAAGGTCTCAAAGCTGGTGTTGGTGCCCTTCTGGGGGGCATCAAGTTGGCATCCCCTGATAATAAGCCCTAATGAGGAACTGTTTAATCAGACGGTGTGAAAACAGAGGCTGCTCAGTGGGAAAATAAGCAGAAATAGCAGAGGCATGAATTTTTATAGAGAAGGAGAGACCACTGTGTAGTAGGTCAGCTAAGTAATCCAGGATGAAAGGGATGGAGAGCTCTGATGTATCCCCCCTTAGCCTGGATCCAGATGCAGGACCGTTTCCATTTATCTGCATAAGACTTTCTCATGCTAGGGCATCTAGCTTCTCGAATAACATCCAGAACCTGTTTACTGAGGATGGCAGACTGGTCAGGGGTTAGGGTACAAACCAAGCTGTCAAATTGGCGAGTGTCTGCAATTGGGGGTGCATGAATTCCCCTTCCCTCTGGGTTAGGAGATTTGGAATCTTGAGGAAGATTCCATGGAAGCAGTGGGGAAAGGGTGCAAAGCAAGGGGTATCAGGGCTGTCTGGGCCAGTCTGGGGCTATGAGAATGATCCTTGGCTTTTCCTCCCTTACTTTGAGCAGTACCCTGGGAATGAAAGGTAAGGGAGGAAAGGCATAGACCGAGAGGTTTACCCAGGGGAAGGACAGAGCATCCACTTTCCAAGCCTTGCAGTGATGTTTCCTGGTGCAGAATTTGCTGAGCTGATGGTTGGTGTGGGAGGCAAAGAGGTCAACCTCCGGGGTTCCCCACTTCTGAGTTATTAGGAAGAATGAGTTTCTGTTGAGTTGCCACTCATGGGGGTCCAAGATTTTTCTACTTAATTGGTCTGCCATGGAGTTGAGAGAGCCTGGCAGGTATTGTGCTAACAGGTCTATCTGCATGGAAGAGGCAGTGGACCAAAGGGTCATGGCCAGCCTGCACAGTGGGTAAGAGTGAGTCCCTCCCTGCTTGTTGATGTACCACATCACAGTGGTGTTGTCTGTTTTGATCAGGAGAACTCCTGGAGAGAGGAGGGGTTTGAAAGCTATCAAAGTCTGCTGCACAGCCATCATATCTTTTTGACTGATGTGCAGGGTGAGTTGCTGGGGGTTCCAGTGGCCCTGTATGCACTTGCAGTCCAGGTGTGCACCCCAAGTATAGTCTGATGCATTCGTGGTGAGGGTCTGGGCAGCGGAGAACTGAAAGTGTTGAGATCCTGCCCTGAAACGGAGATATTTTCTGCAGGACTCCCTGATAGGAATGTGGAGGTAGGCTTCTTTCAGGTCCAGGGTGGCTAGCCAGGCATCCTTGGACAGCATTGGTAGCAGCTGCTGGAGGGTGAGCATTTTGAATTTTGGGATCACCAAAAACGTGTTTAGAAACGATAGATCGAGGATGGGGAGCCAGGTGCCCTCTTTTCTGGGCATCAGGAAAAGTCTGGAATAGAAGCTTTGGCCTATCTGCTCTACTGCCCCCAAGGAAAGCAGGGAATTGATTTGCTTTAGAAGCTCTGCCCACTGATTTGGTGGTAGATCTGGGAAACTTTTTGGGGTTAGAAGGGTGTGGAAGGAGAATTTGTACCCCTGAGACATAATGTGCAGAACCCATTGATCCTTGGTAATGGTGGCTCAGGTGCTTGAGTGAAAGGAGAGTTTTCCTCCTAAGGGTATGTGAAGGTGGGCAGAGGCGAGGTTGGGAAGGGGCGAGTCATTGTGAGTTCTTACCATAAGGAGATGGCTTACAACTCCCTGGTTTTGAAGTGGAGGTAGTCCACTGCTCAGATCTCTGCAACCCCTGGAGCTGCTGTCTGGGGGGGTCTGTTTCCACAGGGCCTAGGTTGGCCCTGTCTACTTGGAGCAGGAAAGGACCAGTGTTTGGATGGAAAATGCCTGCTGAACCTAGGGGGCTGGATCTGTAAGAAATCTTTAACAGTCTGCACAGATTTTGCTTTTCCTTCCATCTTTTTTAAGACCTTCTGCTTTAGTGCCAAATAAGTTATCTTTGTGCAAGGGTGCATGCAACAATTTTGATTTGACATGGTCTGACAGGAGTTGTTCCTTAAGCCATGCATGTCTTCTAATTACAGATCCAGTGACTGCTGCTCTGTAAGAAGTTTCTAGGGCGTCAAAACCACAGTGCAAAGTGTGTTTAGTCACTTGAGCAGCAGAATGCATTAAATCCGGTAAATCTTTATATTCTGCCCATGCAGGAAAGGAGGAATTTTTTGTTTAAGGTGTTCCAAGGTATGCTTGCTAATACTTAAGCATATGGAACTGAAAATTTAGTGTCCTGACAGCAACAGTAGCTGAGGTGTATACCTTTTTACTCCATCTGTCGAGTGCTTGGGAATCCTTGTCTGAGGGGGTGGAATTCTTAGCTGGGGTTGCTTTAATTCCTTTAGGTCCTTGAGTAATGACCTCAGGGTCAGCTGTTGGATTTTTAAAAAGATATTTGTGCGAGTCAGGGACTCTGTAGTACCTATCTGGTTTTCTGGGAGCTGGAGGGAGAGTGTTTGGAGTCAGGCTGGATTCAAGGAAGACATCATCCACCACATCCAGGACTGGGGGGATGGCTAAGGGTCTGGTGTTGTGGAAGATCCAGGAACTCTCTGAGTCTTTTTTTTAGACTGTGGGTAGTCTTGACTCTCCCAGTGGAAAAGTTCCCTTAAGATATGCAAGGTTTCCCCAAAGGAAAAATCCTCTGGGGGAGAGGCTGAAGGTATGGATTCCTCTGCATCAGAATCCTCATATGTGGAGAGAGGCTGCATGTCTTCATTGATGCATCAGATTCATCTGACTCTTGCTCAGATAAAACTACTGGAGACAGATCTCTCTTCCTTTATGAGGGAGTGGCTTGGCTTCCCCTAATCAGCATGATAAGGTCTTCTGACATTTTAAGCATTTGAGACTAAAGCAAGGAAGCAGTCGCCTGAGAATGGGTAGTCGGTTTCTTGGGTGTGGTTCGACCCCAGGGCCTAAGGAACTCGGTTGCTTTCGAAAGAACGGTAGCCGTGAAAGAAGGCGTCGGTCTATGTCAAGATTTGGTATTGCGAAGGACTTCCTCAGAAACTGGTGCCTGCACAGCAGCTCCGGACCCATTCAAGGTAGAGACGACTGCGGGATCCTTAGTTGAAGAAGAGTTCTGAGGCATACCGGACTCTGAAAGGGTCTCGGTAGCGGCCTATGAATTAACTGAAGCGGGCATCAGGGGCTGGAAAGTTGCCTCATTGAGTTCCTGAGGACTGACGACCAACTTAATGGAAGCATCGTTGGAAAGTCTGGACTTGTGCAGTCTGTCGCTGTCTTTATCTTTACATTTTTTCGGAAGATCTGCTGTCGGATGGCTTAACGAAGCCATATCAGAATTCGAGGACTGTAAATGGAAATATCTGGCTACAATAAGGGCCCAACAACAAATAGTTCTGGCGTTAAACAAAGCACAGAAGCGCAAACGAGGGACATTGTGGTCTGGGCCTAGACAAGTGGCGCAGTAAGAGTGGAAGTCTCAGTGTGCTATTTGCTTTCCACAGGCGAGACAATTATTAACTTTTTTTGACGTCGGTTAGTGCAAGAAAAAAGGATCTCCAACGGGGTACTTAGCTTTCGAAGATTTCAACTTCAATTTGGAAATGAAACTCAGGTAGTGGCCGACTGGCACTCGTGCAAACTGCTTCTGCTTCGGGCTCCACAGCAAAAAAGCCTGATGTAATGGCGTCGGATGCCTTCCTTTATACCACTGACAACCTGACGTCAGTCCTCAAGCAACAGCAACCAACGCAGAAATACTAAGTATCTGGTATTCAGGCTGGCCGAGGGCTACCCTGGCAGGGAATAACCCAAATGTGATGACTCAACAGTGAAACACGAAGAACATCCAGCAATTAGCATTTTAAAATTGGGAACTCTCACAGGGTCCGGTATAGGCTTCTATGGGCCATCTCTGTTTGGAGCTAGACAAATACTGGAGTAGAATTTCTTTTCCTTCTTCTTGCAGGGGATGTATGAAAAAAAAGCTGTGTTAAAACAAGTTTTGCTAGTTTGCCCAGGTCTAAGGGATGGCGGGCATTCCCAAGATGGGACTGAAAGCCTTAAATTCTATCTTGTAATCTGATCTCTTTCACCTAATTGTTTGCAGTTACAGAAAATCAACAAACTTCGAAAGGAGAAAGCGGCCCTTCCAAGAGGTGGGGTTGAGGTGGAAAACGAGGGGCAAGAGATGTAGGAAGGCAGCGGGGACCAAGGACAGTCAGTACAGCTCACTTGTGTTTTGATGGGGATATTCCTGCCCTTCTACCTTGTATCACTCTTGCTTTTTCTAAAATGTGTTTTTTGCTTAAGCTGATCTGTTTCATAGTACAGGTTCTACTGCATCTGGGGATGAACATATTTATGGACTATCGATGCATAACAGATTCCATGACCTTGCACTTCTCTAACTTCTTGAAAATCTTGCAAGAAGGGAGACCAAACAGTTGTTGTCTATTCAGCATTAAGCAACTTCCCCCTGACATTTATTTTATTTTGTTGACCAGGGATGTTCGACTTGGTGTAGAAATCCTTTTCAGTGTGAGGGCCATGGAGAAAAGCTCCACTGATATAACTTCCACTTCAAGAGATCAATACGAGTTCAAACAATTGCTGAATGATTAAGTTCTACTGAATAAAAGAAGCTCTTAACTCAAAACATTGTTTGCTGTTTGCATTTTTGAAGCCATGTTTTAAAGAATGTTTACACATCCAAGACACTGCTTTATTGTTGTTGTTTCCACTGACACAATGTAAACTGACACAGAAGTCAAACATTAGTGTCATCTTTGACAGTGAGCTATTAGAAAATTATAAACAGAAGCATATCTGGACTGGGTCATATTACATAAATGCATATTAAATAAAATATATTCACACTGGTACAATACATGCACACTGCTACCATCACATCATGTTGAAATGAAATATATATACACATTTGTAGTGGAACAACTGTAAACGTGATTATACATGAGTGTGCATGTATTAAAGTGGGAGTTAAGACAAGATATTCATGTTGCATTAGAGTACTGTACCCATTACGGGGCACAGTAAATTATAGGCATAACAATGTTACTGTGGACCTTAGTGTCAAGAAGTGCTAGTCTGAGAGTAAAAAGTAGCAGTAGGTACAAGTTACTTAGACTATATACACTTTACACACAACTAAGTCTTCAGTGTTTATTACTAAGGACCAAATATTCTTAATCTTCTGGTAGAGCCTGAATCCTAAGACATGCATACCTTCTAATTACTGTGCCAGTAGTTGCACCCCTACTGCAGGTCTCAGGGACATCAGGTCCCATTTCATTAAATACTTACCCACTTTAGAAGCTGGATGGGTGAACCCTGTAATTCTCTTTCATGATTCCATCTTTTGTCCCAGTGGTCTTGTCCTTAAGTCGTCCAAAACTATCCTCTTAATATTTTATGAAGTGGGATTAGTTGTTAATTGCTCTAAAAGCCAGTGTAGGTAAAATATACACTTTGATATATTTTATAGCAAAGACCCTGCTCTTTTTGATGTTAGGAAGAGTACTAAGACCTGGAGTGAACTTTGACAGTGATGTACCATATTTCCCCGAAAATAAGACCATGTCTTATACTCTTCCCCCGCCGAAATATGCATTAGGGCTTATTATCAGGGGATGCCTTATTTAACCCCCCCACAACAATCTACATTTATTCACGTACAAAAATCGACATTTATTCATGTACACAAACTGACATTTATTTGGCATTTTTCTGTTACTGGACAACAGTTCGAAGTAACGCGTTAACAGCGGTGTAAGAATTCTACATAAACAGTGCAACAAACATTTCAACTTCAGAATATCTACACCTTGTCTTTCACAGTGCAATATTTCATGCTTAACTGAAAGTGCAGAAAAATCTCAATACATGTGTATTGCAGGAGGGGAATAAAAGCAGAAGCAATCCATTCTGTTGCCCTGCTAATGGAAAAGTTATTCAAATACAGTCATGTCATCTTCTTCTGGAGCAATGTCATAAGCCTCTAACCCCTGAATTCTGGCCTGAATTTCTTGCGACTCCATTTCCTGTAGAACCATTGGCCCCAATCTGTCATGCCTAGCAATAGCGCTCCCCTTAAACGAGGACTGCTTGTCCAAGTAGCCTGCTCGTAGTGCATTGGCAACACAGCTGTCAGTGATTTTATCCCATGAATTTTTCACCCAAGTCACGACCTCTTGCAGGCTAGGCTTCACAAAGTTTCCATGCTGATTTCTCTACATTCTATTTTCAATGTAGCCATTGAGCTCCATGCGCAAATGGTCCTTGAATGGCTTGTTTATTGCAATATCAAGAGTCTGGAGATAGGCAGTCATTCCTGCGGGAATCATTATTTGATCTATTCTTCTCCGTGCAAGGAATTTCTTCATGTCTTTAGCATGGTGAGTGCTGACTGAATCCCAGACTAGCAGACCTCTTTCGCCACCTCGCAATACAAGTGGCAGCATTACATCGACCCCCTTCCTTATAACTGCTTGTGTGCACCAGGCTTTTTCAGTTTCAAGAATGTAAATGCCTGAAACATGTTCAATCTCATCATTCTTGCCCTTACTAATGATTAGAGGTGGGGTTTTCTTTCCATCTAGATGAACTGCCAAAATACAAGTAACACGTGTACTCTCGTAAACAGTGGAGGGAATATAGATTGACAAGGCACCCCTCTGATCAATTGTTGTTTGAGATCTTTTGCCCATAAACACTGCAGTTTCATCCATAGCAATCATGTTGGAGAGTTGGTATTTAGAAAAGTCGATGCCATTAACAAAGGACTTGAACGCAAGTGTACGTTTAATAACTTCAGTATCTTCCAGCTTGAACAGTGTTGTTGATTTTCTTAGAGACAGCTCATATCGCTGAAGGAAGCCATCCAGCCAATGTTGTGATGCTTTGAATTCTTCTGGGGATATTTCTAAATGTGGTGCCACTGCAAGGGCAAATGCTTGAATATCAGCCCTGCGCACAACCAAAGCCTTTGCTCTCCTGTTAGCAACCCATTCACAGATGATGTCTTCCAGCTCAGGAAATAACGGTTGCCGACCTGGGCCACACTTGCACTTCTTAGCATTTCCCTCATCGGCCTGTTGACTGGGGTTATCGTATGCTGCACGCCATTTTCAAACCATTGGGATATTTAACTTATTCTCTTTGCAGAAAGCCGTCAAATTCTTTGCCCCAGAGTCCTCCATGATTCCTTTCTTGTACTCGACGGCATACCTCTTTCTTTTTGCACTCGTCTTGTCTTGGGGGGGGGGTTAATTGAAGACTTACGAGACCAGAGTGGCAACACAAAATGGCGACAGTTAAGAAGGCACAACCACAGACGGTCGTTATCAAGTGCACGCACCTTATGCACATTGTCTGTACTTTGACCAATCAAAGTACATCTGCCAGTGTTTATGGGCCAAGGATCTTAACTGTCAAGTGTGAGTGATGATTAGGGTTACAGTAAGAATCGTGGAGGAATCCCAGGGAAAGAATCTTATGACTTTCTGCAAAGGGAAGAAGCTGCGTGTCCGAATGGTCCGAAAATGGCAAGCAGAGTACGACAGTCTTAGTCAACGGGTGTCAATAATATTATTTTATAATTCAACACGTCCATCATGTTTTGTTGACAATCTTAACTGAGGCTTATTTTTTGGGTAGGGCTTATATCATGACCACCCTGGAAAACCATGCTAGCCCTTACTCTTTGGTTAGGTCTTATTTACAAAGAAATACGGTATCTATAGATACCATTTCTGGTTCTGCCATGGAGTTGCTACGATTTTTCAACCATACAGAGTTTTCAGTTTTTTTGAATGTTTGAGCTAGGAATACAGAAGATACTGCTGTATGACTTGGGTCTTTAAGCCACAAGAGATTCAAAGTACCATTTGGGGGAAAAAAAATCTCTCTAGTTCTCCCACCTCAAATGCTCCTTTTACTTAATTTACTATTTCTCCAAAGGAGAAGTATTCTGGGAGGGTTTCCTAATACGATGGTCTCCTAGCAATGTGTATAACAGCACAGGGGAGGAAAGATAATTATGCAGAGTCTTCTTCATCAAACTCTGAACCACAGATGTCTGGAATAAGCCAAGACTCTCTTTCTCTTCAAAGGGGTAGCAGCTCCCAAGGTCAAAAACTGCTCAGCATGAGGCCTAATCCTTTCTCACACATTCACATACTTGGGGAAATCTGCAGGTGTCAAAGGTGCCAGAGACAGAAGCTGATGACAGCAAATCAGATGCCTGGCTCTTGGGTGTCAGTATTCTTGCAAATCTAGAAAGTGTTCTTTCTTCCTCTAAAGAGAAAAGGCAAAGTATTTGTCTTTCCCAGACACACTTGTTAGCTTTTAACAGGGACATCATGGACCTTATAAGAAGATAATCCAATTAAAATTCACAAATATGCAGTTAAGCTGTGCAATTTCAATAATACAACTAAGAAGGAAGTGGTTCTCAAAAGGGAACTTACCACTCAACAAATGGGCAAGAAGATGACAGAAGCTCTAATTGGGGTTGTCTGCAAGATCTGGAAGTCAGACGTCTACCTACAGACATTTCCTATGGATAAGGAATTATGTTGCAGCAGAAACTTCTACAATGAACAAGATTTCTGTTGATAAAATATCCTGTTTGTTTTCAGCAGTGCTTAACTTGATGTAATATGAATATGACTACATAAAATCTACTAAAACTAAACATACTGCAACCTGAGGACTATGCTTATCTGACCACACTATGCAAACCTCACTGGTGATAACTACTCATTCACACATGCTACATTACGAGGGAAAGATAATAATGAATATGACTGATATTTCCAACATAAGCAGCAAGAAGACAGCAAAGGTAATTTCCAAAATACATTACATGACACAACAAAGTCGAAAGGGAAATCATAACGTCAGATCTTATGAAAACAAATCAGTAAAATTTGACACAAACAACAGTGATTTATCAAAATGTATTTTTATTAAAAGACTACTTAAATCCATCAGATAAAAAAAATTATTCTGTGTACAATGACCAAGTAAAGTTCTTGTAACATATTCTTTATTGGTCAGCAACTGTAATCAAAAGACTTTGCTGCAAATTTCCAGAAATAGAGGTGAAACTGGGTTTTGTCGCTACTCTCTTAAGCAAAAAAAAAATATTTATCAGAAAATATTTTTTCAGTAAAATTAAATAAAAAAAAAAAAATACAACCGATGAGACATTTACTGGTTAGTCTTCGAAGCGTGTGTGCCTGTTTAGTTGCTGTATCCTTGTCAGTATAATATTCTCGCCCTTGGAAAGTAACTGCAACAAAAGAAACAATGAAATTACTTCGCGAAAAACAAAATATTTTTTATAAGAAATTAGGGTTAGAAGTTATAGTCTATTTCCATTTGCTAACTGGGATAACTCGACTAAGCACTTGTAGCCCCTTTTCAGTGAAATCCCTGGAAGAAAAACTCCAGAACTATACAATACAATCTTATACAGCAAAATTCATAATGACAACATTAAATCCATCCATCCTCAACCCCTTTTCCCATTTTGCACATGGGGTCAGGGTGTAACTTCAGCAGTGACAATCATCTCGAGCCAAGGTTTACACCATCAGGTGGCTAGCCCTGCTGTGGTAGTTCATTCTTACGATTCACTGACACACACTCTCACCTACAGCCAATTTAGAGTGTCCAATCCATATACTGCATGTCTTTGGAATATGGGAGGAAAACTGGAGCACCTGGAGGAATCCCACGTGACATGCAGACTCCGCAGAGAAGGCACACCAGCAAAGAATTGAACCAGAGAACCTCTAGCTGTGAGGCGACAATGCTTACCCCTGCACCACTGTGGCCACACTATTGAAGACAATAAGACTTGACTTTGATGAAACAACTTTCACAGTGTAGGACAGATGAAATCATTTGAAACAACTAATACATGCACAATAAACAGGTGTTATCTAACAAGATTTTTTTTTTTAATTTTAAGTGGTAAAGTTACATTTAAAGGAAAAACGTTCACTAGAAGTTAAAGGGAGAATAAAAGTGAAGGTGAAAAAAAAAAGAAAAACAAACAGGACAAAAGAAATTAAAAAAAAAAAAAAAAAAAAAAGAGTGGAATGTGCAGCACGTTTTATGGGAGTAAGGGATAGATGAAAGTGAAAAATGCCAGTTTCATTGGAAAAATTGTCACTTAAAACACCCAACCTTCAAATATCTCATATAAATGTGTAACCTATAACATACAGTACATTACTGCGCAACACTTTTTTTTAACCACCATGCTTCTTTTGGTCATTCTTCACTGATAGGCATCCATTTCATTAAGTCAACCGGTAACTCTTCCACTATCTACCTCAGTTATTCAAACATTTTCCCTTTGGGATTGAAGAGGGGTGTGTGTACCAGCAGTCAAGCCACCCCCGGCCTTTCTGGGAAAGGAAAATCATTGTTGAAAAAAAGGTCAGACAGAAAGCAAAATACTAACTCTCAGTTACAAAGCCTCTGTATGCTTCAGTACCTCAACAGCTCAGTTCTTCAAATGTAGGCACCAGGCAAAATGCCAAATTTCCTGCTCAAACTGACATACATGCAGCACGTTTCACTTTTAGAGCAAAGTTCACTTTGCACTAACTACAAAAATATTAGTACAAAGAAGACTTGACCATCAGTGACGAAAGATGGTGTAGCACAATGGTTGGCAATTAGCACTGCTGTCTCACACTGCTTGGCTCTCTACTCTGATTCCTAAGATGCCTTCTTTGTATATATGATTTACTTGTTTATTTTACATTTGCTGACCGGGACAGTCCGACTGGATACATGTCCATTTTCAGCGGAGGCCCGGGGAGAAAAGCTCCACACACACAAAGAACTATTACATTTTACAATCAAAGCACTATAACAGCACAACACATACAGAAGAATATTGTATATAGAAAGATATTACATAATACAAGTAAATCAATGTTGCAAATACATTTCAAAGGCACATTTGTGACAGGACAGAAAGTCATACAGTCTATCATATTTAATACTATAAGTAGTGGCCTTTCAATGACAAAGCAAACTAGATGAAGACAGATATCCTCTTTAGCACGTTTGTATTGAGGGAGTTAGTCAGGGTATGAACAAGGACAAAGTCAACGGCTTTTAAGGTAATGTTTAACACTTTTTTGAAATGGGATAGAGTGGGATCTGAGGTAAGCTTGGCAGGGAGTGAGTTCCATGTTTTGCCAATGTTGGCAAACAGAGAGTTCCCAGATGAGTTGTTGGTTTTGAGTGTTTAAACTAGTAGCTTGTTGGATGAGCAAAGTGTCTTGAGGTTACTATAAGGGGTGATGATGCTTTTAAGTACAGGTGCGTTTTCAGGTTGGTAGAGACTTTTATATGCTACTGTTAATTGACTGTACTGAAGGTGGTTAGGCAATTCAAGCCATCCTAGAATATTTAGGTTCAGGCAGTGGTGCATTCTGTATGCTGCACCAGTGGCAAATCTAGCAATATAATTGTAGCAGCTAGAGAGTTTAAGGTCAACTCAAGTTCGTGAAAAGGGGGGAGGCATAAAGAGGGTGGAAAGTAGATGTGTGCAGTTTGTTGAACTAGTACATGAACTGGTCCAGTGTAGACCTTTTTCACCATAACCTAGGCCACATGAAAAATGTGCATGTGTTTATGTGCAGATATATATGGATCTACTTCATTTACATGAAAGCATGTTTGAATGAATTTTACTTACCCGAGATGAATCCACAGAAGCTCCATTTCAATGAAAGAATGGACTGCCAATTTATTTTCCCTGTTAAAGGAACCACTTGGCTACCACAGAGAACTGTGCCCTCTCCTCCGTGTAGTGCAATCTTGGAGTTTGTATATTTAAGAAGAGGGGGTGTGGGGGTGAAGCCCCCACTTTGGTGGGCTTACTTTTCCTCCGTTGGGGGATGCTCATTGTGGTTATTTATTGGCTAGAGGGCCTAAGGGTCAGTTTTCAATCTATTTTTTTTCTCTTTGTGGAGCTTTCCACCAGGCCTTGGTGGTTATCAGTGTCCCATAGTAGCAGCAAATGCTTAGACAGTAAAATTTACCTATAAAGTTAAGATTAGATCCAAAACCTGTTAAACAGTGTGGCATTGTGCAGAAATAAGCTTACAGCATCCAGTTTGTGCATCAAACAGCACTACAATATCCTAGCCTTATACAACATCCTGCCCTTAACCCCAGAAATTACCCTAAGAGATTCCTGTTAAAACGCAATCCTTAATCCTAAACAGACGACCCAATTACAGGGGCCAGACAACATGAATATGCAATTTCCAAATGTCTCTGGCCATTTTCTCAGACTACCAGTTCATCATTACAGAAAATGACATGGTATGTGACAGATGTAAATACATAACTTCCTTGGATGCAAAAATCTCATATACAAACAAAGCTGTAAGGAATACCAATGCTACATCCCTTACACATCCCATTTATGACGCAAACTGATTTCTTTTAAGCGTCTCAATATAAGTCAACTTTCCCAAATCTCAAAGATTTTCAAGGCCAATTAATGGCAGCACTACTCTTCAGCCATCACGATAGCACACATCAAATCAGTAAACATCTCACATAAGCGTACACCTAATGGCCCCCTAAGTTCAAAACCTATAAAGCAAGCATATACTCCACCTAATACTCTTGTTACTGGATACTCCATTGTGTGACACAAAGATGCCCCACTCATCAGGTTGGACAAGGAGAAGATAATGGTTAGGTGCCTATGACGATCCAGGATCCCACAATATCACACACACTCAAATTACTGCACCCCAGATACCATATGATTCCATTATAGTCCATGTGAGTGTAGATGGGCTAGGACATACCTCACGGGATTATATGAAAAGAAGCATAATGGATCTCTTGGAATATGTGTCACACATAGGTATGATCTTTGCATTGAGCAGCATTTTACCTTTACCAAAGATGATACCACAGTACGAACATAAAGTGATTGATTTTATTAACTGGCTTAGTTTCTGGTGTCACCCAAGGGGGATCCAATATCTGTCAGCATGGGGAGAACTTGGTCAAAAGACCACGATTCTTTGCCAAGAATGGGTTGCACCTGCCCCCCCCCCCCCCCAGGCTTTTGGATATTGGTTAAAACTTTATCCACTCCCTTAGAGCCTTTTATATGCTATATCAAAAAAGATGTAAAATAGTGAAAAAGTCTACAAGCAGCCTTACGGTATTACTGCTCAATGCTCAGAGCCTAAACAAAAAACTCCAAAATCTTCAAGCCCTCCTCACTCTGGAGAATGTAGATATCAGTACCGTGACCAAGACTAAATTTAAAGCCTTAGAATGTACTCTGGAAGCTCAAGGCTATAGTGCCTTCCACATGTCAAGTCCAAAAGCAGCACAGACTGGGGCCAAAGGTGCAGGGGTTTTAATTTATGCTAGCAACAAGCATACCTCCAGGATGGTTCCACTGGGCTCATCCATGTGCAAGCCACCATAGGTAAGGTCTCTCACTATATCATGGCTAGCTAAAGGTCACCATCTACTAGAGTCTCATGAACCTTTGATAAACCTACTAGAGGCACTCACCATCCAACCAAACACCCCATTCATGGGTGACTTTAAATACACCTCTATAGACTGGTAAATGTACACTGCCTCAAACTCAAAGGCACAACGCTTCCTAGACATTAATGCAAACACCCAAGAACAGACGGTACATGCTCCAAACAGAAGATCAAACATACTGAATCTGGTACTCACCAACATTGGAAGAGAATTTCCCTGCTCCCATCCCCCGTGTCACATCCGCACTAGTTAGGTCAAATCACAAAGCTGCTTCATTTGAAGTAAAAATCAACCCAGAAAATCCAAGTAAGCCAGTAACAGAAACTATTCAAAGGTAAACTACATCCTATTAAGTGACAGTTTGTCAAAATTCAAGGCTCCCCCAACTCCAAGACCACTGCTACCTATGCAAAATTATTCACACAGTCAGTATACAAACACATGAATGGCTGCATAGAGGCTGCCATACCTATCAGAAATAAACCCAAATCAAACCCCGATGGTGGAATCCTCACCAAAACAGGGTATATAATAATAGAAGAAAACTCATGGCCAAAATCAGGAAAAGCAACTCCCTCAAAGACAAGTGCTTTCTTATACAAATAAATCAGAAAGCAAGTGTCTAATTAAGTTCAACAAGGCCAACTATGAGATCAGGATAGTCTCGCTGACAATCAAGGCCTTCTTCATTTACGTCCAGAATATTAGAGGTAACACACAACAGTTGCTGAACTGGTGGTGAATGGTACCATCTACAACAATCAGAGTGACAAAGAAATCTACTGGCTGATAAATTCAGCTCAAACTTCACTCCCCCACCAGCTCCATCAAGTGAAATCCCCTCCAATATACTTCCCCCAGGTATCAGTAGGGACAACCTGCTGGCACCACTTGCTAAAGCCAAGGCCACCACCTCCATGGGTCCTAACATCACTGGTTGCCTCCTGCGCAGTCTAAAACATAACCTTATCAGGAGCACTTGAGGCACTCCAACTAAAGCCTTGAAACAGGCTGCATTCCAATTGAATGTAAGATCACAACAGTCATTCCCCTCCATAAATGCAGACCATCAACTGACCTACAGAACTACAGACCCATCAGTCTAACTGGCATAATATGCAAAGCCATGGAACAAATTGGACCCATCCCAATTTGGCTTTGATTAAGGGAACTTCATGCCTACTTAACCTGGTAGACTTCTTTGAGAGGGTCACAAAGGCAATGGAAGAGGGTAAAACAATGCAAAAAGCATATATTGACTTGGCTAAGGCTTTTGATATACACAACACCCCACTCAAGCATTGTTGATGGCTCTGAGCTAGAGGTAAACCCTTGCGTAACTCGCTGGCTCACAGACAGGATCCAAGTAGTCAGGATCATTGAGACCACCTCCACCAAGAGACAGGTCACCAGTGGAGTACCACAGGGCTCTGTGCTGGGCCTGCTCCTACTTGGCATCTACTTCTCAGAAGTCAAGGCTAACATTAAAGGCTTCTGGCTCACTAGGCACAAACATCTTGCAAGTGAGCTTAACACAGACAAATTACTGGTGCCAAAGCAATGGCTGAAAACTCAGTGCCAATGAAATGCATTACAATGCCCTTTGCAAAACTGTCAATGCAAGTTAATTACTTCACTGATACAACCCCCTTAAGATTCAACCGGTAGTAAGAGATCTGGGAGCACACGTAAACAGCAATCTGGCCTCTGACCAACATTTAGCTAAGATTGTAAGAAAATCATTCTATGTTACCTAACTTATAGGTAAGGTTATGGCATCCAGGTCCAAGGAAGTTATAGTGCCACTCTACTTGGCCCTTATCAGACCTATCATTGAATACAATGCCCCCTCTGGCATGTATCTAACCATTCACTTGCAACAGATGGAATGCCCACAAAGGTTTCTCACCAGAAGAATTCAGGGTATGAATACCAGTCCTACACTGATTGCCTAAAAGCTCTGTCCCTGTATTCAGTCTCCTACAGCTGCTGAAAGGAGATCTTTGCCTGGCTTACAGGGCTTCCTCAAACCCAGCCCTGATGGATTTGCTGCATATGTGTAAAACAGCACCAGAAACATTATATCCAGGGATCTGAACTTTGCTTGTGACACAAACAGAACATGCTGAAGAGACAGATATGGCTATCCATTCATGTAAAACCGAGTTCATCCCAAACCCTATTCAAACAAAACATTGACAATTAAGACAGGAAATCATAAATGTACCCCTAGTCAGGTCCCCATGTCCCTTAGGGACAGAGACTGCCAATATGAAAAGTATTGTCCTAACACCCGCCCACATATTCTTAGCTACCGGACTACTAACATCTCCCCCCAAAATGATAATTGGGACCCAAAAAGGTTTGGAGTGCGCAGCTAGGCTTGTAAGAGTCTTAGTGGTTGTCAGCCTAGTAGCAACCCATGAGTCTGTGTGTATGAGTGAGTGTGTGTGTGTGTATATGTAGAGCTATATCTATATATATATCTACATACACAAAATCTATAAATATATACAATCTAGAACCCTATATAAATGAAAAAAATCACCTCTAACAATTGTTTTTCATACCTGCACACATAAGCAATATTTTACCCATCATCAATACTAAATTTATCACATTCACTTTTTCTTGCAAGACACATTATATGTTTTCCATAAAAACAAATTTTAATTCATTCAAAAATGATTCCCATTGTGTTTTCTACATGTCTTTACCAAAATGTATATCCAACACAGCAAAATCTTCATTGTAAATTGGATGTCTATTTTATATGTCTTCCACACCTTACATTTTATCTTTATTTAATGTCAAATCTAGTCCTTTCAATCAACTCCATAAAGTAAAGTACAGCATCTCTCATCCACATGGTGTTTTTACTTGTTATAATAATATCTGTATATGTCACTAACACTAGAATTTCTATACCTTTACGTATAATATATTTTGCATTCTTCATTTTACCACTTACCTCACCAACTACCTCATTCATAACTAAAGCAAATAAACTACTAATCAGGGCATCCTTGTCTTATACAGTTACCAGTCTCTATTTCTTTACTTAGTCATCCATGTACCAAAATTCTTATTTTATTATTCCTGTAGGCTGTCATACAAACTTTCTTAATTTTATTACTAACAATTGTATCTTTCTAGTAAACATCCTAACATCTCATGTTCAACTGAGTCAACAGCTTTATTAACATCCCCTACCATACATTTTAAATCCTCTCTTATTAGGATAACATCTACCATTTCTCTTATCATTAATAACACTTGATAATCTTTTCCTTTCATACCATATAAACTTTCTTCCACTATGTATACCATCTTATTTTCAAACCTTTTCTGTATAATTTACTGTTTAACACTACCTGTCTCCGATCCTTTGTCTTCTTTTTCTCCTTTCTTCCATATGAATTTTAATATTCTACTACATAATTCCCTATGGTTAAAGTCTTCATATAGCCACTAATTTAAAATTTGTAACAAATATTCTTTTTGCCATTCACCCAAATTTGTATACATTTCGAATCCAATTCCATCAAGATCTGTAGCTGAATCTATGTTTAACTGTTTAAGCACTTTTTCTAATTCACACAGTGCAATTTCTTTTTCAACTTCCTTATTCACTTGCTCTGAAATTAATATTTTCCCCATATTTTAGTACATTTTCTCCTTTTCATTTTGAAAACTTCTACGTAATTTACAACAATTTCCATAATTTGAGATGGACTTCTTACTACTCCTTGATTATCTTTCATTTCTCTCACTGTACTATTACTCTCTTTCATCATTTTACTTAAGTAAGCTGATACTTCTTTACCCTTTTCTCTTGTTGTAAATATCTTTGTTTATAGAATGATTCTTTATTATTTTATTTCTTTTATATAATTCTTTTTTGCCTTATATTCTCTCTCATTCCTTTCTAAATTTTCAAGTGCATCCTTATGTTTTAGTACACCCTTGTTTTCCCATCTTTATCTTATTCTACCATTGTAAAAAGTATCTTTTATATTTTCTTTAAAAATAATCTACCATTCTGACCAATCAATGTAAAATTTCCTCACAGTAACATGGTTGCCTTGATAATTATTAATTTGTTAACCTTTTTCATTGCATTCTTTTTCATTTATTCTTTTTATACCCTGTCCTATTTTAAAATATTTGTTATTATTATTTCCATGCATATAATAGGATGATTTGCAAATCCTGTTGCAGATTAACTTCTTTCTGTTATGGTTATACTTTCAGATATTAAAGATAATAAAACTCAGATTTTAATATGCCTCATCTATATATCCACACTTTTCTATTCCATATTACCAATTTACCACATTTTATAACTTCTTTCATTTTTCTTAAATCTTTCCCGTTCATTTTCCCCTTAAATCACAAATGTCTCCTATTATAATGACCATATTTACTACTACGCAATCTAACTGTTGAAATCAATTCTTCCTTTCTCTACACGGAACATATGCATATATATAGCTATAAGTCTATAAACCTTTTCTTGCCACTGTGAATCCACAACAGTAAGTCTTCCTATTTTAACTAATGTTACATCTACTTTCTTCACTGCTCTTCTGCATAAAACTGCTATTCCTGATTACCACTCATTTCACAAATTCCATATCCTTTCGCCATCCCATACTTTTTGTCTGTAATCTTTCAATTGTTAGAAATCTTATGTCTTCTAAAACAAATTTATTTCTATGTCACATTTATTACACCATTCTAAAATCCCTATCCTTGCTATATTTTTCATACTACAAACATTCACTGAGAGAATCCTTAAATTATTAGTTTCTCAATTCCTTAAATTAAAGAAAGTCATCCTCTTCTTATACTGCTTTTTGGTAATATATTACTCCTCATCCATTTCCTTTCTTTTTTAAGTTGGTGCCTTTGAATCTCCTTCTTCTCTTACTTTTTACCAGTGGAATTCTTTTGTTCCTTTTAATGCTTTCCAATTTATATATTCATCACTAAGTTCTGAAATTACTTCTACTTCCTCCTCTTCATCTTTTCTTTTATCATCCTTTTCTTTTTCCAAGTTGTTTCCATTCTTATACCCACTTCTTCGTTTTGTTCTTTATTTCCCCCCTTATTTTCACTGTTTTATTACATTTTTCTTTACAATCCATCCATGCGTGTCCATTTTTTTACATCTGTAACAATGAAGCTCATATTTCTTTACATCATGTCCAGTTTTCCACCATACATAACATTGCTTTTTATCAGTTATTTACTAAATGTCCTTCTCTGAAAAAAAATGTGATCTTGGTTGCCTATAATATTCTACCACACCCTTATTTCCTTCAAAATTTATAATGCTTGGAATATGGACAATTCTTTCTCTTTCCATTTTTAATGCAACACTGCAGTCACATCCCCAATTCCATAATGCCCTATTATCATAAACATTATAAAGGTCTATCACTTCTCTACAAATACTTAAATGTCTTTTCAAAGTCTCTCTTTCAGCCTCTAGTCAAAACTATATATTTATATTTTGGTCTCTTGAAAAAAATCATTCTATAAATTGTCATTTTGACTTTCTTTATAGTCATACAAAGACTTTTCTATGTCTTGTGCAGTCTCAAAAAATATCGCAAAATGACTCTATTTATTAAAATAAAAGCACTTACTTCATGTGCTTTAACACACAAAGGAAGCATCACTGTCCCATATGTCATATCTGTCCATCTTCATAGTTCTTCTACTTTGAATTCCCACCACAAATTTTCTTTTTATGCTATCTATTTTCTTCTCTTTTCACTCTCTACCATTATTAGCAACTGTCTCTGCATATGTTTTCCTTTTTAGTGTACTATCACTTTTCATTATAGCCTGTTTCCTCTCCCTGGTTTTCATCCTGCAACCCTCCCGACTGCGAGTTGTAACAAAACACTCTTTCACCACACCTTCTAATATTGCGAACAATTCCCTCTGGAAAAGGCTTTCCAAATCCTCAACACTACCATCAATATTCTTTTTAGAGCTGGTGTTTGCTTCCACTCGATCCACCGCTCTCTCCATTCTGTACACCATCTGCCACTGAACTAGGAATGGAATGTACGCATGTACTCACACCAAGCAAGTCACGGGTACGGACGAGTAGGGGAACGTCCCTGATGCACTGGTCAAATTTGTCTTAGTACTATAAATACCACCCCAGGTCTCCCCTGAAAAGAGGCTACTAGCCAAGTGGGATTAACCTAGTCAGCAAAGGATAACATGCAAAATATTATCTATATTTCTCTATATTTATATATATATATATATATATATATATATATGCGTGTGTGTGTGTATATATGCACACACACATATATAGATATAAATATATAGATTTAGATTCACATCAACAGCAATCTGGTACAGGAGCAATCAACACAGGCAGCAGGAATCTAGAAAAATGTAGCAAAAAAAAAAAAAAAATCCAGCAGCTGAGGACCAAAAATCTGGTATTGTTGAAAAGCAGCACTAAACATACCCAGACATTTTTTTTTTTTTTGCTAAAGCTTCCTCGGTAAAACAAGGGCCACTATTCAAGAACATATATAACTTCCCACTACCATTACCTGATACAAAGGTACCAACAGAAAAAAAAAGACATCACACAGCAACACTTCTTGAAACTTCTAAAGTGTACATACAATTACAAGAATATATATATAAACATGTATGTGCTAGAAAAAGTAGATGCACAGCTGAAAATTATACAGTGACATACAAACCTCATTCATTACATTTCTACTGCATTTCTTCTGTTTGCCTTTTACTTAGTCTGGGAACCTTAGTGTTGCAGTATCACTTACAATAATGACAGAATTGTGAATTGTTGCAGGCTCTGAGACCCATTATTATACTTCTGCATTTTTTCTGCTTGCATTTTACTTCGTCTGGGAACCTTGATCTTGTCTTGTATCACTCACAATAGTGACAGCACTGTGAATTGCTGTAGAATCTGAGCCTCATTTACTACATTTCTACTGCATTTTTTCTGTTTGCATTTTACTCAGTCTGGGAACATTAGTCTTGTAGTATCACTCACAACAGTGAGAGAATTGTGAATTTCTGCAGGATCTGAGCCTTACATATACACCTATACTGCATTTTACTGTTTACTGATTGGATTTCTCTCTAAATTATCTCCTAGAACCTGTGTCCAGCTGTGCAGCAGTGGTTTGCAGTGTCTATTTTCCTAAGGTTCCAGCTGACTGTACAGCAGCTAGTGTGTCCGCTGAGGAATATTACCCTAAGAGTATTGTTTTTAGATCAATCTTACACCTTTCCTCCCAGACCAACAACTCCAAACCCTGACTGCACCACCCCTCAGAAAAATGAGGATCCACAACGATGGATGCGCACTTTCCTACTGTCTTTGTAGCTAGACTGATAGAAATGGGCATCCTGAGACACTGTAGCAATTGTCTCAGGTTACTGAAACCTTACTCTTAAGCAGACTGCCACAGTATGTGAGAGATGTAATTACACTAAGTCTTTTAAGACAAACTTCTTGCATACAGACACTATAGCTGCAAACAAATTGCCAGTAACACACACAAACTACACCTACTATGGAGCAGACAAACTCACGTGCAGTGGGTCTTAAATGCAATCTACACAAACCTCAAAGGCCTCCCATACACTGCCCACAGCAACCTCCCAAATACTCTACAAAGAAAACACTCCCCAGGAGACATATTAATACATCTCATAATGTCTCATCCTCTAAGACCATAAGGCAAACTTGCCACACAACTCAATATATTGTTAACTGGAAACTTAGACATACACACACACACACACACATATATACACACACACACACACACACACACACACACACACACACACACACACAGGAACACTTCACAATGCCAAAATCATGAAAAATCGAATTTCATATGGCCAACACCATATGATCGAACTTTCGGAACTTCAACATTGTGAACGGAGATCTGCATACAGCACGGAATGGGAGATTTCCCTTTTCCTCACTGTAGTGAGATCTTGGAGTTGGAATATTTAAATGGGGGTCTGGGGGCGCATGGGGGGGGGGGGGTTGTCCCCCTGCAGAAACATTTTAATTTTTTTTTTTTTGGATTTGTTTCGGAATTTCGATATTCAGAAACATCATATGGTCTCGGTTATATGAAATTCAATGTTTCGGAATTTCGAGATTCTGAAGTGAATCCATATATATATATATATATATATATATATATATATATATATATATACACATACACATATACATACATGTCTGATGAAACATATATATGAAAAAGCAGAGTCAATATAGATATACATATATAAAAATATAAAGGAAGAAAAATAAAAAATAAACACACACACATATATCCTTTGAAAACCACATTGCCAAAGTGGTTAGAAAGACCTTCTATATAGCCCACCTCATCACGAAGGGTTTCACATCTAGATCAAGAGAGGTAGTCATGCCCCTTTATTCATCCCTCATCAGGCCCATCATAGAATACAATGCCCCTTTTGGGATGTACCTTACCCGACACCTGCAGCAATTGGAGAGACCCCAAAAGTATCTCACCAAGAGGATCAAGGGTCTCAAACAGATGCCATATGCTGCTTGGTTAAAAAAAACTCCAGCTCTACTCAGTTGCATACCGCCTACTTCGAGGCGATCTATGCCTGACATACAAAGCTATGTCAAATCCAGAATTAATGGACATGCTCCACCTCAGTAGGTCTAAATCCCTTAGAGCCACACGCTTGAGGGACTTGAACCTCAGCACAGAAATAAATAGAACTTGCTGGAGGGACAGGTTCATAACCCAGAGGCTCCCTTCGCTCTGGAATAGAATTCCAGTTCATGTGAGGCAGAGCACCTCACTGAATCTCTTCAAGAAGAATCTCGATAGGTGGATGGGGGATCGTAGGTTTGTCCCAGGGATTACTCCCGTGTCACTATTGGACAGAGGCACATAAACTAAACCTTAAAAAGGGCACAGTATACTCAAATCAAGGGGTGGCGTAAGCCATACAGAATCGGACTAGGCTTGTAATTGCCCCAGGGCAGATGGCCTAGTATGAACCTATGAACCTATTTATATATATATATATATTTATGTATATATAAAACATGCAATGCAGTTGTACCTCAGAATCATCCCTCTCAACCTGTTAGTGCAAGGAACCTGTACAAAGGCTGTAAAAGGGGGAGGGGAAATGGGCCACATATACGGACATATCTCAAAAATCGCTGTTACAAATGAAGACGTGTTGCAGCAACAGTGTGTTTTCAGCAGACAATTACTGAAGGACATGAGGATGGAAATTGAAATGTCATGCCACTTACTTACTGACATAAATCCTTGGATCATCACAGTGCTTTACCAGACAAATACAAATACAGTGCGGAACTGAAAAAAAGTATGGTCCAAACATCTGGACATTCAGTGAAAATTCTGGCAGTGGAGAGGTATGCTCAGAACCCCTCAGTGAAATGAATCTGGTCCAAGCCTGACAAAGTGGGGGGACAAAGGCATGAAAATAGGGACATATCCAAAATGCGTCAGTAGATAAGCTGAGAAAGTTCATGTAGTAACAGTGCATGTCCTAACATATATTGACTGAAATATCAATTCCTGGACTCAACTGCTTCTCATTGTTACTGACCTCAATCCCTTCATCATCCCATTGATGTGTCATGCATACATAACAGTCATGGGGACCAGACCAAAGATATCGGCCAGACAACTGGAAATCCTACGAATATGTGGACATAACACAACATTAGGAAAACTACTGAGCAATGTCCAAACTACAATCAGACTGACATAACACTACCCAAGTCCAGCTCTGGGGATGTACACATGCATTAGCAAATATAACAGGCACTACAGGTTTGTAACACTAGTGGAAAATAGACATCTTTAAATTTCTAGTCTCCCACCAGGACCCAAGTACTCTTCAGCAATTGCATTCTGCTTGAGCACACTCAAGCAAATATGCAGTCTGCGGCTACCACTCCACTCATACAGTATAAGAAGGAATCAGTACTGCAAAACTAAACAAGGATATACATTTTGAGTCTCAAGAGCAGGAGCACACTCAAGCAAATCTGCAGTCTGCAGCTACCACTCCACCCATACAGTATAAGAAGGGATCAGTACTGAAAAACTAAACAAGGATATACATTTTGAGCCTCAAGAGCAGGAGCACACTCAAGCAAATCTGCAGTCTGTGGCTACCACTCCACCCATATAGTATAAGAAGGAATCAGTACTGCAAAACTAAAGTACAGTTTTGTACCTACCATAAATGTAGATGTTCGAGTGTATACCCTGCTGCAGTCATCACACTTGGGTTATCCTGCTGTCAGGCGGTCCCGCAGTCGGCCCGAATTCCAAAGTCTTGGTACGGCGTCAGTTGCTGTCGCTTCTTCCCTGACGTCAGAGCGCCAGGGGTATATCAGAGGCATCCGACGCCATTTTCTTCAGTTTTTCTAGCCCCAGATGTCAGGTGCCCCTAATAGATAGGCAAAAAAAAAAAAAAAAAAAAAAAAAAAAAAAATCTATATATATATATATATATATATATATACACACACACATAGCTATATGAAAAAATAAAAAAAACCCTTAGGCACAAGCAAATACACCACAGAGGTAGTATAGGATAGAGTGGTAGAGATAAGTTCAGCTAGTTCAGAAGTGATGGAGGGAGGGTAACCTGGACTGCAGCAGGGTATACACTCGAACATCTACATTTATGGTTGGTACAAAACTGTACTATGTTCATCGTGTTACCCTGCTGCAGTCATCACACTTGGGTAGAATCCCAAAGCTAAGGAAGGGAGGTGGAGTCAAACAGTGTTAGAGGAGGCTAGAAGGCCCTGCAAAACTGCAGTGGCGAAGCCAGCTCTAGTCTTAGAGTAAAGTGGTAAGTGGTAATGTTTGGTGAAGGTGTGTACTGAACTCCAAGTTGCAGCTTCCAGAATATCCTTCGTTGGCACCCCCCTGAGGAAGGCTGAAGATAATAGCTGCTGCCCTGGTAGAGTGGGGCCTTATGCTAGCAGGAATTGGTTTTCCATGGTGGGTGTAGCAAAAACGTATGCAATGTCCTATCCATTTGGAAATGGTCTGTTTTGAGATGGCCTTTCCTTGTGATGCTGTAGCATAGGATACAAAAAGCTGGTCAGATTTTCTGAAAACCTTAGTTTTATCCAAGTAGTAATGTAGCTGCCTGTGAATGTCCAAGGAATGCAGGAGTCTTTCTCCTTTGCTCTGTGGATTTGGAAAGAAGGTGGGTAAAATGGATGGTTTGATTTAGAGCCACACTGGATACCACCTTAGGCATAAAGGAGGGGTTAGTTCGTAGAGAATCTCTGTCTTGATGAAAAATGAGGAAAGGCTCTACTGCCATTAGTGCCTGAAGCTCTGAAACTCTTCTAGCTGAAGTAATTGCTAGCAGCAGGGCAGTCTTCCATGATATAAACTTTAAGTCAGCTGAGAAAGCTGGCTCAAAAGGAGGTAGCGTGAGTTTTTCCAGAACAAAGTTGAGGTCCCAAGTAGGTGTTGGTGCTCTCCTGGGAGGCCTAATGTTTTTGGCCCCTCTGAGAAACTGCCTTAGGAGTGGATATGAAAATAAGGGAGGATCCGTGTTGTAGTGAGCAGAAATAGCTGAGGCGTGGATTTTAATAGATGAAAAAGAAAGCCCTTTGTGTAACATCTCAGTTAAATATTGCAGAATCTGAGGTATGTCAGACTGAAAGGTATTTTGGCCTTAGCTTGGTTCCAGGTGCAAAACCTTTTCTATTTGTCTGAGTAGGCTTTCCTGGTGCTGGGCCTCCTGGTGTCCAGAATAACATCCATAACAGCTTGTGAGAGAGGAGCTGGCTGGTTGCTTAGGTGATTTGCCATGCAGCCAAGTTTAAGGTTTTGAGCTGGCTGTGTAGAATTTGATTGTCTTGCTGTGTCAGCAGGTGGGTAATTTGTGGTAGAATCTATGGTGGGCCCTGGGCCATATTCCTTAATAGTGGGTACCAGTGCTGACGTGGCCAGTCTGGGGCAATGAGTATCATTCAGGGTCTCTCCATCCTGATTGTCAGTAGCACCTTTGTGAGAAGGGGTAATGGAGGAAAGGCATATACTGTTAGCATTTTCCAACTGAATGAGAGTGCGTCCACTTCAAGCTTGATGGT
The DNA here is from genome assembly GCF_019279795.1 of Protopterus annectens. Lineage (NCBI taxonomy): Eukaryota > Metazoa > Chordata > Ceratodontiformes > Protopteridae > Protopterus > Protopterus annectens. The sequence continues at coordinate 1,377,591,107 of NC_056728.1, read as the reverse complement.
GAAAAGTCCTTGTGCAAAATTGTGTTAGCTGATAGTTTTGAGGGCTGGCAACAGGTCTATGTCTGGGAGCCACCATTTTTGAGCTATCATTGCAAATACTTGTGGATCCAGTTTCCACTCGTGGGGATCCATGATGTTTCTGCTTAGGTCGTCTGCCAATGTGTTCTTTTTTCCTGGCAGGAATTGAGCTTGTAATTGAACTTGGTAAGCCAGTGCTGTGTTACACAAGGTCATTGCTTGCCTGCATAGAGGGTAGGAGTGTGTACCCCCTTGTTTGTTTATGTACCACATTACTGTGGTGTTGTCTGTCCTTATGATAAGCTGTCCTGGATGTAAGAGGTCCTTGAAGGCTGTCAGAGCATTTTGTACAGCTAGCATTTCTTTTTGACTGATGTGCAGATTCCTTTGATCTGCAGTCCATATGCCTTGAACGCACCGTCCTGCCATGTGCCCCACAGGCATAGTCCGATGCATCTGTTGTCATAGTTTACCTGGCTGGGTGTAGGGTGAAAGGCTGACCCTTGTTGAGGTGACATGCCTGTGACCACCATAGAAACTCCTGTTGAAGGCAGGGAATGAGAGGTATCATTGTTTCCAAGCTGTGGCTGTGTTGAGTCCATACGCTTTTTAGGTACCATTGTAATTTCCTCATATGCAGTTTTGCAAATGGTATTAGTAGTATGCAAGATGTCATGAAGCCCAAGGCCTGCATAATTTTTCTTGCAGAAAGTTGGGTCTTTGTTAGCATTGTTCTGAAGTATTGAGTTAATTGTAGTTGTTTGTCTGGTGTCAGATAAGCCATCTGGGCCATTGTATTCAAGCTGGCACCCAGGAATGTCATATTTGTGAGGGCACTAGTTTTGATTTCTTTTCGTTTACTGTGTACCCTAGGCAACTTAGAAGATGTTTTACAAAAGCCAGGTGTTGTAAGAGAATGTCCTTGCTTTCCGCTTGGATGAGACAGTCGTCCAGGTATGGGTATATTTGAATTCCTCTTTGTCTGCAGTATGCAATTACTGGTGCCAGGCATTTTGTGAAGACCCTGGGCGCAGTAGATAAGCCAAAGGGCAGTGCA